>NC_060957.1:5140161-5485161 GCF_910589235.1 Vespa crabro
CTTAATTTTGGGATAGCGATATATAGCACGACACAATTGCTCTACTGCGTGATCGGCGCTATCGGAATAGCCTATTAAATCAAGGTAACCGCCGAACGGATTTCCGTCTTACGGTAGCCTTTTGACGTATATCAAAACCGGGTGACATTATTTCCTGTTTTCTTTTTTTTAATTTGTAACATTGATTTCTTTTTCAAGGACAAATTTGAAATTTGCTCTTTGAATATTTGCAATACGATGGGATCCTTTACGAAGTTCAATTATTCATTGTCTTCAGATTTGTTGACATGATAAAATCATAAACAATTTAAGTTAATCATTTCAAGATGCCTCCCGGTTTTGTGCGCCGTTTATTTAATTGAGAACAATATTTGTTAGGCACTACAGGTGTTACTACACGATTCGCTACTATTTCGGCACATACTTTATCTACGGCCGTACTCCGAAATGAACATTTTTGTGTATACATATGAGTATACATCATAATCATATAAAGCGAATCGACTGAAGGTAAAATTTGTATCCATTTCTAACATTGATCTGCTGACGTTTATCTTACGATTACCCGAATCCCAATTGGGGATAATCGATGTTTTTGCTGCTGTTACAAAATGGATTTAAAAAATCTTTTAAAAATCGATTAAGTCACTTGATTACAGGAAGGGTATATCTCGATTTATCTGACAACCTAAACGTTCGTTTTTGCCATTTCCAGTAACATTGCGTTCAAATAGTATTAAATAGTATTAAATATGTTACAAATTTCAACAATATTCATCGAATTAATTCTTAATAACAACACTGATAATCGTGGTGCATAAAAAATAATAAATTTGACGATATTCCTTTGTGATGCACGTATGTATACGTGTGCTTATAAACTACACACATATATACCTATCGCAATAATGTAGTATTGCAGTAACAACGGACAGTACCAAGCATCGATCGACGGTGAGAGAACAGTAAGATAGACAGAGCAGATCAGTCGTTTCAAATGCAATTCAAGAATGTGTGGTAAATATATATATATATATATAGTATGTATATATATGTATGTAATAGTAAAAAACGATTATAAGTAACGGTAAAATAAATAAGCATTTCCGGAACACGGCCAACACTGAGTATAATTAAATATTGGATTTATAACAAATAATGATTTGTTGATCAATACCTCGAAATCCTGCTTGCCCAGCCGCAGGGCATTGTCGATGGACGGGACACGAAACAGAAAACAGAAATACAAAAAATTAAATTTCGTAGACAATAATATCCACTATGTAAAGAGAGACAGGGCTGCACGGTAACATAATACAGCTATTTACCTATCGACGTGGCCAATTAATATTTAATAAACGATTAATATTTCATTGTTCAAGGACCATCTCAAAAGTTCCCCAAGCTGAGAAAAGTCTATCTCGTTTAGAAAAGAAAAATAGGATATAGAATGATCGTTTCTTTCTTTTTTTTTTCGTTTTTCTTTTTTCCTATTATTTTCTTTCACGTTTATATAATTAATATTTGACAGACTTTTCTCCAGTGTGACCACGACAGACAAAAAAAACTTTAAGACTTGAAAAATCTTTACGCAGCATCCAACATTCATATACAAGTCATAATGTAATAGTATATATATATGTATATATATAAAAATAGTACTTTCAAACGATCCGTATTTCCTAGTCCCTTAACTCCTATAAACGTAACGTAAATATATAATAAGTGTGTGTAGATAATTATTATAATACAGATAAAAAGAGTCTGCAGCTGCACATCGAGCTCCATGCAAGAAAACATTGATAAATGCTTTCAACAAAATATTGCCCAAAACAAAATTACCGATAAAAAATCAGAGCAATGTCATAAATGCCCTGCCACGAGTGTGTACATTTCTTTTAAATACTATTTCTTTTTTTTTAAATCATATTTTTTGTTCGAGATCATGAACCCCTCTCCCTTCACAAAACTCTTCTCGTTCAAATTACGCAATCATTCTCATTCAATGCCTCTATCGCTCTTACTCTTGCAGTCGCTTCAACATTCTTGTACTCAGTTGCTCTTGCAAAAGTAGCTTTCCTGTATCGTATTATACCCTCTTCCCTCCGTCCTTCTCACCCCATCCCATCCAGTCTCGACCCGCCCTAATTCGTTTGATCCGAAAAGATACTCTTATACCGCCAAATTTCATGAGTTTATCATACATAAGACTGTTAAAATACGTACAGATACAAATTAAGCAGATCGTGGTGGCTAGCGATGGGAGATAATATTGAGTGGTCCTTGCATCAATGCAGTAACAAAAAAACACAGAGAAAGAGAGAGAGTATTCAATAATCGAGACAATACGAAGAGTAAAAGAGGTAGTGGCTGAGCGACGGCTATGCTCTTTGATTTTGCATTCACTTCGGTTCAACGATTCTTTCTTCAAACTTAATCTTATCTTTCTTTCTTTTCTTTTCTTTTCTTTTCTCGTTTTTCTTTTCCTTTACATTATCCATTAGATTTAAAATATTTAATTATCTTAAGTTTTCGAACGTTGAACCGAAGCAAAGAAACATACTTGAAAAAGTATTACTCAACTTATATACAATCGTCGAACAATGATACCTTTGTTTTAAGTATTAACATTAGAGGAAACAGTAACATTGCAATAGAAGAAGGCAAAAGAAATGAGGGAAAGAAAAAACGAAATAAGATAGATAAATAGATAGATAGAAAGATAGATTTATTAAAAGAGAGAGAGAGAGAGAGAGAGAGAGAGAGAAAGAGAGAGAGAGAAATAGAAAGAGGAAAGAGAGGTTGTTTACGAGTACCTATGAAGACAGAAGAAATATGAAAATGAAGTTGTCAAATATGACATATAAGAAAGAATCGGACGATGTACAAAGGAAATTATTAGTACAACTGGTAAAGTTGAAGTTTTCATTCTTCTTGCACCCTCGAAAATACGTAAAATGTGTAATGCGAACGTATAACGGGCAAGGATGGTGGACTGGTCGTACCTTGCTATTCGCGAAGAGAAGACCAACACCTTCCATGCAAACCTGAAGAAGTCCACCCTCTCCTGTACGCATGTCTTGAACCGGAAATTCACCTCCCAGCTCGATACCGATGTTTCCTCCTCTTCCACGAGCAGCGGCTTTTTCCATAGCATCTTTTATACAGTAGTAAAGGTCTTTGCACTGGAAAAGGTGTTATGAATAAACTCTCTTAATTACTTTCTCAAAATGAAAAATTATTATCAATATATATATAGAAATTATTCTTTTGTTTTTCTTTAAAGTTACCTTCTTTGTATAATATTTATGAAATTGTGTTTGACCACCGTTTCGTCTCCATAAACAAAGGACCTTGTTTTTCGGACTGTAGGTCATGTTTACCAATCGTTCATACCACCAACGTTCAACGATAACTCCGTTTACCGATCTCAACACAAGACCGTCGTGACGAACTTCGAGGAATCTTAAATCACCATCAGCATCGACCCCAGCATGAACGGTGAACGATTGACGATGCATTTGTCGAGACGTCAATGGCTTTAGATCGATATCGTTTCCATGCTGAAAAAATGTATTTATATAATGGATATCTCTTTCTGAAAAGTACGAATTTAATAGATCTTATGAAAGGAACGTACAAGGTTGTTTATCTGATCGAGAAGCTGATTAAGCTCCTGACTGTAAATCAAACCGATGTGACTCTTTCCCAGTAATCTCCGTACTTTACGTTTCACCTCGTTTTTATCAACGTTTAGCATTACCAAGATCGCAGTGAGATTATGCAAAAGGGAGCATAACAATCGATCCTCGTCGTGTTCCAACCGACGTCTTTCGCTATCGCTCAAACTCTTATATCTAAATAAACGAATATTATTTAATTTCTATTATCTTTATTGATTTATAAAATTTTGGATAACGATCATCACCTTTCCATCATTTCTCCTGCACCCTGATCCATGCCCAACATATCTCGTTCTTGCGATACAGCGTCTAGGAAAGCATCCTCCCAGAATTGCATTTGGTCCCAAAGATTGGATCTTTCTTTACCCAAAAGACCTAATCGAAATATAGATTATAACTATAGATTATAAATAATTTATCAAATATTTTTTTAATCACATACCTTCAAAGAGATAAGTACGTGCTGTTTCAGGACTAGACATTGGTGTCGTAGATATTAAATTTCCACCATGGTATCTGAAGCCTGTACTCAAAGATGATTTACTGGACCAGACGCTACCAGTACGTTGTTTTCCTTGACGCGGAAACTGGAAACAGAAGATCAAATAACGTGGACACGCGGATATGGAATTACTCGTTCACCTTACTTTACCAATAAAAGATTACTAATCATTAATTAAACTAATATTACGAAGTTTTCATACGCATAGATAATGTCTACAATTAAGTAATTACTTAATTGAAGGATAATGTAAATGTTTTGCTAGTTAAGAGAAATAGTGAGATAGGAGAGATAGATAAGTGGAAAAGTAATTTGCATAGTTAGATCCGTAAGTTCGCCTTGAACTCTTCAATTTCATGTTGTGATAATATCTTATTAGAAATAACACTCATCAGAAATAGAGAAAATTAAATGGACTAATTTAATTCAAAGAGAAAATTTAACTCAAGGTGGAATAAATGCATGAAGCAGCTAAAAGTAGAACTAAATTAATAACTACCACTGTAATTATTTTTTTTAATCAAACTACTCATTCTCATGAATTCATCTTAAACAAAAATCGAAAATTTTGAGAAGAAGAATCTACGAGATCCATCTAAATATGATGTTGATGATAGATTGTGGAGTATAATATCTACTTGACTAATGCAACTAATTCAATAAGAAATTTACATTGCCTTGTTCAACCTCGCTATCAGACACAGTGCTTCGGAAAGAAGCTTGGTGTGCTTGCCGAAAAGCAGGATTAGTGATAATGCTACCTCCGTCAGTGGATAAAGCTTCGCTGCTTCCTGTTCCACCTCCCCGCCCACTCTAAAAAACATATCACGTTTATAAATAATGTAAATATACATTAGAAAGTTTGCCTGCCTATAAAAAATTCATTTTCGAATGAACTGATTAGCTAACGCCAATGGAATTAACTTATAACAAATGCAAAATTAATATCTCTTTTATTCGAATAATACGAATCTTACGGTATCTAAAGACGCGTGGATCAAATGCTTTGCATTTGAGAAAATATATGTCAACATTAATAATTTATTTCACACGACACATATCGAAGAGAGGAGTTGTTTTATATTATCACGCTATATAAAAATAAAGATAGTTTCAATATCTTTCTTGTACCTCAGAATCGAATGACGTCAGTTTGCACAAAAACTTTTTTTTTTTCGTGAACATATCCAAAAACATGTCCGTTGTTGATTGCCCAACGTCACTCGTTTGTTGTCCGTGGGTGAATTCAAGTTGAACCTGAGGTGGTATTTCTGTAAACAAAAGAGACAAGTAGAGGCATCATATATATATATGTATGTATCAGCACCTCTGATTGTCCTCCTCCCATCGTGTACCTTGCGTTTGAGAACTTCTTAATCTTTGTGATATATCTGGAAGTTCACCTTGATTCGGAGATTGTGGAGACTTCAAATTTTCCTTGCTACCAAATGGGCTCGATGCCTGGATATTAGATAAGTAATTATTAATTATTTATTATTTATTAATTATTAATTAAAAATTATTTGCGCCATACTCTATTGATTAATATAATATTATTTTTATTTTACAAACTTGTGATAACAGTGAACTATCGAAACCTCCTTCCGATAGATCTTTACTCCAATAATGAGTATGAGCTATCTCCATCAATTGGAAAACCGAGGCCATTCCACCCAATCCGAAATTACTATAAGTATGAGCGAGACCATGAACCACTGCTTGAAGGCACTTTAGCATTCCTTTATATACTGGTTTGGAGATACACTGAAAAATAATAATTATCGCATAATAAAAACAGAAGGACGCGGAATATAAATTTAAGTCAAACATGTAATACAACTCACCACATCGTCAATGTGATCATCAGGACTAATTTTTCTATTGAGCCCTTTGTTGAGCTTTGTAACAACCAAGTCTCGATAGCTTTCATCTTCCATAAGTTTCTTCAATCTATTCAATTTGAGCCAACCGACGCCTTCACCAGCCAAAACTTGTGTTACCACCTAATACCAAAATAAAACAAGTCCAAAAGAATTGTATTTAAGATTAAAAAACTATTATTAATATGTATTTACATCCGTTAAGAATGCTTGATTGTCGCTGTTTGTACTAGATCGTTCTGCATTTTGCATTCTTTGCATCTCTTCTTGATTAGCTTTCATCGAAGAATGCTTTATTAACGATGAACGCTCAACGAGACCTGTTTTTCCTGAAACTGAACATTAAATTACTTTCATCATTATTGAATTTTTGTTTTTGTTTTTCTTTTTTTTTCTTTTTTCATTTATAACTTGTATTTAATCGTATTAACCTTTAGGAAAGGGTCCAAACGATGTACTAGTTTTCTCCTTTGATCTTTGTGTAAGATTCCGATTAGAACTATTTCTGTTACCTGTAAAAATATGTACAAAGTAATATGAAAATGTTTTCGACCTTAGTGATTATGACAAAATAAACGTACCAAATAAATCACTGAACATACTGCTTGTTTGAGCAGCGATACCGTTTAAATCGCTACTAATATTGCTAAAGAAATCACGCCCGATATCTCTACGTCCAGAACGAGTATCCGAGGCAACCAATTGAGTATTGGATGATTCTCTTCTTTGAGTTATACCAGAAGATGGTGGAGTATGAGGTGGTGAAGATTGTTGTGACTCTCCAATACTCTGAAGTAACAATAAAAACAAAATTGAAATGACTCCTCTTCTTAATCTAATATTACTTTCTAGATACCTTGAGCAAACCCTTTTTCGTAGCGACTTCCTTAGCACTCTTTGTTAAATCACCAAATGTACTTTTACCCATGTACGTTAAATCATCTAAAGTGTTTTTGCTCACACCTGCAGCAGTCTTGCTAGCTTCGATAGCTGTTTTTGATGCCTCCTGAACGGACTTGGTAGCTTCGCCTACAGCCTTCTTCGTTTGTTGTGTCAACTGCAAACGAATTCTACATTATTTTCTATATGACATATAATTGAAAAATTATTTTGTATAATCAGGTAACGAAAAAACCTGTTCTAATGGCGCAAATAAACTGTCTTCGCCTGCTTCAGTTATCTTCTCCTTTGCTTGATGCTTCAACTAGAAAAAAGTTTTTAGAAAGAAATATTTTTGTAATTTAGGCAATGATATAAATGATATTAATACTTTATCCATATGCGCAAGAAGTCCATCTTGACTACTCTGTCTAGTCGTTTCTCGTACAAGATCCTTTGCTTGAGTCGCAATTTGTTCAAACAACGAACCCTGTGATCCTTGTCTCAAAACACCATTTCCTGGCATACCAGCATTGTTCTTTTGTCCATCCTGTGTACTCGATTGCTGACGAAATGCCGTAAGAGTTTCATTATCCATACTACCACTAAGCTGTCGTGTTAGAAGTGGACTCGTGCTAGATCCAAAACTGGATGTTCGCGCCAAAACATTCCCAACGCTTGGTTGTCTCTGAAGACTCGTTCCACTGGGCATCACCTTTAACATTAGGTAGGTAAAATTTGTTACTTTGATGTATCCCTTTTGTCTTTACTCGTCTTTGCAGCAAGCTTTCATTCAAGATATCGCACGCAATATTGTGCATACATCAAATTAATTCTAAAAGTTGATCGATCGCAGTGAACAGTGTTCTCTACCAATAATACAAATCATTGATTATATCTTTATTAAAGACTAAAAAGTTAGAGACTGCATACTGTGTAGAATTTTTTTGTCAATATTATAACAATTTTTAATTGACAAAATGTATGTGTAAATTGAAAATAACAATTTAAATAGAATATTTTTGATTTGATAGGAAAGAAAAAAATATGAAGAAAAAATGACATACATAAAATCATATTGTACTTAGCTACGATAGGAAAAATACGTAGATATACGTAAGTTAAACGAATAAACCCAAGTAGTATCACATAAACTGTAAGAAAAAATACAATTTCATGCCAAGTGATGTTTTTCGAACACGATGACATTCGCCCAAGCCAGTGAAATTGAAAATGATACCAGATGTGCATGCATTCATATAATGACATCGAGATAAGACGGTATCTTTTGAAAAGATAAATGCAGGACAGAAATCCGATGCACGCATATAGAATGACTCACAGGAACCATATATCTAGTGACGCGTGAAGTCCTGTGAGGGGTGGTAGTGCGTTCAGTGTCGTTGAGCAAGGAGTTACCTAATGACCCCATGCCCACTCCAAACTGGCCTATTGAACTTTGTGCGCTCAGGATTGTGCGTGGAGTTATTGTTGATGCAGAGTCTGACTCAAAACTACCACCTTCCTCTTTATCCTATGATCAAGTAATTCATTAGCACAAAAAGCATGTAACATACAAAATTTAGATGAACGTTTAATTAGTATGAGATATGTAATGATACTGGCCTAGTTTTGCGAATTATGTTTTTTCATCGATAGTGATTGTTAATGATTGAGAATTGGACATTTTTAAAGGGATACGCGTCACGTTTTAAGCGATAAAAAATAGCAGAAGAATGAGAAAATTTTCTAAAAAAGCTTGTTTGAAAAACGACATAGTGTGATATGCGCACGACAAAGAGCATTGTGATAAAGCCCATCGTTCTCTTTTGACGTAATCATTTCGGTTGTTGTAAACCATTCCATCTTTTTTCCACTTACATTGGTAGATTGTGATGTTTCGAGAGCATTAGGATTCAACTCCAATTCGGAGTCTCTGTTGAAACTCGGACTGCTGAGATCGCTATGACTGGAGGATGTACTTGGTGGACTTTCAGGACGTGCCGGTGATTCTTCTTCTACGCCAGGATATTGCAATGAACTTGGTGGATTATAAATGTTCTTTGGATCAATCGAAAGTGCCATTTGTTGAGGTTGACTGACTTGAGGACAATTATAGCCTGTAGAAAAGGTAATATAAATAAGAAATGAACGATAAATATCCACAAAGATGCAAAGAAATCTTTTCTCACTTGGTGATAAATCCGACGATGCCATTTCCGAAACGAAATCACTGAGAGAAGAGTAAGAAGAGCTCGTGCTTTCTGCTCCTTCTGAATCCGAACCACTCTCGTCAGTCGGCTGACTCTCTAACTCCTTCAGCGCATTTAAGGCGTTTGCCAAAGAGCTAGAGTTATCCCAAACTTTGAAATGTATTGGCTCAAGATTCGCAGCGTACCATTTTGACTTATCACCGATTTGCGCCGGATCAAAGACACCGGTTTGTACTCTCAAAAAAGCAACGTTACTAGGTGTAAGTGACCACTCGGCGAGAAATTCAACAGCTTGTGTGCGCGCAAATTTGTTCAGAAACTGACTTGCTCTTGGTCTCGAACGGAGGAAAGAATTTATTTGAAATGCGACTACGGGTCTTGGATAGAGCCTCAGCGTGCGTGTGTGCTCAGTAAAGTTGGCCAAAAGATTTTGGGAGTTGAAGAAGCGGACCATAGCCACTCGTGTTGCAATATCGACCGAATCAACGTCGTTACCGTAGATAAAGGGGTTAAATGGTGGAGCTGTAATCGAAGTTGTTGATGTTCCACTGCCTGTTGTGGTCCCAGGTCCAGGTACTGGCGATGATGATGAAGGAGAAGGCGTACTGCTTCCTCCAGATGCTGAAGCTGATACCATCGCAGTTGTCAACGATGGACGACGTAGCTGTGATGCGTTGCCACCTAATGGGCTTTGTTGACCGTGACCATGTTGATAATCAACGCTCGGTCTGTGCCTCATTGTCGACACGCTAAAAGATATAAAGTTCATTTTGAATAGACAATTCTCGCATTTACTTTGTAAACTTTAAAACTTCACCTTAAATTCTGAGAATGTTGAGATGCTGAACTTTCTCTTCTGCTTGGAGATTGAGAGGACAATCGTGATGACCAAGTATCTGGTGGTATAGCTTGCGAAGCGGACATGCTACCCATTGTCTAAAAGTAATAAAACATGAAAATATATAATCATTAGTAAATGAAAAAAGCGAAGTAATTCATCTACAAAATCTATGATTGCAAGCGTGTCTTAAATCAGACATAATCAAATGTATTAAATGATCTATTGAAAGAATAAATCAGCTATATGGGTGGCACTAATAGGATTATTGCAAAAAAAATTGTTGCATCGATAATATCGAATCCTCCGGTAAAGGAAGTGCGACGTTCGCGCAATGCATACGCAGTTTTCAAATTAAAAGAATCACTACAACACTGCAACAGATTCCGCTTACTGTTAACTACTGTAAAATAAATATTATGTAAAGAATAAAAAACTAAAAAAAATAGAATATTTACACCAGAGCCAACTTGATCCATCAGTTGCATTGCCTGCGGAAACGAATGGAGTAATAATTATTAGATGATGGATGGAATTAGTTGTGCGTATGATATTAGAAAAGACATCAAAATAATTTAAAAATATATATCCAAGAATATTGAATCATTGAACTAACCTGTTTCAGGTGGTTCTTTAGTATGGTACCTTCCGGTTCAGGCAAGGGTGGTAATTGATCCGCCGAACCAGGAGGTGCAGTTACTTTATTGCTATCGAGATCCACCAGCCAGACATCATCCGGCATTTTGAAATTTTTCTTATACATTAAAAAAGAGGCAGGTATTCCGATGATATATGGCGTTGGAGCCAGTAATAGTTGTTCCGCACAGCTCATGCAGGTTGGTAACAATGGTATTGCAGGGAACATGTATTCTAAGGGATAGATCATTGTGACAAATGCCATCACCGACATCGACAAAGCATTATAATCTCGTGATTGTAATACGATCTGAAACGAGAGTATTTCAAAGATCGTATTCAAATTATATTATAAGATCAACAAAATCGATTGTGATCAATAACGATAATAATTACCTTATTTTCTAATAAAATGAGAGTGAGAACTTTCAAACATATTTCAACGCCAAGAAGTTCGAGAGGCAAATGTAGAGGAAAATCAACCAAAGAAAATCTTGTGTGATCAGGTAAAGCAAAACAGAGTGAAGGCTGTATAATCGATGATACTATTTCGATTTCTACACGCGTTTTCGTTGGCACTGGCACTGGACTGCTCAGCAATCTCAGGATCCAGGTTTCGATCTCCCGTATATCGTGTAACACGATGGACGGAGTCCCTTCCAAAACTTGACCACTAAGAACACTCCACACTGAATCTCTGAAAATAGAAAAAAGAAAATAGAATATACTTATAATACTATACTATATAATTGAAACTATTGTTTCAATGTTATAATTCAAAGCCGATAAAAAGTACCTATTAGTTTGCCTCGAAGCTCCTACTTTTTGAGGAGTTGAATTATCGTTGCATGCATCAATGATTTTCTTCAAAACGAAAAGACATTCTCGGAACATCGAAAAGAATGGATGATGAGAAATGATACAAAGTGATGTTAAGGAATGATTTCGAATCCTCTGAAAAAAAAAATAAATATATATATCTGTTAATGATCAAAAAATAGATTAGAAAATGAACAACTAACCTGCCGCCTTCGAGAAGCTCGTGGTGAAGGAGAATGACTACCACCACTTTCACTGTCACCACTTGGTGCTGTAACACCCAATCTCGGTGCGTAAGGCGCATGGGACGTGTCAGAGTCTCTTCTGCTACTGGAGCAATCTTTTTCAGAATCACTAGGACCCACCGCGCTGCTTCTATAGTCGCTATAAATAACAGCTCGAGATACAATCTCATTATTGTGCTAATCAAAATTCTATCACCATGGCAAAGAAGGATAAAACATTTAAGAAACAATAGGATGTGACGTTTCACCTAGAAAATGCAGAATCTGTACTTTTTTCCATACTCTTTCTCCAACTCTCCCTTCTAAAAGTGGTGTTGTATTTGTCTCTTCTCATTGAAATACCACCACGTGCATTTGTTCCAGCCCTTTCTATAGGTCGATAGAAATTAACGCAAATGCCATATCGTGTTTTTCCTAAAAAAAGAAAAAAAAATAGGTAGATTAGATAATATGTATATTAAACAAATAAAATATGTATGTAAAAATATGTACGATTAAATAATTGAAAGGAAAAATATTTTCCATTTCTAGGAATCTTACCTGAGTCCTTATCCGTGAGGGTGAAAGTGAAAGACGTAGCTTCTCGTAAGGCTGTGCGTTTAGGTCCCACGCTGCTGCAACCTTCTGGTTGACAAAAATAAACCATATCCAGAGGTAAAGGAAAATCTTTGTGATCCTCCACCGGATATCTGCGCAACAATTCTGGAACCTAATAATTATAGAAAAACAAGTTATATAAACTTTATCATTTGTTTTCTCATCTTTTTTTCTTTTGGATATTAACACGTACGTATGTATGTATGTGCATATATAATATACCTGCACAGGCTGACGAGAGATCGGAGCCGATCTGGCTCCCACGATAGCAAGATAGTCCACCAAACGTGGACAAAGTTGCTTCTTTTGTATATCCATGGTTGCCATTTGATGCTCTGTCACCGTTTTATACAATATATGCAAAAGATTTCTGCCGATGGTTTCTCTTCGACCTCACTTCCTACTGCGATCATGGCTATTTCATTCTTTGATCTTGTGATATCAGCCTGTAACTGAAAGTCTAAATCAGCTTTTTAAAAAACTCTATGAATATACTTCCCAACCCTAAATAATTATATCATCTCACAGAGACTCAAAATCGATATATCCGACTTTTTTGATTTCATTGATCCTTGTACAATGATTCTCTCATCGAAGAATCTAGTAAAAGAATTATCATTTTTAGATCTTTTCTAGAATTATCATTTTCAGATCGACTAACGATTACGAACGCTGTTAATTGACCGTGACACTATTCGTCATCCTCCACTTTCGTATTAAGTTATTGATTTCTCGCGTCGCAAGGGCAACGCCGTGGCGCATCCGCGCGTTCACCGTCTTTGCCTAGTTCATACTGCTCGCTTTTTTCTAAGCAGTATCACCACCACCTCTTTCTCCTCCTCCTTCACGATCACCACCACCACCGCCACCATCAGCACCATTAACAGAAGCAAGACAAAAAATAGGTCGAGGGGATCCTTGAAACGTTTCACTGAAGGATACCCTCAAAATATAAAAATTCTTTAAAATAGCCTATGATACAAATGCAATCGATTAATTGATTAAATTAAATAAAAATTGACGAAGAATAAATTGAATAAATAGAATAAAGAACATAAAAGATTAACACAATTATCAAAATATCAGATTATTTTTAAATTTCGTAATCAGGCTCTAAATTTAAAGAGGAACACGAATTAAAGTTCGCTAGAGGCGCTCTTTGAATTATCGATTGATCATTATCCATAATGATCTTTTATTTATACATTTAACAAACCAAAAAAAAATAGACCAATGAATGAACATAGCGATATATGATGAAGTCATCCTAAATTTTTTCTAGAACGTCCAAATATACGATGTACATCAACGTAAAATTACCTGTTAATCAGAGAATACTTCTTACTGTTCGCCTTGTGATAACCACATGTCAGAAGAAAGAAAAGGAGAGGAATACTTCCCGTCAAGTTTCCTACTAACGAGGAACAAGAAAATTTTCGAAGCTAACTGAACTAACGGACTAGCTAAAACGACTAACGATATCGCTTAGCACTGATAGCACACTCGCTATTTCTTCTTCCAGGCAGGCGCGAACGTGCAGGAGCGGATCGAGCGAGCGAGTGCCTTCGCCAAACAATTGTATAAACAAACGATCATTTTATTTTTCTTTTTCATCTGTGACAACTACACTAAGTCCAACTTAAATTTTCTTCATGATCATCTTACCTATTATTATTCGTGTTAGATGTAGTGTTTAAGATGTTCGACTGATGCGCGCAGTTAACACGCGCTAACCATCGACTGGACTCGTGGGACCATTCGAGCTAGCTAACTCTACCAGTAGAATCGATCAATAACGCCCTCGAATCGACAAGGGTCTGGCTTACCTTGCATCCAGCTCCTCTTTTCTCTCTCTCTCTCTCTCTCTCTCTCTCTCTCTCTCTCTCTCTCTCTCTCTCTCTCTTTCTCCCTCTCTCTCATTCGTTTATTACCTCTTCCTCAGTTTGACGTTCACGTGTAATTTTTACTGTTAAAATTATTCTTTTCGCTGCTTACTGATACGCTTAACAATTTTCTTTTTCGTGGTCTTCTTAAGATAAACTGGCCCTTTTATTCTGAGTTAATCCCTTTACTATTTTCTTCTGCTTGATTTTTTTTTTCTTTTTTATTCCTTGGAAGAAAGTAAAGAGTAACTAATTTACGTTTTTATACGTGAAATATTGTATGTATATTGGTATGACCGACGTGTTCTTTTAACGAGAATTAAATCGACACAGCTGTTCAATTTGAGGATCTCATATATTATTATTACTTTTACCATTTACATTCCGGCTCTGTGATAAATTTATCAGTGGACGGTGAAAAGTTTACAACTTTTCTTTTTTTTTCTTTTTTCTTTTTTACCTATACTTTTTGTTTTGTTTTGTTTTATTTTTCTATTTTCTTTTTTAGCACAACGCAATTTCCAAACGACGAATTTCTGAAATCCTTACGTTTGGTTACATTTGTGATCGTAGCTATAGAGATGCATAATTGAATATAAGAATTTACATCGTCGCATCGATTATACAATGTTTCATCTTAATTAATTTTACTTAACTTTTTCACTTTTAACGTGCATAAATATGTATGTTGTATATATATAAGTCAATACAATAATTTTAGCCCGAGTCTTTTCATAGACATATATATATATATATATATATATATATATATATATATATATATATATATATATATACATACCATATATATATATATATATATATATATATATATTTATTTATTTATTATTAATGAGACCTTATCGAAGCAACGGGCTGCATATCGTTGTCATGTTGATACATAGACAATTTTTTAAAGATACGATCGTTTAAATAAAAATAGAAAGAAACCTAAAAGAATGATGCTTCAAAACTAAAAAGAAAAATTACAATCATTTTTTTGCTTAATTTCTTTACAAATAATCAGTTGATAAAACGGAAATATACTTGCAATGAAAAATTCTCAACGTCTGCTGATAAGAATAGAAATAAATAAATAATTTTAGGAAACGTATAAAAACGTTCCTTCATATGATTTGTAGTATACAAAAACCTTTTTTTTTTCAATTCTTCAACGCTAGTAAAAAATACTGTACATCCGACTTTTACACCCAGACATTATAATTAAGTAAAGAACTCCTTGCGTGTAGATTCTTTTTTATACAATTCGTAAATAAAATATGTTTAATATATTGGTACAATCGATGTTACCATACGCTATGGTAAACGTCAGATGTCGAGGGCGGTATCAGAGCCATGATGATAATCCTCGTTTAACAGCGGCTCCTGTTCGATGACCATGTGAACTGTAAACAAAACTCTTCATGCATACCAATACAAATAAGACGATAAAATAAATTTATTTGTAATAATGATCTACGTTTTTCTCATAAAATCGTTCACTGATATTTTTTATAAAATTTCAAAAGTTCACAAAGAAAGAAAAATAAAAAAAATAAAAAAAGGTAGACAAAATTTCAACACCATCTCTCTTTTCCATGCGAACACATTTAAGCATTCCGATACAATCATCATCTTAATTATTACATAGAATTAATTGTTAATTATTATTAAATAATGAAAATGAAAAGAAATGTTTCACATAAATATCATCACAAATAAAAAAGATTGTAAAAGATATTTTTTTTTTCTAATTGATTTTAAAAATGGATGCAAGCTATACATGCAGCAGAGCAAGCATCTATAAATGCTACTGTGCATAAATATTGTTAATAGTGAAAATTATTAGATACAAAACATGCTGTTTTATATAGATTAATAATAAATGTGTTAATAACTCGCATTATAAGAAAATATAAAATTTAACGAACACGTGATAATTGTTTCATCGCAATAATTCCATGCAAGAAAGAAGTGCAATTTCTCGAAAGAGAAATATAAGGATATTTTGTATATTTTTAAAACTATTTATTTGATAATTACATTTGATTTAACACTTGACTGTGGCAACGTTATCAATGAATGAGAAGAACAGGATAAAAAGATAAAAAAAAGAGTCATATGACTTTTCGTTTTAAATTAATTTTTAAGTCGAATTGTTCGTTTTCTTTTTTCTTATTATTTTTTTTATTTGTTGGTCAAAATAGACATACTTACGTGACAACTATTAGAAAGACAGAAAGAAATGGAGAGCCGCAGAGAGAGAGAGAGAGAGAGAGAGAGAGAGAGAGAGAGAGAGAGAGAGAGAGAGAGAGAGAGAGAGAGAGAGAGAGAGAGAGAGAGAGAGAGAGAGAGAGAGTGAGAGAGAGAGAAAGTTCAAAGAATATAGTGTGAACAAAGCATACTACCTTGCATATTTCAATTTTTTTTTCAAAAGTGCAAAAAGAGACAGAATAATAAGCGTAATATGTAGTAGCTTTACGATTAGATTGGTTATATTAAATGAAAAATGGCAAATGGTGGTAAACTCGTTTATCAAGAAGAATAAAGATACAGTCGATGCACAAAATTTGAACTTTCTACCGAATACGTTCTCTTACTATTTTTCTATTCTTTTTTTCTTTTTTAACTAAAAAAAAAATAAATAAATAAATAATCCAAGCAGAAAGTTGCTCTCTCGTTATTTAAATGATCACTTGCAACAGTTTAATTATCTTAAAATTTTTTCGTATCATTAATGTGTAACAATCTGATGGTAAAATCGTTCATCGAATACATTATTTTACAATTTCCTAGGTACATTAAAACATTTGATAATAACTCCCGGAAATAAAATGGGAAAAGTTTTAAATGGAAAAAATTTTCATCAAGGATGATTCAAAGCACAGTTATGTTGTAAGAGAAATGCTTTACGCGAGATAACAATCAAATTAGTATATGACATTACTCTGAAAGAAGCTCGATCGATGCATAAAAATAGGATTTCATTGCTAAAGACACAAAGGTGAAAATGTGTAACATTAGGTTTAAGATATAATTAAAGTCTCTAATAATCGTAATAAAAATTGTTTAATAGGTTACGTAAATATGTACGATATTATTATCTCGTTCGATTATACTAATATTTTCTATATGATTTAACGTCAACGCAATTCCTAGAACAACATTTTTTTCATTTTACCGACTAATATTATATGTACAAGATTGATACGTATACAGATATACTATTAAAAGAAAAAGTGTACGTTCACGAGATACCTGTGACAGTATTACACACAAATGCCATGATTTTATTACGTGTAGTGCAAGAAAGTGTCTTCTAGAAAGAAATAATTAAATTTGCAACTAAGTTCCATTAAAAATCAGACCATCTAATTTTCTATATTTTCTTTATCGGTGAAAAAAGTATAATCTATATTAATATATACACACATAAATAAAGATATGCATATGTTTATGCATGTATATATATATACGGGTGTGAATATATATATATATATATGTATATATATATATATATATATATATATGTATATATATATATATACATATACATATACATATATTATATTTAGTAGATATATATGTGTGTATATATATATATATATATATATATATATATAAAATGTATTCAAACTGTATTCGGGTGCAGGAAAAAATTTCGATCACATAGAAAGAATATTGAGAAATAAATATTATCTATCTCATTCCAGAGTGTTATATCATAATGAACTTAATACCTATGTATATCAGTATCTCCAAAGTTTACAAAGGACATTTCTGCAAAAGGCAGAAATATTATCAAAATAAATTTCGATAATCTCTATAATATACTTGTATTTATATGTATGTATCTTTATGTAAATTAGCAAAAGAGAAATGACTTAAGGTGCACCTGCTTACATTACTCAACCGTGATGTAATGCATCAGCGCGAATTTTTATCTTACCGCAGAAAATTCAAATTATACTCTCCTTCTTCTTTTTTCTACTCTAATCAACCAAGCAACCAACCAGCATATATTTTCCCATTAAATACCGAATCTTAAATAATATCTTTTCATGGTGGTTCACTACATCGATCATTAATCGAGATGCAATTAATTTTACAAAATGTTTCCGTGCGCCTAAAAAAGAGATAGACTTTGACCAGCTACGGACAGCTTTTCTTATTTATGAATTCGAGCAAATTACACCTTACTCGTAATCTTCTTTCCCTTTTACTAAAACTATATATGTGGCGATGATCATCGTAAATATGAACGATAAAGACCGATATATCACCGATTCGGATTTTACTAGTAGTTTATGGAATAGCTATATAATATTATAAATTAATGTGATAACAAATGGGCTGTACTGTTCAAAGGATATCTGTACAATTAGAGTAGTTAAATTTAAACTGAATACCTATTACTTTCCGTTACACGTTATGTATCCCGTTTTTATACATATAAAATAAATGATACAGATCATTTATTATCACAAGTAAGTCTTAGTGGTGTTTTTTTTGCAATTTGTTACGTTGAGACCTATTAGTACCATTTTTTTCGGCGACGTTAAGCTGAGGGCCGATAGTGCGATGATCCCCCACCGGTATTCTGAATAGCTTTATCTTCATATGATCACAAATTTCAAGGCAGACTTGAGCACTATATCGCAGAAGGTCCAACGTGACCCAAATCTAAACAACATAGATCAGTTCGATTTTTTTTATAAAAATAAAAACTTCATACCTTGGGATTTAGCTTGTGGTTCTTATCGAGATGAGTAAACGACGATAAAGAGACGGGAACACTTACGAAACACAACCAGAGAACGTAGTACTCTTTGATAAAAAAGTTGAAATATTGGTTAAGAAACAGCATGGCTGGACCGATTAAGGAACTATCTAAATATTGCATTTCGTTTTTCGTCATATGAGCGACCTGAAAATCAAGAAAAACAATGTGATATATTATGAAAGGAAACATGAACTAATTTACTTTTCTATTTTTTCAGAATTCTTCTATAATATACCTACCACTAATCGATTGGTAACTTTTGCTGCAACCATCCCAAATGCAAGTATATACAACGCGGGATGATTTTCGTATACGTGTTCAGTACTTTTCCTATAAATTATGAAAGCTGGAACTACCACGAAACTAAATGGGATGATCGGCGATAGAACCGATGTTCCCTGAAATTCAATTATCGTTATGCAATAAAACCGTCCAAAAAAATTGACAGATATTCTTGTACTCTTTTAAAAGATCCTTTTTCTTATTATTATTATTATTATTATATTCATCTACTACTCAATTACGACTACAGACAAAATATAAAAATAACGTTAGAACAGAAATAATGAACTGAATGTAAAACATTAACTTCTTTTTTACATGTATCATACAATTTTATCTCTTTTTATGGCATAAACTAAAATAATAAAAATGAACATAATAAGAGACTGATAATTAATTATTCATTATGATGAATGATTAAAATATTTATGAACTCCAATTATTTATCGGTCCCTCTGTTGCAGACATTACTCAACGACTGTATGCATACATAAATTATTTCTAAATATACCAAGCGGTGCTAGCAAGAGTTCATGCGTAGAATTATAAATAGTAAGGGAAATATAACACATAAAAACCTGCAGGAGAGATAAAGCGAGAGACAAAGATAAAAATCTAGCAAAACAGAAAAAGAGAGAAAGATATATATATATATAAAGAGAAAGATGTGACATTTTCATAAAGAGAAAAAAAAAGAAAAGAAAAGAATGAAGCCAACAGAAATCGACAAATGATTTTGCTGGCGTTCCTACGATGTTGGCTAAAGATTCATGCAAGATACGTACGCGAATTGTTCGATAAATTGACATTGGATCGGTAGTGAACGTGGAACAGGACAAGGTATAAAGAAAAATGCTCCCTAAATTTTTATAATGGTCAAATCCTTAAACGAGAAAGAGAGAGAGAAAGAGAAAGGGGGGGAGGAAGAGAAACGCGTTTTGAGTGTAGTATAAACCTTATTGAACACATCGGCGAATACGAACAGAGTGTTACAAACAATGTCTGTGATGCTTTTTTGTAAGATTTAGGCCCAGTTCAGCATGAATAACGATAAGCAAGTAGAGAAGTATTCTTTGTGAAAAATATTCGTGTAATCTTGTAAACCTTCGACCTCTATCAAGACACTACGAGATGAGACTAATTCGTCGATCGAAAGCACAGAACATGGCCAAATAATAAGCAGGCGATGTGTGTGTGTATATATATATATGTGCATATATATATATATTTTTTTTTTTGCAATCTAGCCAATATCAGAAGCAACCTACACGAACGTCAGAAATCTTCGTAACATTGTAACGTATTGTAATGTTTTGTGTAAAATTAACTTTAGATTGTGATGTTTACATTTTGGCTTCTTTTTTTTTTTCTTAAGAAACAACAAAGCCTTTACAAAACGTTCAAACGTAACGAAGAAAAACTTAATCGGATAATTACCTCCGGATCACTCGCTTATCAACGCATACACGAATAATACACAAAGTACCATGTTGGGCCTAAATCAAAAGATATGTACAAAGTGCACTACACAGTGGATTTAGATATGTCTGTAAAACTCTGACTTACTGCGACGGTGGAGCCATTTTTTCCGACACCACCGGCAAGAATGACGGATATACTGCTTTGTGCAAGTAAAATAGCGATGCCCACGGCGATCCATAATGGAAAGATCTTGACCTCTGTGCCAGTATATGGCAACTGCATGAGCGATACGAAACATCTTTCCGTTAGTTGGCTTCAACAGCAAGCAGAGTGAATATTCTTAATCGCTTTAATACATTTCATTATTATATCTAAGCATCTTGAGAGAGAAAGAGAGAGAGAGAGAGAGAGAGAGAAATTGAATTATATATGTGCATGTTTTTGTGTGTTTGTGTGTATGTATATATAAAGGAATGTAAATAGAAAGATAATTAGAAGAAGAGAAAGAGAAATAAAGTGCCCTTGAAATGATTTTCATTCGATACATCCACAATGATAGTCAAAATTTTTATATCTGTATAATAAAGAACGAAATATTGCTCTCCTACTCGACCATCATCGCCATAACCACAAACAGAATCCAATTCGGATACCTAAGCAATCTCATAAGATTAAAAATATCGAGTACGAAATGACGATAAATAAATGACTTTCAACATCGCATTGCACGAGAGTGCACCAAGTTACCAGAGAATACAAGTAAAAGATATACCGTATTCATCCCTAACAGAGGCAGTTCGAGATGGTAGGTGCTAGTTATATATGTCCTCCCACAATGGAAATGATTAATTAGAAAAATAGAGAAAGTAGGTACTATGGATAGGATAATTGTAGGAGAGAAAGAGAGAAAGAGGAGGAAAGGAGAAGGAGGGAGAGAGAGAGAGAGAGAGAGAGAGAGGGAGGGAAGGAGAGAAAAAGAGAGGGAGAGAGCTAGATATTAGAAAGAAAAAGACAGAGAAAGAGGAAAAGAAACAGAGAAAAAGTGATTATCAAGCGTAAGAAACTGTTGCAAAATTTGGTGAGAAAAGTTTGTTCTAATCTACACTGGCAGAGGTAACAGAGGTTAAACAAATTTTTTTCCAGTATTTTGTTTTTAATTTTTTAAAATACTGTGCGAGCGATCAAATCTTTTTTTTTGTTTGGTCTGTTTTGTTTCTTTTTCTTCGAACTTACTGCAATTGTCGAACCGTTCTTTCCAATTCCACCGGATTCAAAGACTTTACAAAATTGAAGAAAGACGTGCGCGTAGCCCGCGTAAAATATCGCTGCCACGTAACAACTGAGTGTGCCCAGACCGAGCATAGGGATCTAAACAAATCCAGAAAATCTTACTCTTTAAGAAGATCGTGAAGAGCAGAAGAGAAAAACTTTTATGTGAGTTTTATATCTACTATCACACTCGATTGTATTCAACGTTGGCACGAATTCTTCATGTCTCTATAGTCATCTAAAGAACGCAGACCTTCCAATTTATTCCTTTTCGATTGTCAACAATTCGATTCTAATCCGGAATGAGATCAAATAGAGAAAAGCCAAAAATACTCGAAGATGAGATGATTATGAGGTACATAAGAGCAAATTACAGCACTCTTCTTCGGTTGCAATTTAAAAGAAATATGGATCATCATCATTGAAGACGATACATTATTCAATATCTTTACTATACTCTTTTTATAGAGGCATACTTAAAAGGAAGCACAATTAATTGCTAAGTAAGAGTGTATGTGTTTTCGTCGTTGTCGTATTGCTGTTGTTGTTACTGTTTATTTTGTTCTATGTAGTCGATCAACAAAAAGAAACGAACGCAAAAGTATAAGCAGGGGAGGAGACATGTGGTGGGAAAAACTAAGGAAGAAACAAATATTGCATAATTTTGTTAATACGTTAATTAATGGACTTCGATTTGACGCCAATTGAGGTAATTATGAAATTAGCGATAATCTCAAATCGAAAGAGATTAAACAGAATGATAAATTATTGGAAAAACCTCGATTATCGGCGCGAAATATAAAAACTAATCATATTGTAAAATTAAAAAAATTCTGATCGAGGAAAAAAATCTCCTCGATGAATAAATATTAAATTTGCGATATTATTACGTCGCTTTTAAATTCTACACCAAGCACCAATGATTAAAATACAAATAAAGGAAAAAAAAAGAAAATAATTGCAGCAAAATTTCTATATATACACTGTAATAATACGAATGAAAGAACGCTTAAGAACCTATATTTATATACAGAACAATAAATTACATTCGAACGTAACATCTCTACGTGGTAAAAATTTAAAAAAAAAAATGCATTTCATCGTGCAACGTTCAAACGGCTTTATAACGTCTTGATACTTTGCATAAATGTAAAATATCTCTTTTTAGTTCGTAAGATGACGTACTAATAAGTTCATTAAATATTTGAAACTTAGACAAATGATTGGCGAGGAATCGTAATTATACAAGGAAATTGATGATATAGGATCAACGTAAACAATTCAATGGAGAATATGGAATTAAAATGTGTATTAAGTTGTTAAGTATTGGCGGTATATAGAAGTACTTCCAGCACTGCTCTTCATGCCATGCTGATCCCATTTCCGTATGTTCAACCGAAAAATCTAATTTTCGAACTTACAGCCACAGTCGAACCATTCTTGCCCACTCCTCCGGTGAAAATCACCGAAAATATGGAATATAAGTTTGCCAGAGCACACACCACTGTCATAACTCCTATTAAATATTTCAACAGAAAACCATCAATGTATGGTATCTGGAAGAAATGTTCACGTTAGACTCATGAAAAAATAACACGGATATATTTTTCCAAACTCCATGAGTCATTTTCTCTATTCCTATTTCCTTATTTTTATATTATTATTCAATTTGTATGTGTATATTTCGTATTCTTAATAAAGAATACGAGAATAGCACTTTTTGTAATTGTAAGATTCGTAAAAAAAAAATGAAAAAAATAAATAAATTAATTAAACAAAAACTGTACGATAATAATAATCATAGATCTATTTGAGTTAACTCTACTATGCAATATATATCGGAGGGGTAATTTTAATATTATTTTGTACATAATACATCAGCATGTTAAACATATTATAAAAGCAAGGTTACCAATGACTAGCCAATTCTTATGAAATGCTAAGAAAAATATTAGTCATCATTTTACTACTTAATTCCTCGCATATATGTTTTCTAACCATATAACGCCTATATTACTTGTGATTATTTGTGCTTCCTTTATTCATAATAAAAATAAGTTTTCATAGCAAATAGATCAAACTATTCATTGTAGTAACTCAAAATTTTAAAAAGAAAATAATAGGAGAAAATACGATAAAATAAAAATTTTCGAATATGTGTGACTCACTACAAATAAAATTCAACAATATGGATGAAATGCAAGAAAAAAGAGATACAACCTCCATCATCCAAATCTTAGGTCCAAAAATAGCAGAAACAAGATGTATTCCTATGATGGTGAACTGAGCTTCTGTTACATCCACTTTTCCAAATCTTAAAGATCCTGTTAAAAAAGAATATATAAATATACAAAATCAACAGTAAATATATAAAACACTGTATCTAGTTATATCATATCTTGGAAAACAAATTCTGTTTACCTGAGACATAAGTTTGCCAATGCGCGCAATAAAATAAAGTCATTGCGCAAAAACATTGGAAGAACATCCATGTTGGATAATATCCCAACTGTACAGCTATACATGCGGATAATGCTACGAATACTGAAAAATAAAAATAAATGAAATTAAAAATATAAAATAATGTTTTAACATTACAGTTATAATAAAATAATTACCTGTGGATATTGAATCACATCCATGATCAAATAATTCTCCCAATGGCGTAGACGTACCAGTTCTTCTAGCCTGTTTGCCATCAATAGCATCCAAACTTTGGTAAATAAATAAACCCAACGCACATAAAAAACATGCCCATCTAGGTGCCTATAATAACAATAATATCTCAAACAAGTATACACAATTTAGTAAATCTTAACTATTATACTTAATGATTAATTACTAACCATAAAAATAAATTTAAGTAAATAACAAGCATAACAATAATAAAATTTTGTTCAAAAAACATTAAACATGAATTTGCTATTATTATGTCAAAAGAAAAATAACAAATAACATAAATGCGCAATTTAGATAATATAAAAGCATATTTAAAACATTCATTCATAGACCATCTTGGTATCTTTAATAATATGCTGTATAATGCTTATCGTTAGTTATATGCGATGATAAAGAAAACTTAGGTTATATATACCTCAACTTTTGCATCGGGACTATAATACACTAATATTAATGTAGTAACAATATTGACAATTAGACCCAATATAGTAATTAAATTCGGTGCAAGCCAAAGTGGAACCTTGCTGACAAGCCAGTCCCACCAGGGTTGAAGAAATGCATCCAAAAGACTATTAGTTGTGCAACTATATTTGTGCTCACTTAATCGCTTCAATTGTCCAGGCGAGAGTAATTTTTCTTTATAAAACTGCATATTTCGAATTTCGCGGCTACTCAAAGTGCCTAAAAAGAATTAAAATAATACAACACTCATCGATTCTTCGCAATATGAACAAGCACAATTGCTAAACATAACAAGTAACCGTTTGCCTGAATACATACGACATCTCCGCACTACTAGTACGCATCAAGCCGGAACTAGACTTTCTGCTTGTAAAAAAAGCGCGTAAATTCAATATACGACTTTAGACATAATAAAATCAGTATTGATTTCAACATCATAATTTAATGATTTTTTTTTTATTCAAAAAATTTTTATACCTTTTCTTATTAATTATACAAAATTTTATTTGATTCTAGTATATTTTCAATATATATTAATTCTTTTTCACTATTCTCTAAAAGTATTAATATATTTTTTGCTTCTTTCTTACATCGAACACTATCATTTTATCAGTTTACTCAGTGATAAGTCGTAAGATAAACTTTTCCTGATACATATTTTTTCTCTCTTTTATCTAATATGAAATACTGTTCATATTTTGTGTTATTAAATAGATGATGATTTGATATCAGCAGTTTACAACTCGAAAAGTATGGCGGCTTTAACTACCTTTGCAAATGAGTTTCGACTCGCTGCCTATAATTGTTTAAAAAAATTAAATCCATCTTCACTATATAAAACAACACATCCAGGTAATAAAAATATCAGTTAAAATCATATAAAAGATCTTGATTGCAATTACTAGAACTTAAGATTGAAAGTAACCTCAATTCTTTACACTTTACTATAATTGTGTAATATATATATAACGTTTGCTATAAAATATATATAAAATTAAATTTCAATGGTTCCTTTTTTTAAAATATAAAGTTACTATATGACATATATTGCTTTAACACTTTGTAAAGGACCTATATACAATGTTGCGTATAAGAAATACATTTGTATACGAAATGTAATAGATTATTCTCTGTGCCAGCACTATGTCTATGGAAACCTGGAAGAGCCACATATCGTACATTTTTGCCATGGATGCCTGCTATACCAAAACATCAAGTCGAAGTAACGGAATATAATGAAGAAAAGGAAAACCTAATGATAGGTTTATTTGTATAGATACAAATATATTAATGGATAATAAGAAAACCTAAGAACACATGCTTATAGAAGTTCATTTTTAGATGTGATAAAGGAGATCAACAACCAAATAGCAACAGATAGAGTAGGTAGATTGTTCGCAATTGTTCACATATGTGGCAAACAATTTAAAATCACAGAGAATGACATCATAATTATGCAAGGATATTGGCCTCCTACAATTGGGGATAAATTAAAACTTGAAAAAGTATTGCTAGTTGGCGGCACTGATTTTACTCTTGTAGGAAGGCCTATTTTAAATCGAGAATTGGTTTCAATCGATGCCACTGTTATTGAAAAGACATTATCACATACAAAATATCATTTTAGAATGAAAAAGAGGAAACAATATCGTAGATTAAATTGTAAGATAAAAATAACATAAGAATAACTATATTAGATAACTATCACCTATCTATAACTTGTTTAATCATTTTATTATTTCAGTTTATCGAGTACAACACACAATGTTGAGAATAAACTCTATAAACATAAACGGCAATATCGATAAAACGAAAGAGGTGGAAGGATTAGATAGAATATATTAATACCAAAGTAAAATGTATAAAAAATATATTTATCTATTAAAAATAGTATACGATGAAGAACATTCCGTGAACGATAAGACAACTATATTATCCCTTTGTTATCATTGTACCTACACTCGACCATGTTTGTTGATGTAGACAAAGAATCACTTCTCCTTTTTATCCAACACCTTACCGATTCTAGCACAAAGTACAAACATTATAGTCAATGTACTATTAAGAACTCTTGTATTCTTTAAATAACTTTTCCATACGTTTGTAATAATATTTATCACAGATTATAGTCACATAAAAAGATTCGATTTAAATCGTATTAAACGAAAACGAAAATTAAAGTTAATAGATATCTTTCAAAATTCAAAAGAGAAAAGCGCGTGCGCAGGAGTAAATAGAAAAGAGGAAGGACATATGTATATCGTGAATGCAATGTAATTTTTACTGTTAACGGTTGACGTCAGTACGACTTTCGAACGAGATGAGCACGCCTTCGCCGTGAAAATCCATGGCGCGCGCGGCCATGGAAGCAACGCATAACGTTGTCGATTGGCAGTCGACCGCGACGCGTTGCGTGGCGTGGTGTGTAGTTCATCTTTTTCATTCACATTTTGACCTAACCAAGCGTAAAAAAACATCAGAAATTTTGTGAAATTTGTTAGTAATAACGTTCGAAAGTGGCGCTTAGTGTCGACAAATATTTTATAGTGTTCATTTACGATTAAGAGAGACATACAAAAACAGTGTCAAAAACGCATTTTTTCACTGTGTCTTTTTAACAACGATTCTTTAACGCGCGTTTAAGAGCAATCAAAAAGAAAAAGAACAGATAAAAAAAAAAGAAAGAAAAACAAGAAAACATGGTGCTTCCCAAGTGTTACGGATTTATTAAATACGCCCTCGTGTGGGTGAATCTTGTCTTTTGGGTGAGTTTATTTTGGTCATCTCCCTTTGGATTGATTCTCTCGTTATATATTCAACCAATGAGAAGTCTCTTCTAAGATCTTGAAATTTCATCGTAATGCGATTTATGAATAATTGCTGATAATTACTTTAGTAGATGTTATAATATATGCATTTCTTCTATACAAATTTATCAATTGAAATTTATTAAAAAAAGAAAAATACAAAAGAATATTTTTAAGAGGATGTGTTCAACAAACACATGTGTAGTATGATTTGATATATATATATATATATACATATATATAACCATATGTTCGGTATTTTGTATCACATTGTATATACACTGTTGTATTATATTACAGTTCTACATTTAATTATATAATACAAACGTGTATATATAGTATATATATAATTGTATATACAAAAGTGTATATACAGTTGTATATACACGTTTATATTATATTACAGTTCTTCGATGATGCTTTAGGTTGGTTGTTTCTTCAAGAAATATATTTTCGTTTTATTTATATATACAACGCAATTCATGCTTGCGAAGGACAAATTTATATCTAAAATGTATCTTACAATTCACGCATCATATGTACTCACGCATTTATCTACTATTCAAACATCGTAAATGTTTCGAGTAAATATATAAGAATCTTTAACTTCTTTGTTTTATATCCAAGTATTTTCTCGTCTTTTTTCCTGTTTTTTCTTTAACGATAAAATCACAACGGAGCGTTAAAAAGGACAAGCGCGCATACTCGCACATAAACGCAAACGATCGAATTTATCGATAAAGAGTAAGAGATTATCGATAAAACTCATGTAGTTAGGGATCGTTTACGTTACCATATAACAAGGAGTGGCCACACTTCATTAGACAAAAGAAAAGAACAAAAGCTTTAGAAATTACAGAAAAAAGAAAAAATAAATACATAGATGTATTATATATGTAATATGTATATAAAATAAAAGGGGAGCAAAAAAGACAAACATTCTACGTTGAAATGGGTCGTCAAGCGTATATATATATGCAACACTACGTGTATTATTCTTTTTCCATTATTTTTCATTTTTAAAAGAGATTTCAGTCAAACGCAGACCCCAACATCTGTTTCTCTTTATTCATTTGTTTATTTCTTTCCTTTTCCTCTTTCAAAAATCTTCTTTCATTCAGTAAAACCCATCAATGGGTAGTCCTTTTGGTGCAGAGACTTCCTCGTAAGAGCCAGGTTTCAGGTCGCGTACATAATTCTAATGGAAATTCCTTTTTCTCTTTCTCTAGGATAATACATAGATCCATTTAAAAGAAATACACATAGTTAAAGTATAGAGAAAAAAAATAAATGGATTACGTTACCGTACTACGTAATAATTAATCGAAATCATCATCGTCTTATGTGCCGGAAATACTATTATGACTCACTTTAATATCGCTAAGCGATAAAGATGATGAAGTAGATGAAAATGAATAAAAAGCAACAAATATATTTTTTCATTCATGATATCATGAAATAATAATCTTATTACCGTTGGGCCTTTTTCTTTTTCGTTACGTCATTGCTATTCTATCTCCCGGCAGGAGTAATTCTAGCGCAGCTGTATTGATTACATCTGGGCTCAACGAAAACTCATTTTGCAATATTACTCTACTCTTATCCGCATTTTCTTTTTCTGTTTTTTTTTTTCTTTTTTATTTTTCTCTTTTCTTCTTTTGCATTTGAAAGGTATATAATACCGCATCTCAATGAAATCCCGCTACTTATCGGAATGCACACGAAATGAACATTTTATTTATTTCTCACGATTATTTCGCCTTCACGAAATCTTTATTTATAAACATAAACACGTTTAAATATAGGCTTCTCGTCATACAACGAATATGCTCCCGGCCTACGCTCTAACCTAGTTTCATGAGAGGTTAGGAAGTATTGAAGTATGACATAGATAAGTAGGATGTACTTAGAATAATAAATCTATCCAACAGAGATATTGGCTCGACCACATATATTAAAACGTAATAAATATTAACAAGATATACAAATTTTTTTTACATATTTTTCTTATTACCGGTGAGCCTTTTTCTTTTTCGTTACGTCATTGCTATTCTATCTCCCGGGAGGAGTAATTCGTTTCTTTTTTTTCCCTTTCGATTCTCTTTAGGCGGTTGGATTAGCAGCAGTGGTCCTGGCGATATGGATGTTAACCGATCAAACCTTTCTCGTGTCCTTGGCACAAGAACAACACAATTTCAACGCAGGCCTTTACATCTTGCTAGCTGCTGGACTCGTCATGCTTGTGGTAGCCTTCCTTGGATGTTGCGGAGCTTTTCGTGAATCTCAATGTATGCTCGTAGGCTTTTTCAGTTGTCTATTGGTCGTAATAGTTGCACAAATTGCCGCTGGTGTTTGGCTCTATACCAACAGTGAGCGTCTCGAAGAGCTCGTCAAATCATCTGTAATCAACACCGTTAAGGTATCTATTATTTCTTCAATTTTTTTCCTTTTTTATTGACGTCTATAATATGTACTTTTTTTTCTTTTTTAGAAAGAGTATGGATCCGTCGATGTTCGTACTCAAACAGTGGATGCCTTTCAATCGGGTCTTGGATGTTGTGGAGCTACGGGACCAGCTGATTGGGCTGGCAGTACATATGCCAATTTCGATTCTTCCATTCCTCTTAGTTTAACTGTTTCATCGAAGTCGAACAATGCTTACAAAGTACCGAAATCCTGTTGCAAGGATAAGGACAGTGTAGCTTGCGAGTTAGCTCGTAATCTCAAAATAGCAGATATAGTTAGCCCTGCTATATATAACGAGGTAACTTAGGATATTGTTGTTTTTTTTTTATTGTTTAATGATCCACAGGTAAAGTATCATCTCTATGTCGTTAGTCTGATGAGAAAAAGCATCTTACAATGTGCTAATTATCACTTATAATTTCAGGGATGCATAGACAAATTGGTGGAAGCATTGAAGAGTCAAAGTTGTATTGTAATCGGCGTTGCGATAGCCGTCGGTATCCTTGAACTTCTTGGTTTAATATTTGCCTTGATTTTATGCTGTGCAAGCGGAACGTCGGATAGATATAAAGCCTAAAATGATCTGCGTTTTGTATTCAGGGTGCTTCTTCGTCCAATTTTTCCATATAATATTCAAACGCATTAACTGATATCGTTGTTCTACTTTGTGCCAAGATCGATCGATATCATTTTATATCATTCTTTCTCCCGTATAATTCTTAACACATAAAGAGAACCACTCGAAAGACCAATCGAAATAATTTAATGGATTATAAGAAATTTCTGAGGATAGGGAATCGTAAATTTATTTATGATAATGCGAAGAAATCGGTATCATTTTTAATGGCACACAATATCAACGATGTTAGAATTCGTATTGCACAAAACTTCTCCATATTTATGAGAATGTATTACGATTTTATTTGTATTTGTATTTCATGTATTTTTTAATTCTCTTTTTCTCCTTTTTTCTTTGTAAGAACTTCAATGTCGTAATTATTTACATTTACTTGTTTAATAACTTTTATGAGATTAGAAAATAGGTTCAAAACGACTGAAACGATAAAATCTCAACTGCACTGAATCTCCGAATTTAGTTAGATTTACGTTGTGTGATTTTTAAGATCGCATATTTTAATAAATGCTCAAGAACATAGAAATTATGTAATGTTTAGAGTACCTACGCATCGTATGCTTTTTTCAGGCCAAAGTCATACACCAAAAAAGATTGGTATCGATTTTAATATATATATATATATATATATATATATATATATATATATATATATATATATATATATATATATATATACATATATACATATACATACATACATACATACATACATACATACATACATACATATATGCATACATACATATGTACGTATGTGCATGTACAAACATATATTTCTCAAATGAATAAATAGACGATGTGGGGCGTTGCGCGAATCAAAGACATTGACAGATATTATTTATTGTTGAAATACACATGAAAAAGTTTAAGCAAGAATCATGCATGCACTGCCTTGGTGATGAACATGGTACAAATACAAGCAAATATTTCGATTGTCTCTTATAGTGTGTGTGTTAGTGTGTGTGTTGTGTGTGTGTCGCGTATGCGTGCGCGCGAGAGTGCATGTGTTTCAAATCAAAATATAGACATAGTGTAACACCCACAGAGTCTAGTCCACAGTGGTTTAATTGTAAATTGTTAATGATTATCAAAAAAGAAAAATAATTTGCTTTATTAATATACGTTTTTGCGCGTAACTCGTACCATTAACACTTTAGTAATAACGCTAAATATATTTTCCGCTATTGTATATTATAGAAAAAAAATCATGATCTTATACTTTTTTGTAGATTCGTCAGAAATTTAATTAAGCGCTTAATTTATATTTTTAGAACTTAAGTTAAGCAAGAAAAAGTGTACTATATATACCAAAACAAAAAGAAGTTTAATATGCAAATATATTTCCATATATGATATATATATATATATCCACAATTGGCAATAGTATAAAAGATGTAGAAAAATAACTCATTTATGTGTTCATAATTACGTTCAATTTATATAACGAATAACTTCAAAATCTAAACTAACAATAAGTTACGTGTGTATATGCATTATTCATGAACTATTAATTATATATATATATATTCATGATAATTAATATTCTAATTTTCCTTTATATACTCGTAATTATCGCAGTTACTGCCAAGTTTTTATTATTTACCATAATTTTCTTCCAATTTGTTCCAAAAAAATTTACTCATTGCGAGCATAAATGCACATTATAAGTATATGTATAGATTATATGCGATAAAATATTCATAGCTTATAAAAAATGTTAAATTCATAACGAAATAACCATTATAAAATTGATAAGCAGAGAAATCATAGCCGTTGTTATTAAAATTATAAATATAATATATACAAGAATATGTGGAGATTTCTTTGTTCATGCATTTCATTCCACTTTGATAATAATATAAGGTAGATGTATATGGATAAATAATATATGTTCCCATCGTTTATATTTACTTATTTAAATGGATATATTTAATATTCCTCAGTATATAAATACTTATAAAATAATTCACGTATGGTTACGTTATCTTTATACAAATCTTTACCGATCCATTCGAGGAATCTTCACGAATATTCATGCCTATATGACTCATATAGTGATACATATGTATGTACAAATAAGGAACTATACGAGTCCAATGTCGAATAAATCCCGTTTACACATCTGCTTCTTTTAACAATTCATATACCATTCGCGCTTTTAAGAAATAATGATGAATTTTTATACGTAAAAACAAAAAGATATTATCTTTTATACGAACTAATATAAAAAAAAATCATTGCTGTTGAATTTCGGATTATTTCCGCTATAATAAATATATATATACACACACATACACTTTCATTTTTCAAAAAAATATTTAATATTGTAATTTCATCGTTCGTTTTTAGACATCTACGCGTTTGCTGTTTATGCATTACGACCAAGTGATTAGAAGTAATTAAAGCGATAAATAAACTTAAAAAGAAATAATTAAAAAACATCAAAATAATTTAACGATTAGAATAGTCAGTTTTCACAAACAAGACAGTTGGATTCCAACGAATCAAGATATATTTTCTTCGTTTCCTGTAGAACAAAAAATATAAGATGAATAAGCCGTAGATGAGAGCAAGATAAAAAGTCCCCTTTATAGTCGGTAGGTGTTTGGTGACCGCGGTAAGTGGGGGTAAGTGGAAAAGTGGGCGGCCAGTGGGCCCACAGGTGCGGTCGGACCCAAGTGCGGCTCGGCAATGCTACGTGCCGTGTCTCGTGCTTCTCTTGACCAGTTTCACTACGCTTTCCTCGCGCTTCCATCTTCTTATGTATCGTTTTTAGTCGACCCAGATATACACTAGGACGTTTATTTTTTTTTCTTGGTTCTTTCTTTCTTTTTCTTTTCCTTTTTTTTTCTTTGTAATCTTCTTTGACGGTACCATTCTAGAAGGAAAGAAAAAGAGACGTTCCTATCTCAGCATCGAATAAACAAGAAATATGATAAGCATGCATTGCAAAGAAGTGTTAAGATTCTCTCTTTAATCGAAGATTATTCTTGAAAATAATGAAGACATTCAAACGATTTTAAAAAACCAGTGATCAGCGATCAAAGAACAGAACGGTTTCGATCGCCCTTTACCGAAAATAGTTCATCAGTTACGTGACATGCGTAAGATTTTTTATACTTCTATTTTTTTATGATTCATCGATGCGAACAATGTTACAAAAGTTTATGCATTCCACTTAAGTTTGTTGTTTATTTTTTTCTTTTATGTTACCTCTTTTTTAATAATAATAATAATTATTATTAATTATTAATTATTAATAATTATTATTAATTAAAAATTAATAATAATATTTTTATAATTAATAAAAATTAATTTCTTTTGTTTATTGTCGCAATTATCTCTTACATGTTTTTAATTACATATTCTATTTTTTAAGATCACGATGGATACCTCGTACCTAACAGTTGTTATTTTACTGTCGATGACGATCATAGCTTGGGCAGAAATTGATTGCAATGATCCTAACTGGCACAATCTTGAGACTAATGAAAGTTCGATACATAATTGCGGAGATGCTTTTAAAAATCGTTGTCATTGTTTAAGGACATGTTACAACGGTCATCACCAATATGTCGTGAATTGTACGAATTCAGAATTTTACGATACCACGCCACTGGAACATCTTCCTAATGCGACTCAGGTCTTTCTGATTTTTATTGTCTAATTTTAAAGTATCTATTTTTATGTGTGCATATATATATATATATATATATATATATATATATATATATATATATATTGGCCTGATGACCTTTTTTTTTATTTCTTTTTTACAGGTATTAATATTTACGGGTAACAATCTCAAAGAATTACCATGGAACATATTCGGCACGTTGGACAGATTGCCATATTTACGAGTAATCGATATGTCTAATAATAAAATTCGGGAAATTCGTGGAAAAGCTTATCATCATGTTAAACAAGTGGAACGTCTTATTCTTGATTTTAACGAGCTTTCACTCGACCCGGGTAGAAGTCATCCTAGAGTATTCTCCAACTTCGTATCTCTTTTAGAGTTGCATTTAACAGACGCTTTCGAGGATGGTCAACCAAGAGATCTAGCGGCCACTCTTCATGATATATTCGTTAATAGGTAGAAATCTTGACTCTTAATCCTTCTTCATTTTTCTTCTCTTCGTTTTTTTTTTTCTTTTTTTTTTTAAATAACGACTAAATAGATCTTATCTCATCAGCAATCTCACTCAACTCATGAAATTGCATTTGGAGCAAAATGAGATATCAGAGTTCAGAGATGCAAACGTTTTCTGTGATCTACCGAATCTTTTGGATTTACATTTAGGGGACAATGCTTTGACAGGACTGCATTTCAATCTGTCCTGCCTTCATAAGTTACGTTTTTTGGATCTTCAACGGAATAAATTTACGACCATCTTAGATTATGATATTCGTGTTATGGAATCGCTCGTTAAACAGAATCAGTCATTCACTGTGGATTTCTCAAAAAATCCATTTGTGTGTTCCTGTAAACTTAATCCCTTTATTAAATGGATGAACAAGACCAAAGCTTTCATAAGAAATAAGAGCAGCTTACAATGTTTAGAAGGTGATTAAGATAAATGATATTTTTAAACCTCTTAGATAGCTAAGATCACACGTTTATCTTATTTAAAATTTGCATCAATCGATTTTTCTATGTTATCTTCTTTTCTAGATGGAATGCCACAGAAAATTCATGAAACTGCTAATTGTTCTCTAAGATTAAGAATGTCTAAAAAAGGAACTACAGTGGCACTTTATTTTTTATCATTTCTGCTCATTGTTTTAGTATGTGCTCTCATTTATCTACAACGTATAAAACTCCAGAAAAAATTTGAGCCAATTTTAAATTCTGTTAATAAAAGAGTTCGATATACTACTATAGCTACTGGAGAAACCCGTGAGGATGTATAAGAAACCCGTAAGGATATATAGTAAATTGAAGATTTACTATAAGTTTCTTATTCTAAATAATTACCAATAACTTAATGAACATTTATTATTATAATTATTAAAAAATAGTGAAATAAATTGTTGTCTTTGTTTAAAACATTTTAAGTATAATAATTTTTTCATATATTAATATAAGTCTTAATAAGTAAGTTAGTTCATTAAAAATTATATCATTTTTCAAGTGCATCATTTTTTTCCCTTGATAAATAATGTTTATAAGTTTTTGACCATACATAATCTTTTACTATGTTCTGGTAGTTTCACAAGCTGTTGTTGAAATCGTAAAAACTTTTTTACAGGAATGCCAATATCTATAAAGAATTTAACTAATTCTATAAAAAATTTGATTTTTTCTATTTGCTGTGTAATAACTTATAATATATTATACCTTGTCTTTTGAAAACAAAGTAGTCAGTTTTACCATTATAAACCTTATCTATATATCCAACGGTCATATAACTAAAATGAAACCTTAATATTTTTAAAATTTTACTCACAGATATATTTTCATCATATATTCTGCCAGATGTACAGTCCTTATACGTTCTTATTAAACGGTAAACGTGTGCTACAATAAATAATAAGAGCCCTCTTTGAGAGCCCTCCAAACCAAGGATTTTTCTCTTCTGAGATATCTATCAATATATTCTTACACACAAAAATATCATATAAAAAAGGAGGTATGAGATAAGGCGGCACTTTCAAATTTTCTAATTGGTCCATGATTTAAAGCAAATTAAATTCTTCTTGGATATGTAAATTTGTTCGATCTTACAAATAAAATATTTATTTTATTTCGATATAAAATAATTTTCTTCTTCTCATCTTCGTATTATGATCGGCGTAGTTATGACTTATAAAAATTATGATTACACACACAATTACAGATAAATACACACAAACATAAAATCATTTGTATGACTGTTCACATTATCCTTGGTTTTATAATGGTTAACGCCAACAATGAACCCAGTTGCAATTCTTAACCGTTTTTGATAAAGAAGATTACATTTTAAAGATGAATATTTAAACGAGTATATGGCTTTTTAAAATTTTTGAATTTTTTATTTTTTTTTGTAAAACATGTCAAAAAATAATGTTTCTAATAGAATCGTTTATGCATAAAAATAAAGTTTTTTCAAAAATTTAGAAAAGCCGTGTCATCGCTTAAACCTTTATCTTTAAAATAAGAACTTATTCGAAAAATCGTCTAAAAATTATGTTTAAATTCATTGTTAACATAAACGCTGTTTTCAACATTTTTCGCAAGGAAAAAGTTTCGTACAGTGGCACTCCTTAAAATATGCAGCAAAAGAGAAGAAGCTCGTATCCCCACTAATGATTTTTATATCACGCTTGAATGGTGTATGTGTTTTGTTTCCGTAAAGTAGATGAATATTTGTTTGATTGCATGCGTAAATTAATGTTTAGATTTTCTGATTTATTTCAAACACAAAGAAATGAGCTTCACAATCCTCATACGGTGAAGCCTGATATTAAAAATGTTTACAAAATTTATTGATAGATGTCAAAATACAGAATAATAGAAACAATATTTAGAGCTGGGAAAAGTAAATTTTATGAATCTATTATACATTTTCAAAATTTAATAAAAAAAAATCTTTATTCATTTTTCAAAATTCTCGAAATATAACAGTAAAACGTATATAATTATAAAAGTATATTTTACGTTGATAAACAATTAGAAATACGTAATATGTAAGTGTTAACATAAGAAGTAAGTAATGTTTTTATATATTTCTTACATTCGAATCTGAAATTTTTTAAGTTCTTCCTTCCTTGATGATTAGTAAAGTATTACTAGAATAAACTTATGATATCCAATTTCTCATATTTATTTCCTTTATTAGTATCTGACATAAGCTTCACAGTGATTTATATTAGATATATAGCACCGGTTTAATTTCGTTTAATGACAAATGTGTATAAAATGTATAAATTTGTAATTAAAAATAAGATTTTATTAATTATTTTGTCAAAAATAATAATTATTGAATATATACTTATATATTATATATTATTTTTTATAAAAATCAAAATATGTTTCGGTATCTACTATAATAATAATTAATAAATATATTTAATATATAAGTATTCATTAATTATTTTTGACAAAACATTCAACAAAATCTTGTTTTCTGTCACAAATTTATTATTTATTTATTACACATAATTATTATATGTACCAATTATATTTATTATTTTCTATAAACTTGTGAAACGAATCTGATAAACGCATGATGGGGTCAGTATTCTCAACTTGCACTCGTAGTTCATATTTTGTCTACATTTGTCGCTGAAGTCACATACACTTCGCATGGAAGACAATGATGAGCAGTCTTATGTTAATTTCCTAATAAATTTTATTTTCTTTTACATTTAATTACAATATAACATATAATGAATAATTTCATACTTTCTAGGTGCCAATATCTTAATTATTTAAAATGATTTCTTTTTAATTTAATTCTGTGTCTATTGGATGATAAATAGATATTTGTTCAAAGATTTTTTGAAGGTATTACAAGTTTGTTAGGATTTTCTTCCAGCAAACATCCTAATATTCGAGGTACAGAGAGCATTGTACCAGATATGATCGAAGGAAATTCTTTACCTTCTGTTGTTTCATATCCTATTAATAATCTCTTACTAAAATATTTGCCATACATTGAAATATGACCAACTTCTATGTATTGTTCAGAGAAAGATGACCATAATTCAAAAGATATTCTCATTTCTTCACATATTTGTAATTCTGGTGCCGATCGCATAACGACCCGATAATGATCCGTAATATTATTATAAAATTCACAAATAATTTCTAACATCTTTTCAAATTCAGTTGTGCATCTTATAGATTCTGTATCGTTTATCATTAAGAAGATATGTATAGCCGATGCTTGACAAACAGTAAATAAACCAGATAGTGTGGTTTCTTTAGGAATCGGTTTATATTGTCTACCAACTGAATAATATTTTATTGGAAAATATTGTGGCATTATTAACTGTTTTGCATGAATTCCTAGCATAGATGTTAAACTTGCCCCACCAACTAAATGCATATGATTTAATAAATCTCTATCGGATTCATTAATATTTTCTAATATAAAAGTCTCTATAGGATCTTCGTGATTTAAACTAGAACCTTCAACTAATATACTACGACAAAAATCTGATCCTGTAATCCTGATTAAATTATTATCACTAAGTATTTTTCCAGCTAAATTTAATAATCTGTATTCAAATAAAGCTGCGTCATTTAATAAATAATAAGTCATTGGATTTTTATATTCAACTAAATTAAGTAATTTCCCTATTTCAATATGACTTTTTCTATTATTTTCTGGTAAAACACATAATCTTCCAATATTTTGTAATATTACAGATTTTTCTGGTGGTGTTCTTTCATGTAATTTATTTGGTAATTTTAACAATTTTTCTATAATACTTTCATCTAGATCCCATTGCAATTCTTTAACAGCTTTTATATCTTGCTTAATTATTTTAGCCTGCAAAAGTAAGTTTGCTAATTGGTGCTCATCTTCAGAAGTTTTTTCTTTCTTTTCTCGTAATGATATTATTTCTGATGAAATCTCTTTCCTTCTAATTTCTAGAGTTGTATTATTTGCTTCAATAGTTTTATAAAAGTCCCATGCTTTTTTCATTTCTATTGCATTCATATTAAGTTTACGCAATTTTAATTCTCTCTGCAATTTATCGATATCATCAAAACGTTCATCAAAGTCTAAATAAGGTGAAATAAATGCAAAAGTTTTGTTGGCGTTTCTACCAGAAATATATAGTGTTGATGCATACTTTCTGTTTATTACATAGAAAATATTTTTTAAAAAACTATGATTTAAATGACTCAAATTGTAATTAATGGCATATTGTATTATAAATTTGCTTGCCATTATCAAAAATGTATATATCACGCATTAAAACATAAGTTTTTTCCAAAAAAACTTAATATTTTATAATTACCACAATCATGTAAATAATATATATCAAATGTCACTTAGCTATCCATTTTTTCTAGGTTAGATTGTGATATTGTGTCTGTATCATTATCTACAGTTAAAGTTTCTATTTCTCTTTTTTGTGGTGCTATATAACTTCCTTTTCCAGCAGCTCTTTCAGATTCTTCAATACTATAAGGTTCTAACTCAAGAGCTTTTAACCTACGTTTATGTACCTTTGTTGTAAAATGGCTATGCAAAGCAGTTTGGTTTATAAAATATCTCCTGCAACAAAATTAAATCAATCAAATTTTTTTCTTTGCGTGTTACGCTATTATACTAATTTGAAGGTTATATTCTCCGTAAAGTAACTTTTAACCAGACTTACGCGCAATGTACACAATAATGTTGTGCAGCTCCTGGCTTATCTAAATCCACTTCTTGATGTAATAATTGTTTCACATTCTGCTCTTTCAAATCTTCATCAATCTAGTATAAAAGAAAATTTAATTTCACGAAAAGACTCATAAATCAACATACAGAAAAGATATGAGCGAAAGACACGTGTTCACGGAGGTTATGTACAAAATGTTGTTACCTCATCCAAATCTTTCGTTCTTCTTTTAGTTTTCCATCCTTTTTTCAAATGTGTATCCCCTCTGTGATATTTTTTACGCTTATATGTCATTTCTGCTGTATAATTAAAAAATTACAGTTTCAAACAAGATAAAATAAGTTTTAAAAATAAATAATCGGTATATGTAAAATGTATAGCCCTATAGATATGTACACTAATCAATCCCCAGATTTATATCTTTGTAAAATAAGCAAAAAAATTATCTTTGTATCATGTATAACAGATGATGTGTTACTAAATTTTATTGTATACATCTCTATTTAAATATTTAGTAAAATATTACCTGTATCAAGATATGAAACAATGTTTACGATGTAATAAAAATGTAAATACAATGATCCAAAAATATCCCAATTATCAAATTAACACAATATAATCTAAATGGATTACAGAAATTTATTTATGAAATTAAACATAAATTATATTCATTAAAACAATTTCAATTAATATACGTCTAGAATGATCATACGTTTAGAAATATTTGATTTGATTTAATATTTATTGCTTCGTAATTTCACCATTTTATATTTAACATTTAAGTTAAATAAAATCGAGCGTTAAATAAAATATTTCATGACAGTTGAAAAAAAAAATATAAAATATCGTCAACTACATAAAATATTTAAAATCGATTTTTGTTTATTATCTTTTTGTAACATTTAGCAATGAATTGTATCTGCACAATTTAAAGCCATAATTATCTGACTAAAAAACAAATCGCAAACAATCATTGATCTTTTGTCGATAAACATTCGATAATTCATCAACCAATAACGATCGTTTACGAGATCCAATCCGATTCTTTTAGAATCGAACAATCAGAAGTAACCTTTATCGAGCTCCAATCGCAAGCAAATCTCATTGAAGAAATTGCAAATGCTGAAAAAGATGAGGCCAGTAGATGGCGGGAGGATAGTGCAATGTGTGGCGCCTCTAACGACGTTCTTTAGCGTCAATTCAAACCGTGCGCCGCTCCTCAGAGGGGGGCCCCATCCATTTTGAAAGTAAAAATACTGCGTGAGCCGGGATTTTCCTCGAGGTCTCGAGTCACGAACGAAAAAAGGCGGTACACATCGCGGAAGCATCGCAACGGTGACCGATATATATCGGGTGGTGTCACGATTTCACCGGAATGACGCGAAGACGTTCCGCGTAGCAGTGTAGTGCGAGAGCAAAGCACTGAGAGGAGGTGGCGGAGGAGGAGAAGGTGGCGAAGAGTCGCGCGCGCGGCGAGTATATGACTAGCTTTGAGAGAAAGAGAAAGAGAGCGCGAGAGAGAGAGCGTGCTAGGAGGGGGGAGAGAGGTGTGTCGAAACGTGCTGAGCCGTGCGGTGTGCGTGCGGTGCAGCGATAGAGTGCAGTGCGGTGCAGTGCGGTGCGGTACGTGCGTCGCGCGACGTCGTCATCGTCGTCGTCGCCGCCGTCGTCGTCGTCGTCGCCGCCGCCGCCGTCGTCGTTGTCGTCGTCGTGTCATATCGCCGATGAGGCTACGCCGAGAGTGAGAGAAAGACAGATAGAGTAAAAGCGCGAGGTAAAGAGGAAGAGTGGGACAGAGGATCCAGTGGGGTCGAGGGAAGGGTGCGAGGAGGGGGAGAGTGGCCGTACGGGGAAATCGGCCGTGGCTTCGCCAATGGATGCCAGGCAGAACGGGACGCCATTTTGATATACGGGCGCACGTCAAGCGCCGTTCGTAACGCGCCGCTACGCAGGGGAAACGCGCTCTGGGAGTCGGTTCGCGTAGGAGCGCGCGACCAAATAGTTGCCGCTTCTTTTGGTTTATCCGATTCTCGACACTGCCGTCTGACTCGTTGTTGACTCGCCGTTTTCGTTCTGGGCGCCGTTATCGCGTTGCAAACGTGAACGCAAAGAACGTGGTGCGTGTGGGATAGCCGCGAGGCGACCGTTCTCTTTGACTCTTTCGTGTCGTTGCTGTTGCCATTCTCACTGGCTTTTGTTGTTAGTGCGCGACGGGCAGCGGAGAGAGAGTGGTGTGCATCGTGGCGCGACGACGAATCTTAAACGTTCGCCTTAACTTGACAAGTGACAGGTGAATCGATCCGCGCGGCCACCAACGAGCGACGACGAGTCGCGTCGTTGATCGCGCGGGGTGCCTCTCTGCCCCGCGAGAAAGGGAGTGAGTGAGAACGGGTACAGGAGAAATAGAGAATCCGAGAGAGAGGGAGAGAGAGAGAAAGAAAGAAGGAGAGAAGGAGAGAAAGAAAAAGGAGGGAGAGAGAAAGAAGCTCAGTACGGTGCGCCGCGAAAACGCGTTGTGTGTTACATTACGAGACGTGCCTGCTGCCGCCACTGTAGAGTAGTAGTAACGTCTCTCCTCTCGAGCGGCGTATTGCATTAAACTCGCGCGCTCTTAGCTCGTTCTTTCGTATAGGCACGCGGTGATAAACTACTACTATTCTCTCTGTGTCCACACGGTGGTTAGAAACGTCTCCACCCACCGTTTTTTCTCCACGCCTGTGATCAGTCCGGTGCATTGAGTACGCGTCTCTCTCATATGAGCACCGGGGGCGGCGGTACGGAAGAGAAAAGCCGCCGCCACCGCACCATTGCTGCTATCATCAAAGTCGTTAATACCACGATCATCGCCGTATCATTATCATCGTCGTCGTCATCGTTGTTGTCGTCATCGTCATCGTCATCGCTGTTTGCCGTTGTTCACCGTTGTCCATCGTGTTTTTTTCTCCGTTCGCGCCTTTCGCGCGCGCTCTACGGATACGGGACGGACAAGAGAGAAGGGAGCACGCGAGCGAGAGAGAGAGAGAGGAGAACGAGAGAGAGAAAGGCTACCGGCCGACACTCCGGGGCCAGGACAAGACGACCCGATGTTGTCGGGAACGGGTCGCGACCCCGTGTCGACCCGTGGTCGTCCTCGTTGTCCCACTATCACTGTCCTCGTCCTTGTCGACAGCATCATCATCGCTACCGATTATCACCTACGCTACCGTCGTCGTCAGCTCTTCGGCTTTGCACCAGCAAGAGCAGCCGCGATAGCAGCAGCAGCAGCAGCAACACCAACATCACCACCACTACTACCACCACTAGCACCTACAACAAACACCACCACAACACCAGGGCATTCGTCTTCGCGTAAATGTACTCCCATGCATGCTCATCCGAACCTCCTTTTTACTCTACCCTGCTGCCCGATGCCCCTACGTGCCGCCCTGTTGTAATTCCGGAGAGCACCCTGATTAGCACGCCAGAGAGCCGCTTACACTGTCATCGTATCCGTGATCATGGCCAAGATCCTCGACAAGGACCCCGTCACCTACGAGAGGGAGAGGGAAAACTTCATGAAGGACCTCCGGCATTTCCACGAAACCAGAGGGTAAATTACTCTTCTCTTATTTTTTTCTCTCTCTTTCTCTTTTCTCTTTTTTTACTTTTCTTTTCTCTTGCTTTTGCTATCGCTGTATCTTTTTTCTTTCTTGCTCGCTCACATTTTGGATGTTTCATACTTGTACCTTACTTCACACCGTCGCTATTTCTCGGTTACTTACCTTCTACTCTTTCTTCCTTTTAATTTTCTTTCATTTATTTTAATTTCTTTCTTTCTTACATATCGGCATATTCACTTTTTTTTCTCAATTAGAATTAGTTCTCGATTACATGCGAGAGAAACTTACTAAGCGGCTGGCATTCGGATCGAAACATGCAACGTAAGAAAGTTGAGGTTATGTGCGGGAATTTTAAAACGTCGAGCCGTGTCCATCGTACAGATTTCTTTGTTTACTTTATGTTGCCTTCAGGTTGTGTGAATCTTTAGTTCTTTTATTTTACATAATATCATTCTTTGTCGTTTATTCTTAAGTCATAGTACGACGTCGTATTCAAGCAGTCTTTTGTTCTTTCTTTAAAATTTTCCCAAATTATGTATACTTGGAATTAAACATGATCGTTCCTTATTCGAATTTCAACAATCATTCGATGTATTTTATATTTTTTTATTTTATTCGATACACTGTATATTTTTTATATATTATTTATATAATATTTTTTGTAAATTTTTTCATTTTGTGACTTAGTTCGTCAGATCTTTTCATTATTTTTAGATGTCAATGAAAGTATGAAAATGACTTATTTATGCGCGATTAAATAAATTCCCGATGCCGTTGACGTTTTTCATTCCAGTTTGAATTTATCTCACTCTAAGGTGAAGTATTTGATTCTCTCTTGAACGGTACTGCGTAAGAAAATTTCTTTTTTTCCTCTTTTCTTTTTTGTTATAAAGATTAAAGAAATAAATCTCTTTCGATAAATCTAATAATGTTCTAAGAAAGTTCTCTCGTTAGACTTACAAATGACGTTCGTACAGAAATGTAGGTCATCTTGTATGTAGATTTCTTATTATTTATAAGAAATGGATAATACATTAAAAAGATAAATATACCTTATATAAATTTGCACATTGCCATTGTAGCATTCCGTTCTGATCATTTCTTTTTCCAATTTCAGAACGCCATTTCGGAAGTCACCGAAAATCAGTGGGAAGGAGATAGATCTGTATTTGTTATACGTCGTCGTTACCGCCCGTGGTGGATGGATAAAGGTGAGTCCATGTTTGTATTACTTAAAGGGAAGTTAAAACGTTAAAACATTACAACTTATAATTTACTATTTCTTATTGATCGTCGGAAATAAAAGAAAGAGATAAGACTAATAATTTAACGAATCGATTAACTTGTTAGATAAAAGGAATATTTTCGATTCGACAGAGTGACGTGTTACTGTTAAACATTGAAAGGAGCTACGAGGATTTGGATATACATAAACGATCTTACAACGGAGATGTCCTTTATTAAATATGTGTATCGTATAATGGTATCGCTTGTTAGCATCGATTTGACGTTCTCAATGGCGGAGATACGTCGAGATTCTTCTTTTCATCGAGATTTTCTTAATAGGAGAGATTCTTATATTGATAAGATCTAACTCTTGAAAGAGCAAATCCGCATCACATATAAAGGTGCGCAATAATGGCGTTTTGTCGAGCATGGCACTTATGGCGGCCGGATAATTATCGACCGTAGACTTTCTCACTTCCTCTTATCCAGTCAACGTTTAACCATAGAGAACTTCGAGAAGCTCACTCATCAAACGCATACGCTTCTCATATATCTATCTCGCGAGGTGATGACAAAGTGATATAACATAACTGAGCGAGAGTTGGGTGCTCTCGTTTCCTATCTCTTGGCCGTCAATGACCTCCAAGTACGTTGATGTCCAAGTACACTTTTCCAAGAAACGATATTACAAAATATATCAATGAAAGATACTTATCAGCAAAGCTATTATCTTTGGGAAATAATTTCAATGGAACATTCGGATTAGATTCACACTATCATCTAAATCATAACATTAGCAGAATGCGGAAACGACATAGGGTCAAGGTCGGCCGCGAAGGGGGTAGAGTACGGAATGGAAGATAGACCATGAGGCAAAGGTGGGAAGGAGGTGCATAGAGGAAAGAGAAGGGGAAAGAGAGAAAGCTAAAGCGAGAGAGAATATTGTGAGAAGAAGAGAAGCAGAAGGCAATGTTAGTAGCGGTAGTGGTGGTAGTGGTAGCGGTGGTGGTGGTGGTGGTGGTGGTGGTGGTGGCGGTGTCGGTGGCGGTTGGGGGCGGGGGAGAGAGAGGAGGATATAGAGGCAGTGGTGCACGAAGGCTTCCCCTCAACAAGTGTGATCGAGCCGAAGCTCCACTATATTCTATAGATTTGAAGTGGACTCTCCGCAATCCGGGTTTCTCTTTAAATTCACTTAGAATCTACGCTGGCTTTGAGGTTATGTCTTAATTATCTTCATGCATCTTTTGTTACTAAAGTCAAACTCTGAGTTCGTAATTCATAATTGTGATATTTTTTTCTTTTTTCCTTTCTCTTTTTTCTTATTCTATTCATATAAAATATTAAATCTTATTTTCATTCTTTAAGAAGTGCGAAGTGAAAGTGTGCGTGGATAAATATTCGATTTAGCAAAATGATATCTTTCAAACGACACGACTGTTATGTCTACTATATCGGTGGCCTGATGTGATATAATTAAGTATACTATAAAATTGTAAATTCGATGAAGTCACCCTTGCGATAATTATGATTAGTAACTTACGCGTGCGTGCGTGTATTCATGGTCTTTCAAAATGAAGAAAGTACGGCAAATTTTTTCAATTATTTTTATTTTGCTTTTTAATCATATCTTTTTAATAAAGAATATTATTCTAAAATATTTTTACGTATACTGTGAATCTTTTGGAATTGACATAAACGTACATGCATATCCATTCGTAATCATATGCTGAATTCTTTTTACGAACTATCGCTCATATAATTTTATTCAGCATTCCGATTTCGGAACCTAAACAGTTATAAAATTAAACCCCATATAGTTATTTATACATTCATAATAATTTACTATAATCATTAGGCCTAAAGTATAAGACTTTTAGAAGAACGGATGAAACAATATGTTGATGCAATCAATGAAGGAAATTATTTATTAATTTCACTTAAGAAATATAGAAAGGAAATAAAAAAGTTCTAATTGATATTGGTATAATAAGTTTTCCTCTATACAGTTCTTAGTTATGAATAAGTTTCAATAATTTTCAGTTTTAGAATTTTCAAATGCTTGATAATAAAAATAATTAAATAAAAAAAACGATATAAAACAAACAGTATAACAATCTTAGAGCATATGTACAAGGCAAATTTTCAAGTGTCATTGATTATAAGCTGATAAATTTGATATTTCATAATTATCCAAATGTTCTATTTTATTTCCTTATTAGAAGCGTAACAGTCAGATATAGTCAATTTTAACAGAAACATCGATGCATCGTGCGGTAGAAGAAAACCTGGATAAGATATTAACGTCTTCTGAAAAAGTCGTTCTCATTCGTAAAAGAAACTGTAAACTTTTGCTCAATTTCGAACAAAGCATACATAAAAGAGAAAGAGAAAGAACAAGAGGGCATATGTAGAGAAAAAACAGGAGAGAAGTGTGGAAAGATTTTCACATGAAAGAAGTGCAAAGAAGAAGGAAAGAAAGAAGGCATAGGGTGTAAGTATGACTCTTTCAAGGGCGCGAAGCGAGAAGATGATCTGGGACTCTTGAAAGCGTGCATCAAATCGTGCCGCGCACCCATAGTAGTCTGGCATTGGTCTGGCTGTCGTAGGCGAGTGCGTGCAGTACACGAGGAATCTGCCGTGAAGTCGGTAATGCTGAGTCAGTCAGGTGCTGCGGCATCGGCGTCTTACATCGTTGTCCCTCCTTGATTCTGCCCCGTGGCCGTGGGACACGCTTAGTGCGATCGAGTGAGACGGCAGAAGGCACTTGGTACGAAGGAAGTGGGAGGAAAAGAAGAGAAGAGAAGAGAAGACTAGAGTAGAGTAGAGATTAGTAGAGTAGAGTAGAGTAGAGTAGAGTAGAGTTTAATAGAGTAGAATAGAGTAGAGAAAAAGAGAGAGAGAGAGAGAGAGAGAGAGAGAGAGAGAGAGAGAGAGAGAGAGAGAGAGAGATCGGTTCGTTTGTTCGCGTTCGTTCGTTTCCCAGTGAGGACACGGTCGATATGGCAACGCCGCGCCCTACCACATACATACCAAGTTGCTGCCGGCGGCGCCGCCACCCGCTCGAGCTATGCCGAGCGATACGGCAACGTCGCGTCTCTCCCAGGCGGGGGAGAGCAGCCCCCCTCGGTTGTTCTGCTTCACTCCTACTTCAACCGGGGAAGGAGAGCGACCTCACACCATTTCGCGCGCACGTCACACATGGCCCAACCGCCGCCGTACGGATATCGAAGCAGTCGGAAAGATTCCCGGTTGCCCGCTTTTGCTCGTCCCACGCATGCGCTCTCCATCGCATACCTCCCCTTCTCTTCTCACTCTCTCTTTATTGTCCTTTGCCTAAATTGGCCAACTACTTGCCGCTCCTTTTCTTACTTTTACTGTATAAAAAATACAACTTAAACCTTCGATATATTAAAATATATACATACCATGTATTGTTTTAGATTATCAGAGGAATGTCCTTTTTATCGGAGAAAGTTATGTTTTACGAAAGATCATTAGGCGATTTGAAAGTAGTAAAAGGAAGAAAGATATGTTATTAGCGAAACGGTACTATATATATATATCTTATGAGCTATATATATCCTATGTCCTATATATATCCTATATATCTAATAAACAAAATAATGGTAGAATTTCTTTTAATTATTATGCTAAATCATAATTAGTATTTGATAATTGGATAACACTTCATAATTAGCATAACATAAATAAGAATTATGTTTAATTCCCTTTTGTCTAAATGACCGGTACTGCTACCATAGTTTAGTTTATAAATAATGAATAAACAAGTGTTCATCACGTTATGAACAGCCTTTTCTTCAGTGTATACGATTCTTGGAGAAACACTTTGGCTATCGGTCGATATCCAACGTTTCATCTTGGAATTACAATTTTTCTCTTTAGTAGTAAACGATGTCTTTACATCGGTTTGGCACACGAGCACGCACAATAATCTCTCGGACTTTGGTATATACACGTATACGTAACTTACGGTCGAGATTCGTATTCACTACCGTTTTGTTGCCCATACGATCCGCTCTCCTGAAAACCGTTCCCCTCCCATTTTTATTTTCCTCTTGCCTGTAGGTAAAAGACACCTACTACTTTCATCGCAAATGTCGCGTGTCTAAGTGGTCGTGGCACTGAACGACTGAGAGAGGTAGAAAGAGAGAGAGAGAATGAGTAAAGTAGGGGGAAGAAACGGCGAAGGAGAAAAGAGGAGTACTTACAAGAAATACCGCACACGATGTTGCCATGCTCAAGACATGAAGACCGGACAACTTCCGAGAGTGGGACTTGTGGCAATTCGACTCGGCAACGTCGCTATGCCAAGATAAGTAGAAATGGTCTGTGGTGTATCGCTATGCTTCAGTGTGAGACAGACTCACACCGTTAGTCGAAAAAAGAACGAGACGGATGGAAGACACTGCCAAGAAAACCATACCATATTACATCGACTCTGAGATCCGATATTGATTATATGTATGATCGACTATAAAAACTCCCTTCTTTTATCTCATCATATATAATTTTTCACTAACTCTACAATTTTTCTCACTTACGTTTGATTGTAAGAACGATCATTCTTATTTTACATTTTGATTTATATAAAAAGAATAACATTGAAATCATTGTCGTATGATCTGTATCAATGGGCTAAGTGAATGATATCACTTGTGATGAATCATTGCTCGAGGAAAAATTTACATTTTGTGGTCACTTTATTCTCTCTCATGTATTTTTCAAGTTTTACTGTTGTTTCAAATTATTCATGTTTCTTTCCTTCTTTTTTTTCTATATTAATTGAAATCGTTCGAAAAAGGCACAACATCAAATTTGTTTGTACCGAAAACTACATTATACTCAAATTTCAACAGTTTCGTGGTTCATCGTTACGCGGATGATCCGCTATGGCGACGGAAGCGAACGTCCGTTGTTTGTTTTACCATACAACGTTTGCACAACATGGTACCCGCATGTGTTTGCACATGTTTCTCTATTGACGTCGATGAAATATATTGTAAGGGACACTTGAATGTTAAATGAAGAGACTATTAAACCTCGGTTAAATTTTTACCCGGGGCAAATAATATCTCGCCTTTCGATGGACACAATATACTCCTTGAGACTACAACGATTCAACAAGTTGCTGCACTGCGTATAACTTCATAGCAAATAACGAGAAAACGCCTATGTTTCCTATTATTTTATTAAGAGCTAAATAATCATTTATTCTTAGCTCTTATCGATACTTTTATCATCAGTATTAATTAGGACAAGAAGATGATAGATTAAGGAGAAACGAAAGCAATTGTCTTAAGTAATTATTCTTAGAGCATTTCAAACTTTGTTTGTCGAAAAAGTCATAAGAGAAATCAGGAGATTTCTTTGTTCCTCAGATTAAAATCCTGGATCATTTAAGCTTTTACAAATAGAACTGTTGATCGAATTGGGTGAACATGAGAGCAAAGAGAAAAAGAAAGAAAGAGAGAGACAGAGAGAGAGAGAGAGAGAGAGAGAGAGAGAGAATTTTCTCTTCTCTCGACGAGCGTTCCGCGCGCATAGTTAGGCAGACACGCGCGCATACGCTCTCGACCGCCCTCCGGCTCTCTGCCCTCGCTGTCCTCGGTCTGCACCGCTGACTCCCTCCCTCCGACAGTTTCTCTACCCCCGCACGTGTACGCACGCGAAGATTTCTTCATCCATTCGTTTCATTCAGAGTTCACAGTCAGTCAGTCACCAGCACACCTCCGCCGATCAGCTGATCTCGACTCAGTGGCGGCGGTTGGTGGCGGTGGTGGCGGCGGCGGCGGCGACGGCGGCGGTGGTAGTGGTGGACGACAACGATGACGACGACGACGACGACGACGACGACGATGACGACGACGACGACGACGACGACGACGACGACGACGACGACGACGACGACGACGACGATGACGACGACGACGACGACGACGACGACAACGACGACAGCAGCAACAGCAGACAGCGCGTCGCCAACCCCTCCGTCCCTCTTCCCTTCTATCCCCCACCTCATTCTTCTCTACCATCTCCTCTCCTCCTTCTTCACCTCCTCGTCTGCCTCTTGCTACCACTGTTCCCTGTCCCCTCGATCCCCCCTAGTGGACGATCAGCTGACTGGGAACTGTCAGTCGCGCCGTGGGTCTGTGAGCCCACGTGCTACTCTGTTGGTGGTGGTGGGGCACGTTCTCTCTCTTTTTCTTTCTCTTCTCTCTCTCTCTCTTTCTCTCTCTCTCTCTCTCTTTCTCTCTCTCTGTCTCTCTTTCTCCCTCTCTCTCTCTGCATGAGTAGTCCGACCTCAACCTCGTAGCAAGGCAGTTCTTCGATACGACCTCCGATTCTACTCGGTCGTGTCCTTTGACTATATGTAGGATCCAAAAATCGAACTTGAAGCAAATCTGTATCTCTTGTTGTTTGCTCGGTTGAAAGAAAGTGCGAGTCTTAAAAACAGAGCATTATTAGTATCTGTCTATCTATCTATCTACCTATATATATATATAACTAGTTTTCTTTATTAGATGATAGGGTGACGATATACACGAGAATATTACTGACGGGTCTGAATTTCTAACGCGTATACATATACTAAATTTCTAACGCGTATCTACACCTTCTCTTAGCTTTCATTAGCATGCGCGCAAGGAATTCATTTCGTCGGGCTTCCCTGACGTGGATTATTATTATAGACGATAATTAGGTTGAAATTCAATGGCAACAATTTTTATTTCACCTCACATGGATATACGAATATCTCTTGCCATTTGCATTTTAATCAGGGGGAGAAATAATTAGTTTTTACCGCTCTAAGTAGAACTATTTCTGCTTTGTTTGCTGTTACGAAAAGGTTGGTTTACAACGGCTTCTGTTTAACGAGTAGCAGTAGTATTAAAAAAAACTACCTTGCCACGGCAGGTAGTTTTTTATTTTTATTTATTCTTTTTTTCTTCTTTTGAACAATTTAATTAAGTTGCTATTTTAAATAGAGTAAATCAATTATATTTTTGTTTCCTGTTTCTTTTTCTTTTTTCTTCTCTATTTTTTATATATTTTTTATTCAAAAGCTTTTATACGAGGATACATATATATGTTCATTTAACGATGACTTTAACATGATTTTGTGGGCATATAAAAGGAGGGTCAGAGTATGACAGGTACATTAAATAAAACAATGGCATTATTTCGAGGAAATACATGGCGGTGGTTTAGTTTAATATATTCTTGGACATGTGACTTTCAATACTGACTAATCTTTCTTATATTTAAGTTTTAACGAATTAAACATCTTGCACATACATATAATTAAATTATAATATAACGTGATATAACGTAAGGAATTTATGACGCAATTACAAATCGATCAAGTTAATACGTTGTCGATCGTATTCTGATTTAAATTTATGTATAACATCAACCAACAATTTCTCTATTTGTTGGCAAGCAATAATGTTTTTGCTCATCCCACGATATAGAAAGATTAGAGGATAGAACTTACGTATATTATAAATATATACCGATCTATTTATTAGACATACATAAACACGAGATTAAATTTACTGTATTTATTGGAAACGTACATAGATACTAATTATATTCCAATATTGATTACAAAATTGATGAAAAAGATATTTTAATGTAAAAGATAAGAGTTGGCGTTTACATATGTTGCGAGCTTATTTTCTGTGGAAGATATTTTTACTAATTTAACTTGCAACATATACCAGCGTCACTACAATATTTACTAACGATCAATCATAATACATCGTACGTTATACAAAAATCGAGGAATACGAAATAAGTTCTTATTGCAATAAAATTATGAAATATCTAAAAGAAGAAACATGCTTAGAAAATAACTATCTATTTGCAATTCAATTACATTCTATATTTGCTGATCTTGGAAAACTACCAGTATTTCCGGTCTGGTACTTTGTTCGGTATATCATATAATGTGTTGTCCCAACGAATAAAAACTTATTGCGTATTTCTTATTTATCTTATAAACTCCGCGTTATTGATTCACGTTATCTATAAAATATTATTCCGTTACTCGATGAATCTCTCGTACATATGGAGTCATAATTCTTAACGAATTGTTATGAAAAGATAATTAACGAGAAAATATAAAAATATTATTATCATTTTGATTTGAAATAATAGTGAAATAATTTGTCGTCAACAAAAACATGCGGATGTTAATTTACGTCCGTAGTATGAGAAAAGGCATAGGCAGAAGAAAGATAGATGAAGCGAAGAGAGAGAGAGAGAGAGAGAGAGAAATGGGTGGTTATAGAATCGAGTGGAAGGGGGAGAGGGACGAGAAAGAGAGGGACGATGAGAAACGTAGCGAGAGACGAAGGACAAGAGGCAAAGAGAGACCATGTCCTACCTCAACGAGAGCACATGGCGCTAAAGACACTTTCATTGCGCGGTCCTCCGAACCAAACACGTGGATACGTTCAACGCTCTCGAAGAACATTTACGCGCATGCGCATCGTTCTTTGCATTACCAAGGTCAAGCAAAGTTGCACGATTACGAGCGAGCCAGTCGTGATTTACTCGCGTGTAAATGCATTTATTGTTTAGTCACGCTCGTTGTATATATCATCGAAGTCCTTTTTCAAGAACGAACTCGATGTGTTTCAATCGATAAATAAAAAATAAGGTTTAAACATTATAGGCGGAAATGGGAGCGGAGAACAGAATAAAAAAGCAGAATATATGTTTATTTACTTTCTCTCAAAAAGGAAAGTCTCTAGAATTCAGAATTTTTATCTATCTCAATTAATTCTAATCCAATATGTCGAATTTTTGTATTAACGTCCTGTGATGTCTAATAGCAGCAATCTCAATTGCTTAATACAGAATCCTATGGGATATAGAATTTCAAAGAAAAAATTTGAATTGATTCAATAAATCAATCTGAAGTATAAAAAGTCAATGCAAACTAGGAATAAATTTTTCGTTAATGTATGTAGGGCTTCGATCGTTTTACTGGTTTCTTCTTCGGATTATTATTCAGAGAGGATAGTAAAGACACAGTAATGTGCATTCGAGATATCTATCTCTAGCGAGGAGAGAGATCCAGCAATGCGAGTTCTCATCGTCCTGTGACCAACTTTCGTTCTTGGGCACGCGACAACGATGGCGGTAAGAGATTCATCGGTCAGCTTTGATGCATCTTATTCTTTGTCGCGAGGTCGTCCACAACGGGGCGCCACGTTCTCGGTGTAGGTAAGCTCTAGCTTTCTCTCTCTCTCTCTCTCTTTCTCTCTCTCTCTCTCTCTCTCTCTCTCTCTCTCTTTCTCTTTCTTTTTTCTCTGACTCTCTGTCTTCGGGGCATCGCGACGACGAGAATAGCAAAGGCACGGGCACGAATCCAGAGAGCACTGACCCAGTATCCACGTCCCTCCTCGATATATTTTGCCAAGGGCCTCTTCACATTCACATCCGTGGTTCGATATTATCAATTTTTTGGCGTCGCACGTGTCGCAGGCGTGGTCACAAAAATTTTTGCGAAAGGGATATCATCCCAATATTTATATGGTAAAATTCCCCCCTTCTCTCTGTCTGTCTGTCTGTCTGTTTCTCTGTCTCTGTCTCTGTCTTTCTTCATAGAAATTAAAATATAACTAGATTAATTTCATTAATCTTTGAATAAGCAAACAAATAAAAAGGAAAATCGTTTTCTTTTACTTCTTATTTATGTTGTACACCAGAGCGATTTCTTTTATAGATTCTAAACAAATTTCTATTCTATTGAATTTCTCTTTGTTCTCTTTGTTTGGATTTACATATTCCCTGCCCCCTCTAACCATCCTCGAGACTTTTTATTTGCTTTGGTTATACATCAAAGCTTTGTTTTTCTCATCTTGTTGTCAACGTTATAAAGCCATTGTAATTCCAAGCTACAGAAAGTTTTAAATCCTTTCAACTGATAGCTTTTATAGTACCACGAATACTTTGAATAATTACTTGGGTTATTACCTACTGAAGTTTTCCCTTCTCTCATTAATCTTTCTAACATAATCATTTCTCAATAGCAGAATGATTTTTTACGAAGTAATTAATGAATTGTTAGTCAAATGATATATTTATAGTCTGATGAAAAGTTGTCTTTTCCTTTTTCTGATCTTGCGTTATAGCTTGTTGAATTCTTCAAAGTCGTTTGATTCTCATTACTTCGAACTTGCTTTCATTATTTATATATGTACTCATTCTATGACAAGCAATTATTATAACGATCAAACTCGCAATATTCAGAATTTTTTATTCAGCGGAATCAATGGATAGTCTTGCCAGTGTGAAGAATATTTAAGTGAAAAATTTTTCATGAGCGCAACTTAAAAATCAATCTATTCTAACATTTTTTTTTAGAAATATTACATATTTGGAAAAGTTTACGCCATATTGTATTATTGATAAAAAATCCTGTAAAAGGATTGCAATAATATCAATAATATTTACAAATAATTGATTTTTTACAAAAATAATTGATCATCAAATGTCTTCATAAATATATATATATACTTTTTTTTCTTTTAGCAATTAAAAATAATCGTTTATATAACGCATATTAATTTCTGCATTGCAGGTGAATACCAGAAATGAATGGGCCTCGCTATGCGAACAATTTCATCTGCCAAACGGCTGTGTCAACAGTGGAATCGGTCTTAAACAAATATACCTTCGGTAAGTGTACTAGTAGACGGACTAGTAGATCTCTTGGAAAGTGAATTCGACAAAAAAGTCTGGAAATTCCGAATCTCTTAATAAAAGTAGATATTGTATCAATCGAGCTTAGCCAATTGGTTTGACCAAGGATATATGTATATATATATATATTCACACACACACACACACACACACACACACACACACACACACACACACACACACACACACACACACACACATGATGCTTTCGTATATATTACGAAACGTCGTAGAGAAGAAAAAGAGTTTGCGCGAGCGTGCAACGCTTGTTAGGTCGCCGCGCGCCCTCGGATGGAAAGCGGTTCTACCGCCTCTGACAGCCCGCGAGCGTCTGCAAGAGCAGAGGTAGTAGCAAAATGCTGCGCTACCACCACCGAGTATCGGCGTTGGTCCTCCGCCCCACCACCATTTTCCGTATCGTATCGTACGTTACGTTCATTCATTCATTCAGTGCCGGCCTCACCGACGCGCCACGTGCTTTCTCAGTCGCTGTCCTCTCTCTCCAATCGAGCCCTGCAACCTTGTTGTCTCGCCAGCTCGTCGAACATTGAGGACGTCGTGCTTCCTCCGACTGATATCGCGATACACCGATTCGTTGTTCGAAATGTGACCGCTATTTGTATTCGTGATAACGATGTTTCAAATCTATTTATATCCGAATCTCTCTTATAAACGAATGTCTCTTTAAATTAGTCGTTTTTTTGTAACTTTCTCTTTCTCATTAAGATAACAATATTTTCACGTAGAATCACATTATACGAAAAATGTAGAATTCTCAACTATTTATAGTCATAAAGTTTTATCACACGTACGTAATTATACATATGCAAAATATAAATCACCATAGTTCTTATCACCATAATGATCTTTCAACAAGAAGATGCCATAAACATTTAAATTATAATATATTTAAACTGTAACATATTCTCCAGTTACAATGAAACAAATTAAAGAACATGTAGTGCTGTTGAGATTCGCACGGATACTGCTATGCCGCTACAGTAATCAAAGTGTCCATGCACGGCCTGCATCCACTAACCGCCCAATCAGGCTCTGGTTGGCTAGCTCCACCGCTTGCACCTTCCGTGGTCTACTACTATGTAGTGCATGAATGGATTCACTACATCTTTCCCCTACCATTTTCTTTTGCCCCCCACGATATCGTATCCTCTTCCTCTTCCACCCCATATTCTTTCTAGCTCTCTCTTTCTCTCTCTCCAATTCACTCTTCACTTCATCTCTCGTGATCTTGCTTCTTTGTCTCTCAAATTGAATCTCTGATACTTTACATCTGCCTCATTCATCTGTCGATCGATCTGTTATTCAGTTTGTCAAATAATCTTATTCAAAATTTTTTTCAATGAATATTTAAATTAAAGTAATTTCCCATAGCATAACAATGATCGTTATCTATCGAGCATGATACTTATATGTCAATTGGTCAATGTTTTTCAGATATCTAGACAGGTACGAAAAGGTTCATTTCTTAGGAGAAGATGGACAGCAAGCCGATGATGAAGACGAAGATTCCAGACACCGGAAGTGGTCTGCCAGGGCATTACATTCAGTTCCTCTTACGTATAATCATCATCAACATAATGTTGCAGGTAAACTTTTATTTTCTAATCACGTGTTAGAAACCATGTAGTTCATTTAATTGTAATAATATATTAATGGAAATCTGTGTCAGATATGAAATATTTTACATTATGGAGGAGAATTTTTGTTCTGTCACTCAAACGTTATATTTCTTTGTTTGTTAGTTATTATTAACAGTTATTGTCTTTAAACGGGTACAAAGATGTAAAGAATTTATTAAAAGGTGTTCGCGAAATACAGGTGAACGCCCGCCGAATATATTGTGAAAAGGACTTGTACGTGTATACGTATCGCACACACATCTATATAAACGCTACATAAATGCATGATATCTATCGTGACGAAGCCGCAACGGGTTATTGACGTGCTCTCTCATGGAGAATTGCCGTCGACTTTCAACGTACAAAAGATATATACATACATACGTACATACATACATACATACATACATACATACATACATACATACATACATACATACGTATGTCATGCATATATATATAGTTATATAGTTATATGTGGAGAGTGACTGAACTTGTCTGCTGCCTGCGGTACGCTTGAGGGAAACAGATGGGCAGAACGAAGCGGATAGAGGCAAAAAAAAAGATGGACAACGCGTACAGAGAATTAACACATTACCAAGCGCTTTCTTAGACTCAAAGAGCTTCGTTCATTACAATGATAATGTACAATGTTTTATATGTATATACACGCACACACACAAAACTTTGGCTAACACATTTGATTATTGGAATCATTTAGAAATAATCCTTGATAAACTACGCAACTCACGAGAAAGATTAAAAAAGAAAAACAAAACAAGAAAAAAAAGCTCGTAACGAGTACGCCGTTTTTTTACAAGTTGAGATCGTGAAGTTGCCAAGTTTCAACATAGGAATAAGAAAGAGAGAGCAGCAGGAACGTTCACGGACTTTAGAGCGTGTACGCGTATATATGTGTACGTATACGTAGCGTATGTGCAAAGAAAAGATCTGATGCGCACACAGCACGTGGAAGATAATTTAATGAGCAATAATCATCGTGTTCTCTCTCTTGCGCGCGGGTGCATATGTTTGTGTACATATGTATGTATGTAATAAACGCATGTTATATAGTATGTATGTGTGGGAATTATGGGCATACACAAAGCTAAGTCTGAGCTTCGACTGGCAGAAATACGTCGGGTCTATATTTGCGGCGCACGCGCGTACGTCGAACAATTCTTCGTATATAGAAGCGGTGAAACCCCCTCGACTCGTTCTTCTTTTTACCTCTTTGTCACCTCGCTTCGTCACCTTCTTTTCATCTTCGTAAGCGCAAACTGCAAAGACAAATGATCTGAAGGTTCCTCCAGGGTTCTGTAAATTCGTTAGAGAAACTTCAGTCAAACTACATAGTAAGATGTCCGATCAACATTTTTTGATTTCTTATTTTTTATCTTTCATTTTTTATCTCTCTGTTTATCGTTTTAGGATTTTATATATGAGGAGCCGATAAATTTTTTTGCATCAACAAATATTTTCTCAGAAAAGATTAGACAAATCAAGGCCTTCGTTTTTATCCTATCTCTAGATTTTTATATGGATTTCATTAAAATAAAAAATTATATATATATATATATATATATATATATATATATATATATATATGTATATTTGCAAGTGAAATGCAATCCTTAGAATGACCAAGATTACAATTTTGAATGAAACGATGGTCGATTAAAATAAGCCGTAAAATCGTGATTATTTCCAAAAAAATTACGAGTAGTGTCTGGTGTCAAGTGGAATAAGAGAGATAATGCGCAGTACAAATGGAAGTTCGCGGAGGAGAAAGAGCGGCAGCAAAAGGAGCAAGAGGGGAATAGAACAAGAGAAAGCAATCAATAAACGTTTGCGGGAGATAGGAGCAGCAGTTCTTGACATTCTCCCTGCGCGATGGAACACTCACGGCGCTTGCGTGACTCCGCTGCGACTCTCGATTTTGATCCCACCAGTTCAGCGAGCGCGTGCGAAGTGCCTTGTGCGCGAATGTCGCATCGCGTTCGCCGCGTACGGTGTAAAGCAATCCCGGTGACGTCTCAGCCTCGATTGCGTGACGTCTACGCACCGCGCCGACATCCACTGCCAATCGATGACGCATTCAATGCATCCGATGCACTCGATGCACCGGCCAGACGCTAACCGAGCCTATGAGCTGTAATGATTCGACCTAATACAGTTTCCACAATCCAGAACCCAGTTTGATATCTGATCAGGTTCAAACGCAAGAAACGATTTTTTATTTTATAAACATACTCTTCCAATGAATATCCTCGTTCGATATTAAAAAGAAATAAGATTTCTCATCGTTCCTTCTCTCTCTCTCTCTCTTACTCTCTCTCTCTCTCTCTCTCTCTCTCTCTCTCTCTCTCTCTCTCTCTCTCTCTCTCTCTCTCTCATTGATTATGTATCTGTTCTTGCTTTTATTTTTACGTTCTTTTTATTTATATGTTCCTATATGTTAAGAACAGAAGAAACAAAAAATAATGCTGATTATAATACATGAAAAATAAACGATAGGAATCGATCCTTGCTTTATTTTTGTCTTAATCTTTTTTAGTTATTTTGGGTCGATGTATTAAAAAGAAACTAACATAAGTCTCCATAATCTTTTCTATCTCTCCTGCCAAACATTTTGGCAGACTGCCCAAACGGCGTTCAAATTTATCACATTAACGAGCTTCGATTTATTATAATCATATGATCGTCGATCTTTGATTTTCTCTTTAGAAGATTTTGTAGATATCATTTGAATAGGAACAAAGAACATCGTTATGCTGGCAATGAAGGCGTTTGGAACTCCTGTCGTTATGAGTCGATATAATGATACCTTTACTACGCTACCATATTTAATGGCAGCTGGTGGACAAGATAGTATGAGAGTTCGAGCGTAACGATCGTGGTTGATAGGCATTGCACGTGAAGCGATTGCGGTTATTGAACGCGACCTCTCGTCGACGGGCTATCTAGATGCGATACCGTAAAGCTGTTTTACTTAGGAAGCGTTGTGTGGTTTCTATATAACGAATAAATTTTCGTACCAGGTACAAACAAAGGCTTTTCTATCAATAGACATCTGCATAATCATTCTTTCCTACTTTATGGCATAGAACATTTGTTATCTTTTTCAACGGAATCTTACCGATACATAATATATACACGTATGTATCAACTTTGGATATATAACCGTTGAATATTTTTTTAAATTTATCTTTTATTGCATTGTAATGAGACTTTTGGTATGACTATAACGTAGTTATACGTTCGGTCTTCTTATTTTTTTAATATCCAAGGTAAACTTGTGGTGCTCTTTGAGATCTCTATTACTTGTATTCATAAATGGTATTAATTTATATATATATAGATTTTATCGAGTAAAATTTAATATTAGTTGGATGATTTTTTCTTTCAGAATCTCTTCGCGATTACAATGGTCTTTCATCCGATCTTTACAAACCATCCAACTACGACAAATTGGCATTATCGCTTCTTTCGCCTCTTCCAAACGAACAAGACTTCGCAATCAATGTTTGCACACTTTTGTCGAACGAAGGAAAACATACGTTACGTCTCGATAAGTATCCACGTTTGGTGAATATCCTGCTCGCGCATGCTGGCGTTTTCGACTCGCCTGGTACGCGACAACTTTTCATTGAGGTTTATTCTCGTGTGAGGAACTATTCTATCAATTCGTTTTGGTCGGATGTACTCGATTCGCAAGACGTGATAGACCTTACGAACGAGAAAACCTTTATGAAGAAGCCATCAACGAGCTTACACACGTTCTCTAGGCGGAAAACATTAGAGAAAGAGAAGCAAAATAAAGTAACAGTAACGGTCCAAGACAACGAGGAGACGGTCACGTCGATGGATGTGGATGGGGTAAAGCAATAGATTTCTTTCATTCTTTGGTTTAACAAAGATGTGGATAAAATAAATATTTACAAGAGCAATAAAATAACAATATTTTGTTGTAATATTTCAGGTGCTTCCAGACTGTTCACGTCTAGATCCTATTGGTTCTCATCAAGATGAGAATTTTAAAGATCAGAATCAAAATTCGATAAAATTCGAAGAAGAGGATAAAGACTTGTTTTGCGTCGGTAGAACGTTAGGCACGCAGGATCCGTACGGTCAACGCGTGTTACAGATAGCGTCTATCTTACGAAATCTCAGTTTCACTCCGGAGAATGCCGCGGTGCTAAGCAGGAATCGATGTTTTTTGAGATTCGTTTTATTATGTATAAGAGCAAGGTGGAGTAATTTGCATCAACTTGGTTTCGATATACTAGGGAATATAGCAAACGAAATCGTTTTAAAAGAAGCTGGCGAAAGGATAACAGATGTTGTCCTGTCTTGTGTGGCAAAAGGTATCGAGTCGCAAGATAGATTTATCGTTATATCCTGTTTGGAGGTGCTTAATAAGATCAGTCAACAGGATAGTAACGAAGAAATCGTTACGTTTGGATTGGAAGATAGCGTCTATGAACTTATTTGCAGGTAAATTTTCTAATTCTTTACCATCGATTGTATGTATATATATCATTGTCGATGAGAACTAAACGCGGTATTATTTTCATTTTTCATTTTAGGTTTTTAGCTCTAAGTGATATAGCTCTTTTAGTTTATACTTTGGAGTGTTTATACGCTTTAACTTCGTTGGGCGAAAGACCGTGTACTAGTGTCGCGCGGGTACGTGGAGCTATCGATACATTGGTCGCGCTTGTCACCGTCGAAGCACAGAGTTATGGCCCAAAAGCTTGCATTTTGATGAGAGTGGTAGAAACTGTATCTACTATACCCACACCTTCGAATACGTCTCAGAATACTCCTGTTGCTGCTGCTGCCACTACTCCGGTTGCGTCAGTAACATCATCACCCGTGCCAGCTACTCCAGCTACGATTACCGCAACGTCGGCTCCAGTTAGCCCAGCACCTTCTAGACCTAATACACCTGCAACTACAACCAAGTCCACAACGCACAGTATGTACGAGCATGTATAATCCACGATCAATGATAAACTTTATTTTACATTGAATTTAATTTTTTTGTTTTTGTTTGTTGTTTCTTTTCTCTCTGCAGAAACAGTAGAGACGGCTAATGCGCTTCAACAACAACACGCGCATCAACAAATCATTCAGGAAAACGAGCAATTCGCTTTAGGATGGTTAAGAGCTACCTTTGAGCTTGCACCAGGTATACGCATAGAACAAGAGGAACTCTACAAAAAATATCTCGGGTGTTGTACGAAGATTGGCAGGAGAGGAGTAATTGCGCCACTTCATTTTCCCAGATGTGTTAGGTATATCTAGATTTGAATAAATTAAATTAATATTTTTCGAAGCAATTAAATCCTATTACAATCGAAATTATAAATATAGGTCAGTGTTTGGGGGAACTATTGGTCCAAATCCACTCAAAGGAGAATCAACTGGTACTCAGTATTACGAAGGCATCCGTGTACGGGCTACACCAGGCCAAGTAACTTATCCGAGCCAAACTGTAATTGCGACTAATACAGCTCCGATATCAGCGGTCAACACAACTCCAGTAAAGGTGCTTCCCGTACAACAGCGTACAATCAAGAATATAAGTCCTGCTCCCGATAGCACGGCCCTAGACAATCCTGCATCTGGAGTTCACAGAACTCCAGCCCCTGCATCTCCCATTCTAAAAGCCCAGTTGTCTGCCCCTCCAAAACCACCTTCCATTACGTCAAATCAATCCCAAAATCCAGTCACCAAGGTTGATTCTAAAAGTCAGGTGGGTCCAAATCCTAGATCTGTATGCCATTCGTTCATGACCTTGATTCTCATTTTGGTCGTAGTTTCATGATGCTATACATGTGGGCTTTTTATAATATATGCTAAAATTCCTTCCTAATCATGGTACAACGTATTATATTGCATGCTTTTCTGAGACAATGCAAGATTATGTGTGTATACCTATATATATGTATATATACATGTATATATTAGTGAATTTTATTCCATAATATTAGATATGGAAATTTGCATTGTGTATGTGTGTGCGCGCGCGTGTGCGTGCGCGCGTGTGTGTGTGCGTGTGTTAGAAAACAGAAACTGTGTTGCATAGTAGACTATTCTTAATAATAAGGTAACGCTCAACTAAAAACTTTTCTATTATATTAATACTTTAATTATTTCATATAGCTACGCTAAAATTAACACCAGTAAAAGAGACAGCAGAATTTCTCATCAACTTCTTTGCTATTTACAAAGCATAATAATCTAATTAGATTACATTTTATTTCAATATGTTTTCAATACTATTTCAATGTTATGAATTATCATTTATGAAAAAATGGAATGGTTAAAACATGGTATGGTACTTTATATCAAGCATAAATGGTACTTTTATGAAATAATACTTTTTTGTCTTCTATGTAATTCAATCATCATGTTTTCTACATAAATACTTTATTCGTTCTATTAGCATGTATTCAATTTATTCTAAACTTTATATTTGAAAATTGTTGAAGTGGTGAGAATTGTATATGACTACTGTCAATTAGGTATCAGTATCTCACCCCCACCTGAGTCAAGCATTGCTGGCCAGTGGATCCCAAAATCAGCAGCAGCAGCAGCAGCACTCCCAATCTGTCCAAGTAGTAACAAAAGAAGATAACCGAAGTAGTACTACATCCAGTTCTATAATAAAAAGCCTTTTGGCTACCAAGGTAACAGCCAGCAGTGACTGCATGTCCAGTGCTGCTGCAACTTGTGTGTCTACCCTTACTGCCTGTGTAACAAACACTACTACTAGCATCGCATCCAGCATCAGTGCCAACCAGCTAATAACAAGCAACCAGGTATAATTGTACATTAACATGACAAAGTAGTATTTATAGAAACTTTAAAAAGTATTACACATTGTACTTTATATTGTACTTTAAATTGTGTCTAATTGAGTAGTGCATACTTATTTAAAACTATATATAAAGTAAATGTGTTAAAAATAATTTATTGACAATATTTCTGAAGTATTTCATTATTTTTCAGTTAATTATTTGACAATGTCTATAATTTTATATTATAGATATTGTATAAATGATATTATGTGTCATAATAATCTTCAAATATTATAAAAGTCATATAAAACGAAAGTACATGATTTTCTTTATTATAGAAAAAATAGGTAGATGATGCAAAAGTATGTATTCAATCTCAGTTTTTTCTTTTTCTTTTGTTTTATTACTGTATTAGTATATGATGTAGTATTGTGTGTTGTGTTGATTTTTCTTGTCGTGACATAAATTTTTTTTTTTTTTTTTTTTTTTTGGAAATGTAATGTCAATCCAAAAAGTCCTATCCTGCCCTTCTTGATAAATATGAAATAAGTAGGTTATTAATGATCTTTAACAGAGTGAGTTTGTGCCTAGTAAACTGAGAAAGTTATAATAAGCAGAATACTAACAACAGCATGATGATGTGAAAATTGAAGTAATTATAAATTTAAAGTGACCAAATATATGAATATGAAATTTGAATATAAAACTAAATATATTATATAAATATAATATATTATATTGATTGGAGATAAATTGATGGAGAATTAGGGCTATACAATTTATTAAAAAAAAAAAGATAACAAGCATTTTGTTTTTAACAATGATTGTATTTTAATAGGTTGCACAACGTCAACAACAGCAAAGGTTACTGCAACAGCAATTAACAGGTGTGGTACAACCTGCAGCTCCTGCAGCTACACCAGCAACAATACTCCCTAAAGTTTCTGTGAACTCTAAACAAAAACCAGTAATTGCAGCTATTCCTGCCAAAAAAATACAGAGACTTAATGGAGCTAAATTTGTTTTGACCAACAATTGTGAGAAGGTAAGAGGATATTTTATTACAATAGATGTCTAAAGTTGAATTTATATAAATAATATTATATTTCAGACTGAAGTAAATGATGTAAATGAAAGTGTCAACCAAATCGTAACCTCAACTACAGTAATTTTGAATTCAACTGAGAATCACATATCCTCGATCGTAAAAGTTTGTCAACCACCGACCTCTACTACAATTTGTACAAACAAGTCCAATCAACGAAGTACGTGTACTTCGATTGCTGAAGATTCTGATTCAACGAACAATTCTTTGGCTTCTAGTAGTGGTATAGGTGGTAGTAGAGATTTTTCCGGTGCTGGTGCTGAAGAAGATAATTCTTTAACGAGTTTTGAAGGAATACTTTTAAATGGTGCACCAACTAACATAGATATTAATGCACAAGATGATGGATCATCCAAAGATTCATCTAGCATAAGTTCAAAGGAGAAACCATTGCAGAGTATGATGTTGGCCGATTTATTAGAAAGAAAGGTAGATAAAGAGCCTATTTTAAATGGAGTTCTTGGAAAGAATTCAATAAACGAAAAAGGAATAGATTTGGTTGAAAATCATATTAAAAAGGTATTAAAAGAATCTCCGACTGATATTAAAATAAAAAATGATATAACAGAAAGTAATACCATGCAGACCGAAGTATCTGAAGATACATTAATTGAAGCTCCTAGAGGAATAAAAAGAGCAGCTAGTGAATCTGATGAGATAGATGCAAAGAAACCAAAATATTCTAATGGCACTACATCGCCTGATCCTGCTGTTGATTCAACAACTGCTGAATCTACTATATCCAGTATAAAATCGGAAGAACAAGAAGATGACAAAGACAGTGAGAAAGCAACAGTTTCATCTACTGCTGCAAATCTTTATGCAGCTCTTGCTGCTGATTGCATAGAAGATGAAACTGATCTTGATGAACAAGTGAACATTAATAAGGAAGAACCTTCTCCAGTCGTGAAAGAAGAACCTCACATATTTATTAATCAAATTACTCAACAACAACAGCAACAGCATCAATCACAGCAACAGCAGCAGCAACAACCACAGCAACAACAACAGCAGCATCAACAACATCTGCAGCAACATCACCAACATCCACAGCAGCAGCAACATCATCATCATCATCAGCATCAGCAGCCGCAGCAACATCATCAGCAACACCAGCAGCATCAACAACAGTTAATAGTAGCGACTCCTCGACAAATAGTTGTTCAACAAACAATTCAGTCAAACAATCAAGTTATAATTCCTGCTGCGTCCGTCAAAGGAAGACAAGCACAAGCACAGCCACAAGTTCTGTTACAACAAAGTGCGGGAGGGCAACTGCAATATGTCGTATCTGGTGGTGTTCCTGGACAAAACTATGTGTTGGCTCAACCACAAACAGCTTTAGTACAAGGGCAAGCACAGACGGTTCTTGTTGCTCAGACAACTCAACAACAAGGCACTGGCACGAAAACTATTATCATTTTACAGCCACAAGCTGCTCCTCAACCAACACCACAAAAAATGGTAGCTGTTACACCTCAAGGACAACAAGTTGTTGTAACTCAAGTTCCACGTCCTATTTTACAAAGTCCAGCTCTTGGAAATATTCCTCCTCCGTTGGTACCTACGTCAGCCACAATTCCACAGACTTCCATAATAGTTAATAGTTCTGTAGCACAAACTAATCCAAATACTGTAACCGTTACGATACCTGCGATGGCTCAACAGAATCCAGTGTCTGCTAGTGTACCATCGAGGGTCGTAACACCGACTCCTGCTTCGACTCCACCACCTACAAGACCAACTACTCCTCACCAAGCAGCAGCGACACATGGACATTTAGTTAAACCACCAGTAAAGGCCATAAAAACTGTAAGTTCTTCGACTTCAACAGAACCAGAATCGAAACCTTCTACCAGTCAACTTCCACCTGAGAATAAAACTATTACTATTAAAATCGATCCTAACGCATATCTATGTGAATGGCGAGGTTGTTTAAGGTAATTAACTTTTCTTATATTAATTATTTTATGTATACTTTCTATTATTTTAAAGTAACTTTATGTATTCTTATAGGCAATTTAAAACTCCCCATGAAGTTTTTCTTCATGTGTGTGAAATTCATTGTCCAACTGGCGGAGAAGAAATATTGTGCTTATGGGGCAGTTGCGATGCTTTAAAGAGACGTCGATTCTCTTTAATGACGCACTTATTCGATAGGCACTGTAATTCTGATGTAAGTCAGTTGATTATATAATTATATTTACCACGATATATGATTTTATAAATTTTGCTTTTTAATACATCTACAATTCTCGAGGATTACTTGTAAAAATTTCCTTAGGCAATGATCCTTAGAAGAAAACAATTAACCGTGACTGGAAAAACTGAAGTATCTACGTCCACTCCTCCAACGCCTCATCACCCTGGATATGCACCGAATGCAGCATTCCATGCTATTAAAAGACATGCTTTGGAATTCGTGAATCCTAAGGAATTGATGGTAAGCTGCAAAATTACAAATATATTTCCTAACAAATTTAACGTGTTATATACTGATATAGTTATCTCCGTTTACGATAATAGCGACACTAGAACTTTCCATTCTTCGAAAATTATGTTCCGTTATATGCGATAATTTCCTATAATGCGAATTAATATGCAGTTCGATAGGATAGAACAGATATGGAGATTGGAATACTCTTTTAGGATTTATTTCTTAACTATAATTCCACTTTAAGAAGTGCTTTTAAAATCCACAAATCTTCAAATCTATAAACTTTTTTGACTATAAACTTAATTAAGTTTCTTGTTCTACTGGCAAAGCAGCAGAGGCCAACCAAGCCCGCTGCAGCCACTTCAAGCTCTTCTTCTCCCAGACCTGGGCAAAACCCTCCACCAGAACAGGTAAAAACGTGTACAAGATTGGAAGATTGGAGCCATAATACAGCCACAGCTCTCGTGTGCTGCTCGTATTACATACGTGTGCTTTATCTTCTTTGTTTTCGCACCATTTTGATTTATATTCCTTAACGTTTACCATCCAGAGTATATACGCATGGTTTTTATTTCGTTTTCATTTCGTAGCTAGCATTATTGTAATTGTTTATTTATTTCGAAGTGATTCTGTTCATCTTCTGTTAGGTGCTGGCACAATTTTAGTACATACGCATTTTCAATCATTACAGTTGCTTATATTATTAAAGTTTTGTTTTAGGGGGGGAAGTAACACTTTGAAATTTATTAAATAGAATAATTATAAAAGTTTATTAAAATCTCAATTTTATATTATTACAGTGTTAATACACTGTAATGTCAATTATTTATCAAGGTTATACTATTATTAGAGCTATACGAAACTTTAATTTTACTAATGAATGGTCAGAGACATATTAAAAATCGATCATTTCTTAAAATGTATATAAATATAGCTGTCCGTCACGAATATAGTGTGTATTGTTATTATATCGGTATCGATTATCATTAGGAAAATGTATACAATGTAAAAGCTAATAATGATATAAATTAATATAATCATTGTGTTGTAATAAAGCATGGCAATAACTAATGTTGCGTTCAGATATACTGTAATAGCATTGTAATATGTTTAACGATATATGGTGCTGAAATATAAGACATTGCATGTTTTTATACAATATTACTTTAGTATAGCAAAGATAAAAAAGACTATTGATTTATTATTATTATATCATTTTAAATAAACCCTTTAGTTTTAGAAAAGATACGTGCAACATATATTTTAGCGCTATATAATACATACAGTGTGCTTCATTGTTCTAAATCTTTTATATGTTGAATAAAATTTTCATGGAATTATAATTAGAGTTCAAACTCTTTTCTTTACAGGATGACAACGAAGGTCCAGTGACTAAAAGTATTCGCCTGACGGCAGCTCTTATTCTCAGAAACCTAGTCATATACTCAACACATGGTAGAAGGTAAAATTTCTTGTACTAATGTCGTTTTGTATAGAAAGAAGTTCTTTGAAAATGATAATAAAGAGAATATTTTTTATTTTCCTTTTTTTTCAGGCATCTTAGAGCATATGAACCTCATTTGGCAGGTGTGGCATTAAGTAATGTTGAATCATCAAGGACGATCGCACAAGTTTTATATGATATGAATGATCAGAGCAGTAGTAATCATAGGTGACCTCTTGATGCAGGCCTCTAAGCTCTTAAACTTTCTGAGCAGCGATTGACTTGGTTATTTCAAATTAAGCTGGTAAAGAAAAACAGTGGAGTTATAAGGTAGTATGGATTTTGGAGAGATTTCAAATTGTGTCTTTGTGCATAAAATCTGAAAAGAAACTGAAAGCGATGTTCCATATATAAAGAGGCCTATAAACTTACTAGGCAAGCCAGTTTGCCAATTTAGACCATAATACGAACTGTAACTAGTGACATGAAACCAAGACAGTAGTTGAAGTGATGCAGAACAGTGATAATGAACGAAATAATATTTCAGATTTAATATTAATATTTATTTTCTCAACAAGAAGCGATGAATGTTTTTAGTAAACGTGTACAAAAACGGCGAAGAAAATACTTTATGGACGTTATAGTTAATTGTAATCAATATTATACTATTATTAATTAATATTATTGTATGTTTTTTCATAAGCCACCAAGAACCTAGAACGTAAAAAATCTTTTTATCAAATATGTTTCTCTTAGAAATCTATTATTTGCTTATAATTGCACACATCTTGCAGTTAAATGGCTACATTGTTGTCTCTCCTTGTTTTATTTTTGAGTAATCTTATAGTCAAGAGTTAGTAAGGAATCACAGCATACGTACACGCATATTAGTGAATTTGTTACAATAGAATATATCATATCATTGCAGAATTTGAATGTCTAGTTTAGATCAACTTTATCTTCGGGATTCTGCATGTTCAGATCTTCTGATACATCTGACATTTTTTTAGATATTTATTTTACAGATCGTAACAAACTCCAGAAATTCAAGACTTTTTTTTGCAACTTTGTCATTAGCAAATTTTTGTAACGATGTAATTCTTCATTAAATTATTTATACAAATTGTGCAACAATATGATTAATCGATTAAGTTTTCTATGTAGATTTATAGAAGAATCGTATACTTTATATATACAACATAGGGCCTAAAAATATTGTGCTACTCATTATAATCTTGTCAGTTCCTTTTTTTTTAGCACAATACGATTGTATTTTTATTTTTTAATCTGACAGCTTTAGCAGAATAATTATAAGATATTAAAGTTCCATGCACAATGTATATAAATGTCTATCATATCTTTGATTCGTTTTGACTAGAATATACAAAATTTATTAAACTTTAATGGGTGTAATAGTTGTTTATTTAATTGAAACGCATAATGACAAAGTTTTTTTTAGAGAATTTTACATAATTGATTTTCACATAAAATATTGTATTTCTAAAAATTTTATATTATATAGAATGTAAAAATAATGCCATAAAAGATAACTTCCATTGGTCTCACAAATTGAATGATGGTAAAAAATTTATTCTAACTTGGTTCTTTGGTGCATTAAATATAATTTATGTAAAAGGTGTCGTTTTCAAATATTTTAAAAGTTTTATATTATTGAACATCTTACAACTTCACATAGATTGCATTTACATATTGTTTCTCTAGTATCCTGAGACACCAGTAACATTGCATATAAATTAAGCTAATCATATTCAACTATACATATATAATATACATACCTGTACATAATACTTGTATTTCATTCATGATGTTACAGCGTCTGTGTAAATTTCTTAAAGTTGTAAGGTTAAGCGTTTAAAAGAGCGAAGTAAAAATATTGTATTATAATAGATTATGACAAAACGTAGAAGTTGCAAAAGATGGATTTTTGTAATTACTCATCAGGTTCAGCAATAGTTACAAATGCTGGATCGGTATTATAAAACAGCTGATTAAGAATGATTAAAAATATAAACTATGATAATGGACCCTATGTGAGCCTCTATTATGTATTTTATACATAAATATATATATAAAAAAACAAGTTTAATAGCTGACCGTTTAGGAGGATGAAAATCTTAATGAGAGGCTTTTTATTTTTATTATTTGTAATTATCTAGTTTACACATTCATCATTTGGTACGATCATTGAAGATCATAAATAAACAACTGTGTAAAAGAACGAAAAGTTCATGTAATAAATAAGTACGATGAAAAAATATAAAGGAAAATGAATGAATGTCTTTGATATTCATTCTGCCATTATATTGTGCGGATGTGTTAATAGCGTATTAGTACTACCGAGCGAAAGATATTGATAGTCGAGTGATAATTAATATCCTGATGATCATATTGCCACATTGCCAGTTAGGCAATATATACTATTAAAAAAAATTTAAATACAATAATTATATCGTATATTTTTCATGTGCTTTGTGTTAATTTTTTAAATTTCAAAGATCTAGGTAAATTACCTACTTTTCCCATGTGCGAAATGTATATAATGTCGATGGAAAATGACTCTGTGGAAAGAATAAATAAGAAGCATTTAATTTATTGTTAGTTTTTTGTCAGTATATATAAATAATATGGATAAATTTAATAACAATCGATGATATATTTTTCAAGCGTATAAAAAAAGCTAACGCATTTAAGCTAATGACTGTTATCGTTGAACATAATGGCATTTATTTTAATATCAGTTCAGTTTACAATAATAATTATGTTAAAGATAGTTCTTATAATCTATGAACACTATGAATCATTTTTCTTCATTGAGTATTATCGTTTGCATCATTGTTACTTTATAACATCATTAGAATTTGTGATTAAAAGTATAGTAAGATTGGACGGTTTTTTTATCATTATTTTGAAGTGGAATGTTAAAGTCTGTATTATTTTGTTTAGTTTGTTTGAAGATTACACTATTTTATTCTATTATTCTGGGAATGAATTATCTGTGAATCTATATAACGCTTAATAGATACCTAACTTATAAATTCACGCGATAGGAGTTGTGTGAGACAAGTTACTTAATTTTATATTTATAATAACTATACTTTCTATATTGCTGATCGATTAGTTATAATAAAAAGTATATAGTTTTACTCCATATCTTTATAAAGTAAAAGGTGTTTATGTATTTATTATACTTGATGCAAACAAATCTTAATTTTTTTTTAATTTAAATTTTTTATTTTTTTTTTTTTTCTTTTTGTCACTTTCTCGTAAATATTCCGTACACTCGTATCTTTTAGTAGTATGTGGATCAGCATGGCAGTTTGACAAATTAATTGTTATACATTGAATAGAAATAGATGGGTTTAGATCATCGTCTACCATCGTAGAAATATCTAATGTATCAGGAGAAATTTTATTATTACTTTTTTCGATAAGGTTTCTTGAAGATGTGGATTTTTCAGATTTAGTGAGATAATTGCTTTCAATGGTATTCGAATTTAATTTCAAAGACGATGCCGACGTAGCAGCAACTATTTGAAAATTGGATGATTGTGTATAAGCTGTTTCTAAATATAAGCCGTAAATTGTATCATGATTAGATACTGTAGTTTTCATTGTGGAATGATATGGAATGGCAGTATTACAATCCATCTGATCACAATAATTTTTTCTGGTTTTCGATTCGACAGATAATTTCATTTGATTTGTTTTAAACTTCGACATATTTTTGTCATGTGAATGATAAAGGGGTACTTGCTCTATTTTGTGCTTCATATAAGGTGCACTTTTTGTATTAATTTCGTCAGGTTTGTGATTTGCTATATCTGCTATTATTTCTGTAGTGGGAAACTCTTTTTTTTCTTCTTCATATGATGAATTTTGTTCGAACATTGAACATTGCTGTCGCATGCAATGATTGACAGTATTATCATTTTCTAATAATTTCTCATTTGTAGATGTAGCAATTGGTTCTTGATAGATAGAAAATTTTTCTGTTAAAGATGATGTGAAAAGTGCACATTTTTTAATATATTTACACAAATTAGATCCTTCCATATTTTTCTCTATTTGTCTTTTATTTATATCGACGAATTCATCTGTTTGTGATTCATTTGAATATGTATATCTTTTTTCATAAAATATTGTGAAGTTTTCTTTTTTTGAGGATAAATGAGCTTTTTGTTCCGATAAAACTGTTATATTTTCTATTATATTATTTATACTTTTTATTTGTTTTTCTAAACTTCTTGTATGTTCCTTGATTTCCGATAAAATTTGTTTAAATTTTGGTTTGGAAAAAGTTATTATTATAGTATCACTTGAAGAAGACTCTGTATTATTCTGTAAGTCATTACACGTCTCTATATTAGCAGACGTATAATTATCAAACTCTATATTTTTTTCTTTCTGACATGATACATTGTCCGCATTTTTTTCAACTGATTTCATGATAGTATCACTCAAATATGTGTAATTGCTATTTTTCCATACATGTTTATGTTCATTTTGTTTGTATAAATGTATTTGTTTTATTTCCTTATTTGAGACGACGTTTTCTATACCAGATATTATTTTGGAATCAGTACAAAAATGAAATTTTGAATGTTCCTTACAACACGCATCTATAGTAGAAGGACGATTTTTTGCCTGATTTAGCATGCTATTACCATTATTACTATCATCTAATCGTGCTGTTATATTTCTATCATATATATTTTGAATTTTGTCGTTAATATCGTTAATAGTATCCTTATTGGAATTATCATGTATATTAATTGTAGAATTTGCAGATTTTTCCATATTACAATTTGAATCATTTGCTACTATACAAGATAAAATCTTTTCTGGCATTTCTAATCCGTTTAAACATTGACATTTAAAAGTATCAGGTATTGTTGATTGATCATGATGAATTTCCATGTATTGATTGCTGGTATATTGACACGATGTAATATAACTATTATGATCATTGTCATAAAGTTCAGAAAGAGAGTGCTTTGATAATTGAGATGGCATACTTTTTTGATCTAATAATTCTGTAATTACTGTTTGACTGCACACATCTTGTGGGGGAGTATTCATACAACAAGGAATAGAATAACTCTTTTTCATGTAAGTATTAAATGTAGATGCAGCAACTGGTTCCTGCTTTAAATAAGAATCATATGATTTTATTATGCACGTTCAAAAAATTACGCTGTATTTGCACTTTATATGTTTACCGTATCATTAGCCAAAATTTTCTCAGAGAAACCTACTTGAATCTTAATAGTTGTGAATTCATTCCCATGATCTAGATGGCAATAAAATTTGAGTTTCATATATCAATACCTAATTTTCATACCCAGCTGTTAAACACCAATGTATTAATATTCTCTGAGTAATTGCAAATACCCGATTTTATATATTCTTTATTCGAAATTCCCGGTGGTACTGCTTCTAATGCACATGTCTTACACAATATATCACTCTTTTCCTTGAATTTTTCTTGATTCAAATATCTATCAATAAATATATATTAAATTTTATTTTTTATATAACCACGTTTAAATCGACATTAAAACTATCTGGCGTAGAATTTAATGATCTGTAAAAAAAGAAAAAAAAATAAGTATACATAAAATTAGATATTTTTCTTAACATTATTTATCTCAAAAAGTATCATTTTTTTCCACCTATCAATTTTTCCGAATAGATTTTGAATTAATTTATCAATTAAAATTACATCCTATCTCATGCATTAAATTTTCTGCAGCATTAATATTATAATTAATCATAATAATTTATAATTATTAACCCTTTGACTGCGAGCAATTCTAAGCTGAAGCGCTTCGTGTGACCGACATATGATAAAAAAAAAAAAGAAAAATATAGATAGATAAAAAAAGAAAAAAAAAAAAAACATCGAAATTCCTTATCGCATTATCTATAATAATCGTGATTTAATCGTACCAATCTATTATTCCATAGAGCATATTTCCCTCTATATAGGGCATATCACATACACATGAAATAATAGTAAATAAACAAAGCCTTTGTCGGGCACATATATGCATCCATAGACCATATTGATAATTGGACGCATATATGCGCCCAAATCAGTCAGAATTAAGAATTTCATTCCGAATAGAGAAAACTTCGTTCTTTATTACAATATAAAATAATAAATTAAATACCTGCGATTTTCTTCTTCTTTTCTAGCTCGATCAAATCTCTCATTCGTAACTTGTCTGCGAAGCTCACTGATTTGTTTGCTATACTCTGCAGCTTGATTTTGATACTGTCTAAGTTCAAGTGACTCAGCAGATCTATATTGTGAATAAATATGTACTTAATTACATTAAAAAGTAATTGAATATCTTGATCTATAAAGCGAACGATTCTTACAATGTCGTTTGAAGCTCAGATATTTTCTGTTTAAGTCTCGACATTTCATTTTGTAATTCTTGATTAGTCGTTTGAACTTTGATAGATTCTTGTCTTGCTTGATCCAGTAGAGTTTCTAAACGCTCGATCGTTGCACGGTCTCTATCTATTTGATCTTGAATAACATTCTGTTCAGTTCTTAATCTTACCAATTGCGTTTCATACTACACAAGCACACAATATTAAAAAATTGTTAATGCAAGCATATAAAAAATTAATTTTGTTATATCAATGTTATTACGAAAGAAATATTTTCACCTGGGTTTTCGTTACATCTTTATCTTCAAGTTGTTGCATAAGTGAATCCTTTTGTTGATCCATTTTGATACACAAGTCCCTTACTGCACTTAAATCAGCTTCTGCTCTTTGTCTCTGCTCCGTTTGCTGGCGTAACTGAGTTTCCATGCTGGCGACGTTTTGCGTTAATTCACTTATCTAAATAAGAAGGAAATTTCATTCTCACATAAGGGAGCAATCCTAGAATATGTCTTCAGACCAATGCATTATGTAAAACGCATATACCTGTGTTTCGTAGCCCCTTATTAAACAATCCTTATCCACTAACTGTCGTTCTAAATCTATCAAACGATCTCTTGCTGTTTGAAGAGCTCCCCTTGCCTCTGCTGCTTCAGATTCCAAACTATGATTGTTATTTTCCAATACCGTGGCTTCCAAACTTAAACTTCTAAAGTGATTCAACATTTCGGTTCTTTCATTCTCCTATAAAGGTAGATCGATCGAAGAATGATTGTAAAAAGTAATTTATCTTAAATATTTTGAAAGAAACAAAAGAATCTATTTTAAACTTCACCTTTCTATTCAGCATCTCTTCGGCTCGTCGTACCTCACTGACATAAGTCTGTAACTGTCTCTTCAAGTCGTAAGATTCCGCACGACAAGACTCTAATTCATGCTGAAGATTTCGAACTTCGCACATAACAGCAGCGAGATCGTCCTGCAAGCGACGATTTTCTTGAATGGCATTATCACGATCGGTATTGGAAGTTTCCAATTGTCTTTGAACATTTTTTACTTCGAGCTGCAGAGATCTGAATTGACGTTCATATTCTGCGCTCTGATCGATACATATTCTGTAAAAAAAACACCGAAAACAAATTTTTTATTTGATATAATCAATGCAATAGGAAAGTCTAACAACGATGACATTTTTTTAATACGTGCCTCTTCGCGTATGATAATCACGTAATTTTCTTTCGTAACTACAATTGCGTTCTGGAAAGAGGACAAGGACAGTTCCATCAATTCTAATGAATGAAAAGCGACTTAATCGATTTAATCGACTCACTTAACGATATTATAAATAATTTCTAAATAAGTTGAATATTTTTAAAGAAGAGAAAGAAAAAACGTGCCAAGACGTTCTATCAAGTTCTTATTCTATTATGTGTCTACATCTTGCATAATCATAACGATTGCAACGAGATTTAAAAAAGATAAAGAGGCGAGAAATTTCATCGAGAGCGAAGGACTTTCTCTTGATTCGTCGTTCTTACTATTACACCGACAGCTCCCTTGCTCGGTCCATTCTATCTAAAACCGTACACATCTTGTCCACGCGAAAGTGAAAACGTTTCTTTGAAACGAGTCGAAATGTTTTGCACTTTTACAATGATTCTATTTCTGGTACGACTAAATCTGACACAGGTAGACGTGATAAAGATTTATTTTTTTTTTTTATTGTAAGAGAAAAGTAAGAAATTAAAAATAAAAATAGCAAATAGTTCTATTTAAAAGGAAAGTTTAAATGGTATGACAGTAAAATTAAACAAAGATAACAAAATAAAAGAATAAAAAATTAAAAAAATAAATAAAATGTGTAAGTACCATATACTGGAAAATGAAAAGTATCATACATGTTCTACAAATACTTTCTTGATATCCGGTAATTACTTGTTTGTCGCAAATATGATTCAAAATTATTTCGATAACACCATCGAAGTCTATACCACATGAACTTTTTTTTCGTCTTTTTTAAAATTTAATCAGAATAATAAAATCTTCATTAAATTATAACACAATTTCTCATTTCTATTTTCACATTTTGATACAATTATGATTTATCTGGATTATTTCTCATATCTTCTTCATTATCTTAATTTGTTTCGGAGCAAAAGAATACTTCTTCAAATTTCGATATGTTCAATATAAGAACGGATATAAGAAAGAAAAAAAAAGGAAAGAAAAAAGTAAAGTAAAGAAAAGAAAAGAAAAGAAAAGAAAAGAAAAGAAAAGAAAAGAAAAGAAAAGAAAAAGAAGAAAAATCGGTAGAGATCCCCTTCAAGTTCACGTTCACAGTTTACACGAGACGGGCCGCATCTTGAATTTTAAGAAGTCTCGTGAAAGATCTACCAAGACCGCTTTAGCTCATGCCTTTTAGGTTTCTTTTTAGAAGAATTGATTCAAGGTTCAGCTAAAATTCACGGAAGATTTTGTTCAAACGAGAGATGAAATACTGCAAGGACGGAGGAAGTTATAATTAATCAACTTGACTCGTATAAAGAATGAAAGTCATTAGAGAAGACCGCTTCGTCCCGTTAGTTTCTGTCCTTGAGGGGAACGTACTTTCATTCTCATTCGATCGCAAGAGTATTCTTTGAAAACGAAGACAGGTTGAAAGAAGCCTTTCACACTAAGCAAGTCAGTTAGCTAGCTAACCAGCCAGTCAGTCAGTTATCCAGTATCGACTGTCGTCATAAATGATCTCGGACAGAGAGTGCATCGGCCCGAACTTGCTCAGTACACTATGCTCATTTTTCTCTTTCTTATTTCCAGATATAATCAGAAACGTTTGAGTTCCACGTACAATCTTCTTTGATGTCAAAACCATCAAGCAAGAGACCCTTCGCTTCTTTTTTTCCATCAACGTACCGTTATAAGCAAAGGGCATTGAACGCTCCTTCAAAATCCACTTGACGGAGAAGGGACTCTGTAAAGAAGCTGCATAAGAAAGAACCGTTTTAATCTTCTCGCTTAGAATGAGAAATAAAGAAAGAAACAAATAGAAAAAGAGAAAAAAGAGAGGGAACGGGAGGGGGAGAGGGAGAAAGAATCCCACGAACTCGAATTAACTTCCTCCGTCTATTGGATCGTGAAAGTGTTTCCAAATTCCCATTAATGTTGCCTCATGTAGAATGAAACCATAAAAAGAATGATCGAATATCTTTGAAGTTACGTCAAGGCCATTTCAAATCGAAAGCTTAAGTATGTTTCCTTTACAAATCGTAAGAATGATTTCAGGGAATATCTATGTGGTAATTTTTCCAAATTGTATTCATAATGTAAGATCCACATTTCTAGTCGAAAGAAAGGACAAAGATCTATTTTTGAGAATTTGCCCTTGACGTTTCAAGCTTAATTTATTTTTGTTATTTAATCCAAATGCCAGTTTCAACTAGGCAATAAAAATAAAGAATTCATGCTCACAATCTCGTAAATGAATTATTTTTTTTTTACTTTCATCGTTCATCGTCAATTCATCTTTTTTATGTAATTAATAGTCAATATGTTGAGATGTTTATGTTAAATTTCTTGGCTGATATATACAAAATTGCAATAATAAATCACATTAAGAGTATAATCTTACATAAAAAAATATGATAATGACTTCATTCAGTTAGCATGTTAAAATCTTGGGAGTTCAATGGGATTAACAATGAAGCTTCTAGAGAATGCAGATCCTGATTCAGTGTTCGTTCCGTCGAAGATTTTTCCAGTTTAGAAATGCGTCGTACAAGATGACGACGGTATAAAAGAAAAATATCTACCCTCTCACTAATAGATACTGTTTCCAAAGCGAACAAGTTAGGTAACCGTGTACAAGCACAGAAGTACACGCACCAACGGATCCAGTTTCAGTCTCGACGCGGTCTTCGGGCCGGCAAGTACCGCGCTTTCTCTCTAAATTCGTTAATTTCATTATTAATTCAGAATGTTAATCAATAGATCACAAAGAAATCGATAAATCTCATGCATCTCTATATTGTGATGCATAACGTATTACTTAGATCGATTCTTCGCTGTGATTGTTCGAACGTAAGTTTATATTCTCGTTTATTTTCCTTTTAGAAGTTAATTATTTTCGTTATTTTTATAATCAGCTTTGTACAACATACATTAATAATCATGTTCACCGAGAATGTGTCTTGTAAAATGTTCCTTTATATAATTGCGTATTAAAGGAAAAAAAAAAAATTCTGATAAAAAAACGGAAGAGGAACTCGATTAACCCAGAAGACATTTTTTAAATAATTCGGACCGAAGATAGAATTGAGTTTCTAATATAGTAAAATTCATTTCTTCCTTCTGTTTTTTTTTTTTTTTTTTTTTAATAACTTCGTACCTATACTGAACGTTATCCTCATGAGGTAAACAGCAAAAAGGACACATGGTGTAGTAAGGATCCATAGTTATAATAGTCGTATCAATATCAAGACTTGAAGCTTCATCGTCAATTATGTTCGTTAGACATTTTTTAATTCGCACGATGTTCCGTGCATCCGACTAAATAATTTCATATTTTTTTGCTGACATGTTCGAAATACAGTTTCCATGGGAATTCTGTCAATTGTTATTTCATGTTTTTCTTTTTTTTTTAATTCCTTTTTTTCTTATGTTAATATATTCGAGTCAAGAAATAAAGTCAATTTCGTATTAAAGAAAGCGAAATACGTCGAAGGCAATAATTAAAAAACACTAACGTTTCTTTTTTGTTCACTTAACAAAGTAGTTTATCGTAACATTTTACGATTCAAAATGTCATGAATGTGAAAGTTGTGATGTAAGATTCAAGTTTTTGAATCAACAAACTTGAACGGTAACCGGTAATTAGATCATTACGTAACATGATTTATAAAGTCATCTAAATATGCGAATTTTAAAGAATCTTCATTTTTACTGCTCTTTTATTCTCCGAATTTGTTATATTGATACAACTAAAAAAAAAAAATTAAATAAGAAGAAAGACATTACTTTACGTTAGGTATAATGCAGATCATGCATGTGAAAACGTACTTCAATAATAAATTAAACATTTATGAATGAAAACGGCATGCATTGTAGCTCGAATGAAAGATACGTTTGAGTACATATCTTGAAAAGAGTCCGTACATGTTTGTTCGTGACATAAAAAGCACTTAAACGAACGGATAAAATGTTATTCTCATTCCAGAGGTATATCGTTATCTGTGCTCTGCTTATGAGGACAATGTCATTGTCATAACGAAGCAGTAAAAATACGATCATTTTTTCCCTTTTTTTATTTCTGCTTATTGTTTTCCTTTTCAGCTTATGTCAGGATAACATGTAAAAAATTTCTATCACCTATATTGATCATCAAGTTCTAATAATCAAGATACGCTCATGATATCTTTTCAGCATGATGAAATACCTCCTGTGGAATATTCTTTGGTATTTCACAATAGCTAATGTTAAAGCTGTAATAATGCCACCACCTTGGGCAGATCCACTAAGCAACCCTTGTGCCCTTCAACCACGTGGATGGCAATTACTATTCTGGCCACCGGATGGGAAATGTTACAAAATATTTCAAGTAAATATCGCTCGCTTCTCTCGTAGAAAGTAAGAGAAAATTAAAAGAAATTTTCCACTAGATCGGCGCACCTTGTCCAGAAACTATGGAATTGGGTCCAGCCGCAGGAGGTGGTGGAACGATAGCAGAATGCAGATGTCCACCAGGAACCGCACAGTCTCCCAGAGACGCACTTTGCTATCCGATATTCACAAAAGCATCTTGTCCGAAGGGACAATACTTTGCACCAGTTCCAGAAGCACCTGCTAAAACTAGGTCAATATAGTCAAATTCGATTTCTATGAAAATTTCTTTTTTATATACAGTTTTTTTTCTTTTTTTTCTTTCTTTCTTTCTTATTTTTTTTCTGCAATTATAGTCTCAATTCAAAACGCCGTTGGGGTATCTGTCGAGAACCGGAAACTTGTTCAAAAATTGGAGACGTTTATTGGCCAAGAAATGACAAATGTTACCCCAAATTTTCTAAAGGTCCATGTCCACAAGGAGAACTTTTAACTATAGGAGAAGACGGAATAGTGACATGTTCCTGTTCAATAACAGGTGAACTAGGAAGATATTATTGGCCAGGAAGTGTCGGCGGATGTTATGAACATTACACAAAAGGTCCATGTACAGAACCAGGGGAATTATTTTTACCTGGTGGAGTATGTGGTTGTCACGCTAAATTACCTCATTATCATGAATCAACTGGGATGTGTTATCAATTAGGTAAATTAATCGATTTTAAGTAATATAATGTCTACTACAGATAGATCGATATTTTATAATACTTATTTCATAGGAAGTATTGGACCATGTCCGAAGGGTCATCAGTTTATTGTTGATACAACAGATACCTATCAAGAGAAAAATATGATCCGTGCGAAATGTAAATGTAAAAGCTATCATGTACTGTATCAAGATGGATTATGTTATAGACTCTATACAAGTGGTCCTTGTGAAGATGGTTACATGATAACAAATACCTCAATTTGCGTCCCTATACCTTGCAGAAGAAGACGATTATATTTTCCAGAAGAAAATACGTGTTATAAAATCGGCACTAAAGGTCCATGTCCAAATGGACAAATCGTATCATATGACTACAATGTGCGACCGTCTATCGATGGGATAAGTTACAACGGAATGTGTGGTTGTATTAATGATCTAAAAAATACTGACAAGTGTATGGAAAATAATAACGATAGTAATTGTGAAAATATAGCAAGCATGGTGATAATAAATAAAAAATGTTATAAACTATATACGCAAGGACCGTGTACAGTGGGAGAATGGTTGGTTGCTCGCAGAATTCCGAAAAACGAGTTGTGGGTAAATAAAGAACCACAACCAAAAGCCATATGCGAATGCCGTCCAGGTTATAAAAGAGTTACAAAAACTTTAAAAGCGAATGAAATGGAAAGTGACAATGTGGTGTCATTGGGTGAATGTCAACCACCAACAGTAACATTAGCAAGACTATTGAACGGTAACATCAAAATGATTAATTCTTAAGAATTCAAAATATTCACTATAATGTGAAACAAATCTCAGGCTTAAATTGTTAAAAAGAAATGTATCTAACAATATTTAACAATGTAAATAATATAAATTGTAATAAGTGCAATGCCTAGTATGTTATTTAGTTTTAAACTCTTGTATAATTTTATTTATTAAATATCAATGTATATTTTAAATATTGCATATAATTTAATACTATATAAAGATTATAGCTTAATCCCAAAACAAAAATGCCATAATTTGCAATGATATAATTTATATAAAAAGTATGATGTAAGAATGTACTTACTCATTTTTATGTTGTAGATCTCGCATTTGCTGTTCCATGCTATTTGCTTGTTGCTCTTTATGTATCAATTCTCTTTCTAAATTCACAATTTTTTCAGTCTTTTCATCCAACACCATCTAATAGTAAAAATCCAAATAATTGTAATATTATAACGATACTATTAAACTATATCAATTCTAAATTCTATAGAAATGATACTTACTAATAATTGATCTTTTTCTCGATCTAAATGTGCCATATTCGTATGGAGATTGTTGATTTCTTGTTTCAATTCCTTTACTTGATCATCAAGTTGTAAATGCTGTTGCTCCATATTTCTGTTACGATCTATCGCCTTATTTAATTCGGTTTCCGATTGAGTCAATTGACCCTGTACATCTCCAAGTGCTTGATCTGTTTGATCCTGCAATGCCCTGGATAATCAATTCTTGATTTTATTAATTTTTAATATCATTTCCTCTACATAAAAATTAATTATGAAAAATGTGTGACATATATATATAAGAAAATTAATTATCTTTCTTTAAAAATATTCATAAGTTTTCTATATTACAAATAAATAAAATACCGAAGCTGAAAAAATTGGGTACGTTGAACTGTTAATTCTTGTTTAGTTCTTCTTAATTCTTCTTGAAGATCTTCCAATTGATCCTCATACCCATTTACAGTTCCTCTTTGTGTTCCCTATCAATCAATATTTTACTACAACACATGATTTCATATAAAAAATACACTCTTAATAATTAAATTACCTTAAGTCTTTCATATAGTACATCACGCTCTTCTGTCAAACGTTGAACATCCGCTCTAGCTGTATCCCTTTCAAGCTCTAAAGAATCCAACATTACCTACAAAAGAGATATTTATATTTTATATAACTCTATAAAAGCCAACAATACGTACAGTTAGTGTAAAGAGTATTCGTACAGCAATCAATTTGAACAAAAATTTTGTATAATTTTGTTTGTTAAAAAATGTTAATAAAATATATATATATTTTTAGAAATCTCTAAAACGAATGTTATTAAAAAATAATTATTTACTTATATTTGTTATGAAAATATTAACAAATTTTCAGAAATTAGCAGAAAATATACGCATAATAAATATTCGTACAGTCCTTCATTCGTGACATTGCACATAGGATAAATACATCTTATATCACAAGACAATACATCTTATATCAATATATCTAGGATCAGTATATCTGGAGACATTATCAATACAGATAGTATTTTAAATTCATAGTCAACAGTGATAACCGTAAAATGAGACAAAAAAGCAAAGAAATCTCTGAAAAAGAAAGGAAAATTATTATAAATTTACATAATAAGTGTAAAACACAGAGTGAAATTTTTAAAATTGTTTATAGATCACAGTTCACAATTTAAAGAATCATTGATAAATATAAAGACCGAAAAAATTTTTTAAAATAATCCATAAAACGGACGTAAACTCAAAATAAATGGGTACATTCTTAGAAGAGTGGAATAAAATTTCTAATACTAAAACCAGAAATTTAGTAGATTTGATGCCACAAAGATGGCTTAAAGGCTTAAAGCAATTATACAATCTAAAGTCTCACTAGATACTAAAATTGCAAATAAATTGCTTTTTTGTTACGTTTATGTATTAAAATGTATAATTTTTGTTGTAATAAAATTACGAATATTTCTTACGTGTACATTTTCTGCTAATTTCTGAAAATTTGTTAATATTTTCATAACAAATATGAATAAATAATTATTTTTTAATAACATTCTTTTTAGAGATTTCTATGAATACTTATTTATATTTTTTGTTAACACTTTTTTGTAATAAACATAATTTTATGAAGTTTTTGTTCAAATTCATTGCTGTACGAATACTTTTTACGTTCATTGTATATTTTTATATTATTAAATATCTTTAATAAAATGATATTTCTTTGAAAACCTAAGTTTATCTTAATTTATATTTATTTACTTTGGTAGTTTCTATATGTATATCATGTGGTAATGTTGAAGATAGATGTGCACAAGTGCTAATTGGTTTATATATTTTGCAAGACCCAGAAGGTATACAAGTTTTTTTTTGTTGATTTTTATAAGCTTCTAATTCTTTTCTTTCATGATACAAATCATTTTTTTCTTTTTGTAATTCAAAAATTATTTTTTCTTTTTCATTAAGTTGACATCTTAATTCATAAGACCGTGTCCACAATTCAACCTATTTTTATATGAACAGATAAAGGATTTTATTTAAATAATTTTTATGTAAATATTTATCTAATATATCTATAAATAAAAAAACTCCAAGAAACAAATCTTACGTTATCCTTGTTAGAACTTTCATCTTTTTGCTTTAAGCAATTGCATTCATTTCTGTAATAATCTCGCTCGTTTTCTAATTGTTTTATACTTTGTTGTAGCTAAAATTCATGTATTCTATGATTAACAATTGAAATACATTAAATACATACGCAAGTGATACTTCTAAATTACATATTATTATTTACACTTACATTGTCTATTTGTAGATCTTTTTCAATAATTAATTTTCGCATTTTATCAGATGTTCTATCATTATTAACTAGCTTATTAACTTCGTCTTCTTTATATATACTCTTATATTCTTCTCTATCAATATTTATTTCTTGAGGAAATGATGAACACTCACTATCTTCTACATCTATAAAAACAAAAATTTTAAATACATAAATATTTGCATATTTGATCATATTAAATCATGTTGTAATGTACATTACTTGCACTATTTCCCATACTCTTTTTTCCCCTGTTTTGATCATTTTTTTCTCCTTTTTCTCTTAGTTGCTTTAAATCATCTCCGCAAGCAACTTCTGTATCTAATTGCTCTTTCAATATTTTATTGGTATATTGTAATTGTATAATATCTTGTTTTTGACATTCATTTTCTTTAGATAATCTTTCTATTTCATCATTTAAACTTTTTTCTATAATATTAAAATTTCATTTATGGTTGTTATAAAAATTAGTATCATAAATCAAGAAGACATACCTATTATTGTTAATTGATTTATTTTGTTTGTAATTTTTTTCTTTTCTTCTAAAGTGGATTCTAATGTTCTTTGAATGTTACGTTTTTCAAGCTTACATGCTTCAAGATCTGCTGTTAATTCTTGTACTTCTCTACGCTTCACTGCTAATTCACTTTCTAATATATGAACCTGCTCCATTACATCTTCTAACTTTTCCTAAAATGTTAAATGAAAAATATAAAATAAAATCTGTGTAATTCAACAGTAAGTAATATTATTTATACTTGATTGTAAAAGATATCATATATACTTGAAGTCTATATACTCTTCTATTATTTTCCTTAACTGCAGAATTACAATCAGCTTCTACTGATAAAGCAATATGATCTATATCTCTTAATTCTTTTTCTAATTCTTCATTTCGTTCTGCAAGTTTCATAGCTTGGGACATAGCTTCATGTTGTTTATTTACAGCTTCTGATAAATGTAATATGTTTTATATATAAAATTTGTATGTACATATTGTACTTTATACAAAAAACATATTTAAAACTATGTTTTTACCTTTTAACTGTTGCTCCAGCTCTTGTTTATTTTGTAAAAGAATCTTTAAATCATTATTTTCATCAGTATCATGAGATACAACATGCATCTTATCAACTTTTTTGCAAAGGCAATCTTTGGCAACAGCACTATATGGCCGACCACCCTCTAGCAATTTTTTCAGTCTTATTATTTCTTTTTCTTTTATGGTTAACTACAATATTGTATATTTAAATTGTGAGTAAGAAAAGAAATTTATTTATTAAATAAATTGGATATTTTTCACATACCTGATTTTGTAATGTGTACACATTATCGGTTTGCAACGACAATTCTCCTTTAAGTTTTGTTACCTCATGGCTTAAACAGCTCATTCTATGATCTGCCATGCTCAATAAGTCTAATATTTTTGGCTCTACAGCATGAGTACTTGGTAATGTACTGTTACTACTTCCTGTCTTTGGTAATGGTTCAGCTTCTATAACTGGTCTTCTAAGTGGATAACAAGGGCGCTTTTTGTTACCTATAAATTTATTTGATATAAATTCTAAACATTTTTGAGAAATAAAAAAATGATCAAAAATATTTTACCGATTCCTATATTGCTTATGATTGGTTTTAGGCATTTTCCTTGAAGATCTAATATCTTCTTCGACTTTTTAGCTGATTCAGTTTCAAGATCCTTAATTTTTTGCAAATTTCTAGAAGAAACTAATTGTAGATCATTACATTCACACTCTAATTTGTATACTTGTTTCTTCAAATCCTTGATTTGTTTTTGATATGCTTCTTCTGTTTCTATCAGATCCAAATGAAGTTGATTACATTCCTGGACTAATCTTGCATTGTCGCATTTATATGGATCAATTATCAATTGCAGTTGAGTACAAGCCTGTACATGATTTACAAAAGAAATGATAAATTATTAATTTTTTAATTATAATTAGGAGATAATTTCTTCCGAATATATAAAAAGCAAGTAAATTAATTTTGACATCTGTGACTAACTTTGAGTATGATGAATATTTCCTTATTTATCAATTGTTTACTTGGTAAACTTCAGTAAACTTCTTATTTAATCAAAATTTTTATTGAATTTGTTTATTTATATGCTGTATATAATAATAAATAACTATTTTTTTTGTAACTGTATAGCTGTTAAATAACAACATACTTTATAAAATTAAAATGTTTTATAAATGACCAAGTAAATCGAATCAAAGTATATATATTGTACATTCTTTTACGTACTTCAATATTCTCTTGTGCAACAGTTTTAAAATGTTTTAAACTTTCTGTAGTTTGAATAAGATCAGCCAGTAAGCGTTCTATTAAAGGAAGAACATCCAAAGATAGTGCTTGCTGATAACCCAGACTATCCAAACGTTTCCTAACCGTTTTATATCTAGCTGCTATATTATATTCTTCGTCAGAACTCATTTTGAAAAACAATTTACGAATGTAGCTAATTAAATTATTCATTGATTGTTATTTGTTTTCATGTTATTATAATTTTCACCAAGATGTTAAATAATAAAATTCAATAACATATATGTAGTTTACAATAAAGAGTATATTGACATCTGTTATCAGTCAATACGCTTATTCTAACCATCATGGAATAATGAGAAGTTAAATCAAACAAAATATGCAGACATATATTCACATAAACACTATCGTAAAATTTATAATTTAAAATGAAAACACTTTTTTAAACAAATATCGTCTGCCACATTTTTATTATATCTTTCGACGCGATGCAATATTAGTGATAATCAATATATATATATACATATATATATATATATATATATATATATATATGTATATGTATAGTTTTATTTTCTTAAACACGAATGTTTTTCTTCTTATATACATATAATATACTTTTTTATATATACTACATCAATAATTGCACATTCATTAATAAAAGGCAAGAATTTAAGTATACATATACGGCTACCACTGAACGTTTATAAGCAAAAACATTTGAAAGTGCAGCCAACTTTCCGAAAAGTTATATTGAAATTGAACTCTCCTGCGAGGAATATAGGCAATTAAGTAAAGAAATACCATTTCTTTTTTGCAAATATATATTTTTGTATTTGTAATCTGATTGGATCATTTATATGACAAATCTAAAATATCCAATCATGATTAAAATATACTATTAATAAAAAGATATCAATAGATATCTATGTATTAATTGAATATTTAAATTATTTGATATGGATAAAAAAGAAAGAACAAAGGGAGAATTTGAATTTATCCAAAGGATATCGAAATTCCATATTTCGTGTTACTTAATTTAGATTTAAATATGTAAGATTTATTTAGAATTAATTTTTTACAGAATTGATATATTTAATATTTTTTAATTATTATTTCTTTATGTATCTATATATATTTATAAGTTACATGTTGCATTTTCAGATTCATTACTGTCTTTAAAGTGACTAAGAAGTACTTCAATTTCAAAATTTGGATCCAAAAGAACATTCATACCTTCTATTCTATTTTTAACATATTTTCTGAATACCTTTTTAGAAGCTTCCCACAATGTTTTATTATATTTTAAGATCTTAACAAGTGGTTGTGCCATAGGAAATAGCATGGCCAAATTACTGAGAAAAACAAAAACATTTTTCATAAAGATTATAAAGGAAAGTTTTGTAGATATACTTACTTAAAAAGTGGTTCTACTATATCTGTAATGAATTGTACTTGAAGATCTGGTATAAATGCTTTATCTCTATCCATCATTTCTATTGGAGTTTTACCCATACTTTTTTCTAAGTCACCTTGAGAAAAAAACTCCTCATAGATTAATTCCTAATACAAAAAGGAGACAAAGTTTCACATTTTTTATTTGCGACAAATATGTTGTGATTTATAAATATAATAATTACAGCAACTTTTTTAGTAACTGTCCAATTCTTTGTTTGATCACTAAGATCACAACAAGTCATTAACATGCCAGAAAGAAGTTTCTGATGTTCAAAATCATGTTTTTTATAGCCAGTTCTAAATATTTCATTTTGTTTCTCTGTATTAAGGAAATGACTTGCTAAATCAGTTGCAAGTATATTATTTTTTAGGAAAACCAAAGCCTCTCTATATTCCTGACTGTTAAAATTTTCAAATATATTGCAACCTTCTGTATTTAAAATGCACATAGTTTGTGCAAAATGATGTCTCTATTAAATAATGATAAGAGCATATGTATCTGTATTTATAAGGAAATATTTTTTTTTATAATATTGTAAAGATTGATCTACCTCCATAACCGAACCTTCCGAACTGTAAAGACTTGCTAAAACTGATTCAGAGGTAGTTTGAAAAGCATTGTTAGTTCCTCTGTGATCTATATCATGACATAGGCAGGATACTAAAAACACAAAAGCCTGCAAATATGTCATATAATCTTCTCTAATAAGATATAAATTTTTAATTAGTAAATAAGCAAAATGTGCAACAGAAAATGCATGTACCCAATTATGATATGATGCATTTCTATAACCTTTTTTAACATAGAGTATAAACCTAAGTAAAAAATATCTATTAATCTGTATCTTAATTATAATGCTCTTTTTAAATATTAATGCTCTTTATAAATTAAGTACCTGGCTAACGTGTGCATTTTTATTTTAAAATATTTGATGAAATTTAAATCATTAAAGATCTTAATTATATAAGAAGGCATGTCCTCATAAGATATATCTCTAGGACTGAAATAAAATTCATTAAAATCAGTAATATTATTTTTAATTTTATAATTAACCAAATCAAAAACAGCTTCATCTTCAACCTAAAATTTGAAGTTTTTAATATATTAAAATTTACTTGAAAAATTATGTATCTACAATTTACAGTTTACCTTCATATGATACATCATAATTTCATTGCTTAATTTATTTCTAGCTTGTGCATCTTGCATTTTTTTATATACTATACTATGCATAATTGTTATACCACAATAAATACTAACAGCTGTTGCAATTTCTTCATCAAGTTCATCAAAATACAAGCCATCTATTTTATTACAAAGTTGAGCAACGCCTGTAAAATTTATCCATTGTTTAGTATTAAATAGCTATTAACTGCAATATCAGAATAAACATAATAAACAATAATAGCATTAATATTTACCAACAATTCCATTTTCATCATGAATAGGAAAGCAAAGTATATTTTTAGTTTTGAAACCCGTTGCTTCATCAATACCTTTATAAAATAATGGATGTTTATAGGTATCTTGAATATTTAATAGTTTTCCTGTCGTAGCAACATGACCTGCTATACCTTTATTAACAGATATTCGCATTTCTTTAACAAACTGTAACAAAATATTTTCAGTATTTTGTATGCATAATTTAATGGTATACAAATTATAATAAATCACCTTTTTCATCGATATTCCATCAAATACATATGCCACTAATTCTTGTTGATCATTTTCCAAAAGAAATAAAGAACACCGTTCTGCATTAGTAAGCTTCTTAACTTCCGTCATAATTTCATGTAAGAGGTCAGTTAAATCTCCTATTAAATAGTAGCACTTTAATATAGTTCAAATATATAGATTGAAATAAATATTAAGTAGAAAAAATATAATGTACCTAAATGAGTAATAAGTTTTCTAGAAATAGCAAGTATGCTTTGACATTGATGTTTTAATCGAGTTTCTTCATAACATTTTAAAGAGCTTAGAATATATCCAAGGCAATATCTATATACAGTAGTATAATTTACTATTGTTACTACTAAAAAAGTGTACCTATTTTTATTAGTTTTTACTTATATCTAACATTAAAATTACTTCATAGTATAAATTTTTTCTATAGAAACTATTTTACCTAAAGCAATCTAGAACTACTTTTGTACATGTGTCTATATCAATATTCTTATTTTCACAACCACTTAAGCAGACAACTAATGCTGTTAATTGTTTCAGATGATGTTGTACAGGAATAAGGAAAAATGGTACTTGAATACAGTGTCTGTCTAAATAAATATATTGCAATAATTCTTTAGGTAATTCTGAAGAAGTAATCATTATTGTTTTCTGGCAATTTATTACCAAATTAAAAATATTTGATATCTGAAAAGAATTATTAGAATTTATATTTTCTTATAATACAAATTAAGTTTTAATATCTTCAAATAATTCTTTATTTTGTAAAATGTTATTATTGTACCAGATCATCATATATGTTTATGCTATATAAAGTATTATTTATGTATTGTTTGCTTTTAAACAAAGTAAAATTCTACTTATATTAAATTTACTTACAGGTAATCTTAATTCATGATCCAAAACTTTATTACCTATTACATGAATAACTATTTCTTTTCTTTCATATAAAATAGGAGCAAGGAAATATATTTTTGTACCAGTCTTTGCTTGTATCTATAAAAGATGTTATTAATTTGTATTTCTATTAATAAACTAGTAACTAGTATATTATAGAACTATACATACATATGTATTTAACTTCAATTGTATTTCTATATAAGATAGATCACATAATTCTTCTATCAATGAAAGAATTGCATTGGGATCAGTTATTTTCAAGTTTAATGAATCCATTTTTTTTGTAAAGAAATCTCTATTGCAGCATGTTTGTGTTGCACAATATGATGAATTATATGGCTTTATCACTTCTCTTATGATCTTATGATCTATTTATAAATCATGAATATACATTAAATTTTAGCTTAAGAAAAAATCTTAAATAAAACTAAATAATAAGAATTATTTGATATTCTTGATTACCTTATTTATTAATAACAAATGAATGTTTATCACAACTTGAAATTAGGGGTTTTAATTTTTGATTAAATTATCGATTTGAAAAACATTTAAATATATAGTTTCTATTTTCCTTTTGTCCGAATAAGTGCCGTTCATCTTTCTTTATTGAAAAAGTTATTATTTTATGATATAAAAAACAAATATTAAATTTAATCAAAATTTAAATTTAATTTTTTTCATTCGCGCTCCTTTAATATTACATTTCGTGTATATATCCTGTAATTATAATATATTGCCATTGATTTAACGTGATTAAATTGTATAACTAAAATTGTGATTGGTTTGCAGATATTTATCATGGAGTAATTAATTTTGTTAAATTATCTGTATTCGTAAAATAAAATCTCTTCTATTATTATTATTAAGATTTTTATAAATCTTATAAAGACAAAGACGTAATATTTATTTATTACGAATATAGATATACATCTTACATATATTTACATGAGTAATTTTACAAGAAAAAAAAAACATTAAAATTTTCCAAATTTCTTCAAAACGAACGCGCATATGCAGCAACGTCCAATCGTAATCAAGAATGCATTTATTAAGGTACATACGTGCACTTGCAGAATTTAACATGGTTAAGCTTGTCTTTTTCTCCGTAGATGGCGTTCTGGTTGAAATTTAAATTAAACGGAAAAGACGTTACACAAAACGTGAGAAATGAAAGCCGAGTGATCAGCCCGTCTGTGCGCGAGATGGGCATCGTCGGCAACTTTTTACTTTATATAATTTTTAATAATTGTTTATCAAGAATTCATTGTCTTACGCAATTGTATATTAACGAGGTATACTGTGGACATAATCGTTTATTTCTCATATAATTAAATTGTTTAGAATATTAAGGTATGGATAAAATGTTCAAGTTTATTTTCGCGGGCTTAAAACTAATATCTTACCTTTATATTAAAAGTTCTCCTAAATTATTATAATGCCTAGCCTACTTTATTATGAATTTTAACCTTTGCAATTTTTATATTAAGCTAATTTCATAAAGCTTCATTTCGTATAGTTCATCGATTTTAATTCTTATTTTATTTAAAGAATGCATTTTATTATGTGATATTTACACAACAATATAATTATTTTTGTTAGGTTTTAAAAATGAGCACTTATTCAAAGGACAGGATCAAAGCGATGATTGCAAAAGATGCAGAAGACCTTTTTAATTGTTGTGAAGAAGTTAAAAAATCTATAAGAGATAGTGTAGATGATATTTTGGATTATCTACAAGATTTAATAACGCAAATACCTCAATCAAGATCTGGACCTCTTATAGCAAAAACTCCAAAGTTAGTGAAAAGAAAAGGAGTTCAACGTATTGAAACAATACCAGAAGATAGTGTTTTAGATACTACAGAAATTGTGTTATTATCTTCTGTTAATAAAGATGAGAAATTGAAAAATGAATCAAATTTAGAAGAAACTATAGGTACAAGAACTAAGAGAAAAGCTTCTAAGACTGCAGCAGATAATATAAGAAAGCAGCAATCTATGTCGCTAACAAGTAAATTACGAAAACCTGAAAGCTTGCAACAAAACGATAATACAAATAAGGTTTGTATAAACTATAAATATTCTAATAATTAACATATATAAACGAAATATATTTATTTTCTTGCAGATACTTTCTGACAATCGAATTAAAAGGACTAAATCTTCAAGAAGTTCTGATGAAGATGAAGATAAAAGACCAGCAAAACATACTAAAATAGAAGAACATAAAACAAGAAACAATAGTCTGAAAGATGTGAATGAAGCAAATATTAATACGCAAATGAGTGCTGCTGAAGACAATGCTGTCAAAGTTGAAGAAAATTGTATCTCTGCTTTAAAACATCATAGATCAAGTGAAAGAAAAATTTCTAGGGATATTCAAAAAGAAAATGGAGGAAAGGATGATATTATCGATGAAATACTTTCTGTTCCTGTTACAGATGACATTGATGAGCCATCAATGTATGAAGATGCATTACCAAAACATCTTCCAATTATGAATTCAACAATGAAAGTTAGTTCTACTTTATTAGATAAAATGATGAATGTAACAGTAGTATTAGAACCTTTATCAAGGCAAATAATATTAAATGAAACAGTAACGATAAAGAAAAGTTCTGTAAATTCAATCAGTAATGAACTTAATAATAAACAATATATAGAGCAAAACAATACTATCACAAATGATAAGAATAAATTAAGTTCATGTTATTCATCTGAAACAAAAAAGACATCTAAAAATCAAGCAAAGGACAGGGTTCAACAATTTAAAGATGCTATGGCAAATAAAGAATTTGATGAATTAATTACGGATGATGAATCTTCACCGGAAATAAATAGAGTACGAGGAAAAGTACAAAATCTTAAAGTAGACGTAAATTCTAAAAAGCAAAAGAAAATCATACAATCTCCTTCAACAAGTGATGATGAAGTTCTTAATACACCTATGAGACCTGTTATAAAAGAAAATTCTGCTTTAAAGGAGTTAAGAAGTACTTATAAGTCAAATGTTCTATTTAGTCCTTATGCCAAGGAATCTGTTAAAAAACGGGTAGAAGCATTTGAACAGGTTTGTATGAGTAGTCCTAGATTAATTGACGAAGATGCACCAATGAGAATAACTAGAACGAAAACACGTGCCATGGCTGCTGCAGAAGCTGATAAAACTGTCGCACAAAAATTAGCTCGTAAGTCCCTTGCAAGAGCAAAAAAAATTTCTTTGGCAAAACAAGTAAAAGATGAAGAATTTAAGGAAGTAAGCCATTTTATTTTTGTAAACAATTAAATGTTTTTTAAACCAAATACTGATAAAATTTAATTTTCAGAACAAATTGAACATAGCAACAAACATGGGAACGAATAAATTATTGCAGAATGAAAAAATCAATCCAAAGCAACGACAAAAAGTAACTCCTCTCAGCAAACCTAAAATACAATTACCAATGTCTTTGAATCGTAATCCAAAAACTCCAATCAACAATCAACTGCTTCCAAACGTAAATTGAAAAATAAATTACCTTTCTTATGATACATTTGTCAAAAATGAAGATTAATTATTTAAAAGTTATATGTTTTATTTTTAGTCTATAAAAGCTTTTACAGCTTCTCGTGCAAACATTGTAACATCAGTAGAATCATTAATTCCCATGCCAAGAACAGCTAGTAAGCAAAATTCTATAGATAAAATAGAAGAGACAAAACGAAAACAGATAAATGATGAAAATGCAAGGAGAAAAAGAGATGAAGCCTTGAGACTTCAGACAGAAGAAAAAAGAAGGTAAAATCTTATTACCATTATATAGTATTTAATAATTTTATAGAAAAATTATTTCTCTGATTTATACTTTTGGCTTATAGGAAGAGACAAGAGAAGGAATTAAAAAATAGATTAGCACGAGAAGCCAAAGAGAAACAAGAATTAGAAAAACGGCAGAGGGCAGAACGAGAGAAGGAAGAGAAAGCGAGATTAGCACAGCATATACAAGAAAAGCAACGTGAAGAAATGGAAAGAAAACGACTTGCACAATTACAAAGAGCTCAGGTTATTTTTTTAAATATTCTTTTATCTATATAAAAATAAATACATTAACAATACAAAATAAATTCTGTAACTGTTCCTAAAGGAGAAAGAGGAAAAGAGAAAGCAAGAAGAACAACTAAGATTAAAACGATTACTTGAACAAGAAGAAGCAGAACGTTTACTTGCAGAGCAAAGACGTAGAGAACAAGAAGCTGATAAACGACGAGAAGCTGAAGCAAGAGCACAACAACAAGCTGCTATAGAAGCAATGCGGTTAAAAGCACAAATGCTTACAGGACAAGCAAAAGTAAATTGTTTTTATTATATGCTATCCATAGTATCAATTGCATAATCTTTTAAAAAAATAAAAAATCTCATTTTGTTTTCTAGAATAAACAAATGGCTACTAATAAAAATCAGGGTCCAGTAAATTACATTCTTGACAGTGAACCTGATGACGATGACTCAGATGATGAATCCAAGCCAAAACATGTAATTCCATATTGGGCACAGCGTACGTATATATACCTTTTTTTTAGTATTAATCGTATATTTTAATTGATAATATACAATACAAATAATAATATTAATTTATTTTAGCACATATAAGAAAAGCACAACTAGCAATGCAGCGATATATACCAGATATAGCAGTTTATAAATTCTTTGATACTCGAAAGTGTACTCCAGATTTAACCGAATTATTTATTGGTATTGATAGAAATAGATTGAAACGTACATCAAGTGCAATCTGGAAAACACCACCTCGTTATTCAATGATGGAAACTGAATAATTAGTCTCCTTTCAATGAAATTGATATTTAATCACAGCTCTATTAATATTATTAAATATATTAAGCATAACATGTTTAATACTATTAAACTGTTTAAGAATTTTTTGTGCTTTGTAACATATAACTTCAACGATCTATGAATTATTTGATATGCACATACACGTAATGTGTGCTTCTATCAACATAAGTATGTTGTAATTTGTATTAAATTTTCGTAATAATAATGTACCCAGTACTTCTATGTTCTTTACAAAGTGTTGTTAATATTCCTTTATATGAAATTTTTTTTATTGTTTTATATGAAATACTTATGCAAAGTACTGGTTATAGTATGTAAGAATTATTTTTTCTTTTTCTTTTTTTTTTTTTTTTTTTTTTTTTTTTTTTTTTTTAGACAAATGAATTTATTATATAAATTTAATTTTTCATGTGTTATATTTTCATTTATTCATAATGTTATTTAACATAAGTAGAAATAATGACAATGGTGATGTCGTTTTACAAAAATTCCTTTTTTGACCATGCACAATTAAGGATTTACTTAGATTCAATGTGCTTTAAGGTATGTGTTATTAGATGTGTATACACTGGTATCTAACAATATTATAAAAATGTTATCAAAGATAAATAATGTCCCTTGAAACTTAATTTATAACTCACATGTGTTAAAGAATTATCCAAAACTGTTGGCTCAATATAATGTTTTGTTTCGTCAGATACTTTGTAATAATTTCCAAGAATTGGACTTCGCAATTGTTCTCCATACAATATATGTCTACTTTGTTCTGGAATTATCTTCAGATAATCAGTTTCATCAACATCTTTAATCTCTACTGAGCCTAAACCTCCTTGGAGAACCTGTTTATTATTATACATTAGTATTAATTATACATATAAACGAGGTTTTAATATATCATCATTTACTTACTTTCATAGTAGTGAAACTAGCAGATCTCTTAATATCCATGGGATATCTAAAATGTTGAAAATATTTAGATACAGGTATGTGAGGTAAAATTGGCATCCATTCTCTAAATGTTCCCAAAGTTGATATATAACGACCTCCTAAAGTCCATAAACGTATTGTATGATCTGCACTTCCACTTAGAAATAATAATATAATTATAAATTCTAAATTATAACATGATGTAAATGTATAATGATCAAATAACACTATGATACCTGATAATAATACGTGCATCAGGAATTATCTGAAGACACGTAACTGCCTTTGTATGACCACGAAGGGATGACAATAAAAGTGGTAATGATTGGTTTTGTACAGCTCGCTTAGCACGACCATTTATTATATCTTTCCAAAGAAATGGAAATTCTAATCTTAAAAGTGGCATACACACTTTAGGAGGATTAGGTATTGTATAATTTGCGAGATACCAAACTTTTATATATCCGAAACAATGGCCTATAAGTATTTTATTATGCTGAATAAATGTGATTTTTAGTACATAATAAAATATTTTACCTGTTATCAAGTAATTATTTTCAGGATCAGTAGCTAAAGAAATAGCAGAATCTCTTCTCGTATGAATAACTGAGAAACCTGTTAAGAATCTTCCAGCAGGATGATGACTCCAAACTTGTATGATTCCAGATTCAAGTGAAACTAATAATGTACCAATATTAGGATTCATTGGTCTTGAATTTAAATATATAATGGCACAGACAGTTACTAATCGAGTTCTATTTAATGCTGATTGTTGATGAGAACAAATATTAATGTATTTGCTATAAGAGAAAAGTATAATTTAAAAAATTTTATGTATGAAATATTTCTGTTTTTGTTAAAATTATTGTTTATAATTACCTAGATTGATCATAGTTTTCTTCATTTAAAATTTGTTGTTTCAATTTAACTTCTTTTTTTTTTGACAAAGTTTCTTTCATATTTTCTTTAAGATTATTTTTATATTTAATAGCATATCTAAATATATTTGATCGTTTAAATAAGTATTTGTTTTAGCTAATATGTTTATAATGAATATACTTACCTTTCAGTTGCATTACTCACTTGATATCTTCTGTATGGCTGACCTGTTTCAAGTCGCCACAAAATTATTTCTCCATTATATGAAGCAGTAGCTAAAACTTGTGGATATTGTACAGCTGAAAAAAGTACATCATCTGTATGTATCAACTCCCAGCTTTTTTTATACGTGTGAAGTTCAGAGATTGTAAATTCTGTAACACGTTGATTCCATCCTGTACATAAAATACGATTCTCCACCCAATTTAAACTAGTTATTTCACTATAAGAAATAATTATGTACACCTTTATAAAGAATAAAAATAATAGAATAGATACACTCTAATCATTTGGTATTAAAATGTGTCTACCATTGATCCTCTATTGCCATATTTCGTAAACATGTTCCTGTATTAAAATTCCATATTTTTAATGATCCATTTCTAGCACCTGTTACCAATAATTGTTCAGAATCATCGAAAGTAGCAGCAGTAATTTCAATGTTAACATATTGTCCATATAGTAAAATACTATGAGCATTAGTCACTAAATATAAACGACGACCAAGCCAAGGATCCCATACTATAATACATGAATCTAATCCTGTAGAAACAATCTAAATTTGACAGTAGCAATATAATTCATAGAGATTATGAAATTTTGTAATGCTAAGAATATATAAAAATCGCTTACTAATTTATATAAATGATTATAAAGTACAGAACTAACAGGCTTTGTATGAGAAATTCCATCTGATATTTCCTCATTGATCACTTGTTCACAAATAACAATGGCAATTATCATACTACAAATGATCATTTTATGTGTTAATTTATTATAAATTACGGATACTTTTATGTTTTCACTTAGTTCTTTTTGTAAACCATTGTATGTCTAAAAACAATAATAGTAATACTGAGGTATAAAACTAATACACAAAAATTTTTAATTTTATAGTTAAAAAATAATATAAGACCTGTATACAAGTATAAGTAGGAACATCCCAAACTTTTATGCATCTATCTTTTGATAAAGAATATATACGCTGGCCTGCATTTTGTAATATTATAGCACAAATAGTTGCTTGGTGTCCTTGAAAAATATTACTTGCTTTTGTTGGTACAAAAGGATTCCAAACTCGAATTATACAATCAGGACCACCTGTTACAAGTATTTGACTTTCTGAAAAAATAATTTCTTATAATATCACAAATATAATTATAACATATAGATATCAAATTACCTTCACAAAAATTAAAACAAGATATTCCTCTTGCGACAGTAAATTTATATTGTATTCTCATCCTTGTAGGATCACTAAATAATAATGAACATTCTGAACATTTGCTGCTAGACATGAAAGCTCTAAGATTTCCATAATAAGCCACTTGATTTACCCAATTTGTATGTACATGTTTAATTTCTATAACTTTTAGATCAGGTAGCTCATCCTGTAATACAGTATTTTAAAAACAATATCAAAGCAATTATTAAACAATTAATTAGCTATTTTATACTCTGATAAGTGCTTCATAACGTATGAATATTGTATTGTATTCAGATTGTTGTTTAAAAGGCCCTTTTTCTATGGAAGAAAAAGTCATGATTATAATAGATCCATTTGTATCTCCCAAAATAATGTAAGAGTTATCCTTTATGTTTGAACTGAAGTAATATGACATACATACAACAACATAATTTAAACTTGATATCTAAGAATATTTTATAATTTTATGTAATGTAAAGAAATTTTTATTACATCAATATTCAATACAAACCATCACACGTAATTCAAATTTCTTTGCCACAACATCATAAAATCTTAAATCACGTTCAGTAGAGCTTGTACATATTATTTGAACATCTGGCATTAGTATCATATCAGTTATTGTGGTTTGTTGTACCTTCAAATATGCTATAAAAATATAAGATTTGTGTGTGTAAAAGAATATAAAACAATTTATATAAAAATACTAACGATTTACAGATTGTACACTGCGTTCATATTTGAAATCTAATGACCAATAATTAATAACTCCATCTCTACTAGCAGTCAGATAACAACCTTTTTGAAAACTACTGCTTCGATCCTATCAACATAATATTCTTTATCACAAAATATTTATTACTTATTTATATAATATCTTATTTTTTATCTTATTTTAATATGTAATATACACGCACTGGAAGTAATTCAGGATAGAAAGCAATTCTACAAATTGGAGTACGATGATGTGTTTTTAATATTTTAGGTGAGCCTGTAAGTGGAAGTTCTAACATTTGATGTTGTAAGGATACATCCGTCTTTTGAAATTCCATTATTAAGTAAGAAATAAATTCATTCCATGTTACATATCCATCTTTTCTTAAATTTATCTAAAAATAAATATATTATATACTATTTTTCGAATGATATAAAATAGCTTCTTACCTTCTGAAATAAGATACTGAAATCTTTGGAAGACAATTTTATATTTAAAATAGATATAAAGGCATGTTCTAACTGAGACATATTCATTTTTTTGTTTTTTGTTGTCTACAAATATTAATGTAATGTGAAAATTATCTTTCATTTAAATGTATCTGAACTACCTACTAAAAATTTATTGTATAAATGCATCAAAGATTCTTCTGTACATTGTTCTCCAATGCTTTTTGTTTTAAAAAACTTTCCGAATTCATTTTTTATGCTATAAAAAATAGGAACTTAATAAAATAGAAATTTAGATAAATTGAAAGGTATTAATTTTTATAAATTTATATATTAACCTGATATCATCATAATTTATATATGCCATTATTTTTATATAATATTCTCTAAAATATATTTTTACTTTTATAATTCTTACAATAATTTATTATTTTAAAGATATTACTATATAAAGTTCATAAAATTTTAATTAAAAATCAGTCATGCAAATTCTTTGTCATTAACATTGTTATAAAAGCTTTGAAGTTTATAATGATATGTAACTAAATTCAGGTTAAATAAATATTTATAAAGGATATATTAAAAAGTCTATAATGTCATGTAAAATTACAAAAAATGTCAAAGTAGGTCATGAAGAAAATAATCAATACAACTGTAGCAGATATAGACAGTATAGGCTAAATAGTATAACAGGTATGAAAAAGATATTGAAAGTGTAACTAGATTATACGATTTAAATATATTTCATATTTTTAAATCTATTATTATTACCATGGATTTATTCATTGCTTTAAGTTTGTTTAATCGGCAAAAATATGAAGCTTGTGTAACTAAATGTACAGAATTATTGAAAAAAAATCCATTAGATCAAGTATGAATATATTATATATCCTACATTACATTAATAATATAATATTTACATTAATAATATAATATAACAAGTTTCTTTTTATGTCATAATTTGATGTATATTTATTTACTTTTAGGCAATATGGGTTTTAAAAATGCGTGCTTTAACATTACAAGTTTATGTTGATGACATAGAAAGTGAAGAAGAAGGAATTGCAGAAGGTTTGTTAGATAATTATACAATGACTACAATGCCTAGACCAGGTACATCTTTAAAAAATCCTGGAACTGCCCGAATTGAACATGGAATCCGTCCTAAAACTCAGTCAGGTACAATATACCAGAAACAAATAAGAAGAAGTAACAGTATTTATAGTAATAAAAGTATAATTTTTTTTTAAAGGTAGACCTGTTACTGGAGTTGTAAGACCTGCTACACAATCAGCAATATCACAAACAATGGAACAAGCATTAAGAATGCCGAGAACAGCAGCTACAGCAAGACCTATTACTGCTATTTCTGGGCGAAATGTCAGGTTTGTTATTGATATATTCTTATCTTGTTAAAATGTTAATATAGATTTGAAAATGATAATATTATATAAAATTAACATTTCCTTTATAAGCAGAAACAGTTATAATATTTTGCTTTATAAGGAAAAATATATCTTGTATATCTAGACTTGGAACTGCATCTATGTTAACAGAACCCGGTGGCCCTTTTATACAATTATCACGTTTAAATATATCCAAATATGCAAATCAACCTAGCATTGCAAAACCTTTGTTTGAATACATTTATTACCATGAGCATGATGCCAGATATGTAAGTATTAATACGATATTTATGGCACAAATCATGTTTTCAATTTGTAGAACTGTCTTTTAAAAATTGTACAAAACTAAAATCTAACTCTTTTCAGGCTCTTGACTTAGCAGTACAAGCAACACAAGCTTGTCAATATAAGGATTGGTGGTGGAAAGTACAATTAGGGAAATGTTATTATACTTTAGGTTTAATGAGAGATGCAGAACAACAATTTAGATCAGCCTTACGTGATTGTAAAGCCATTGAAACGACTATAAGATTAATTAGAGTATATATTAGATTAGACCAACCATTGGCTGCTTTAGATATATGTAAAGGTGGTCTAGAGTATTTTCCAAATGATGTATGTAATATAATATATAATTTATTTTAAAATATATATTGGAAAATATATAATTGTTAGATAGTATACTTCAGGTTACTATACTTGTTGAAATGGGACGTATTTTTGAAGGCTTAAATAACATGTCAATGTCGATGAAATATTATAAATTGATAGCTCAAGAAGATGCTTCTCATACAGAAGCAATCGCAAGTATTGGAATGCATCATTTTTATAATGATCAACCAGAACTGGCTTTACGCTTTTACAGGTAAATAAGAATTAATTATAATTTTTTTTATATTTTAAAGATGGATTGCAAAAAATACAATAAAAATGTATTTTTTGTAGAAGATTACTACAAATGGGTGTTTATAATACTGAATTATTTAATAATCTTGGATTGTGTTGCTTTTATGCACAACAATATGATCATACAATATCATGCTTTGAAAGGGCCTTGAGCCTTGCCAATGATGAAAACAAAGCTGATATTTGGTACAATATTTCTCATATTGCAATTGTAAGAGAATTAATAAGATTTAAATTGTGTAATGATTTTGTACATAAATTTATTAATTCACATCTGCTTAGAGCTTAGGTGATTTAGAGATGGCAGAAGAATGTTTAAAACTTGCTATTGCAGTTGACAATAGACATGCATTGGCATATAATAATCTTGGTGTGATACAAATGAAAAATGGTAATGTTACAACTGCAAGAACTTATTTCCATGCAGCAGCCACTATTGCAAATTACATACACGAGCCACATTTTAATAGTGCACATTTAGCATATAAGGTATTCAAACAATATTTGCATATAAACGTAATACATTGTAAACAATATTATCATTTTATTGTTTACAGTTAGGAGATCTTCAAACAAGTTATATTGCAATACAAAAATCATTAAATGTATATCCAGGACACTCTGATAGTATTAATCTTCTTAAAAAATTGGAACAATATTTTTGTTATATTTAAGGTAACTTATATTTTATTCTACTAGAATTTTATAATACAAAAAAGTGTGTATTTATAAATGTTAAATGAGCAAAAATGTGAAAAACATGAAAGATTCATATTTTTTAAATTTACTTATTAAAAATATGTATACAACAAATATTAATATATTTAGTATTAAAAATAAAATTATAATATATTTTAAAATATTAAAAAAAAATTGCATATAACTTTTATGGTAATAATAACAAATATTTATTTACAAAATAGTAACCATGACTTTATATCATTAATTATTTACTTTGTACATTTAATTATAATGGAATTTGTATAAATGTATAATAAGCAATAATAAATTTAATGTCTCTGTTGAATTACTAATTACATTAATTACTTGAAAAGATTATTAAATAGATTATTATAAACATTTTTTTCTATAAATATAGTGTAATTGATATACAAAACGACGGTTATGCAACTAATACTTCATAGTACAAACATGCTTTGTAATAGACAAAAAGCAGATAATATAAATTGTAAATTTGAAATGATCAAGCATCTCTTACACATTATTTTTGGATTACAATTACATGTCTAGAAATACTAAGATGAATTAGTCACATGTACAGTCTTCTATATAAAATATTGTTAATTATTATATTTGATTTTATGTCGTATGTGATATTACTAGCCATGAAATAACGAAGTAAAATAGAAAAATAGGATAAACAGCCAAAGGTTTTCTTCCAACAGGCTGACTATCTCCAAGGAATGCCATAGATGCTATAATATAAAAATAAATGATAAGAATTTAAAATTATAAAAAGATATAATTCTAAAATTTTCTTATACTAACCATACGTGGCCCATATAAACCCAATCATAGTAATAATAAATCTGAGTATGAACAAAAAAGTACTTTGTTCTACCATTAATATAATTATGCATAAGATTAATGCAATGGCAGTTGGCAATAAACAATATCCTAAGACACAGACACTTTGGAAAAATGATCTAAAATGTGAAAAATGTAAGTGATGGATCTAATCGTATGAGCGATATGAAAGTAAAACGTATTAAACAAGTTGAAACAATTATACTTACATGTTACCACCTAAAAGTTTAGAATTCAGTGTGACAATCATGGATCCAATCCATACTATAACAAATACCTCTGCAAATTCAGGTCCACCATCGTTAGAATTTTCAACTGTACCAGATGATCCTTGTAATATCCTATTTATGAACAATATCCTTCTGTTAAAAGTTTTATATAAATAATATACATAAACTAATAAATCTTACATTGCCATAAATGTACATAACACTAACGGTCCCCAGAGGTCCCCTAAAAATAAAAAATATGGTTGAAAGTAAAATTATGATTTCATTAAATAAATGATATACATACATTCTTTCAATAAACTTTTCTTCTCCCTAGGATATAAAACGTGATAGAATTTCTTGCCTACAGCTCTAACATCTCTAAGCTGTATTATAAAAAATGATACAGAAAAGATTAATGTTGTTATATAAAAAATAATATGAGAATACACTGTAATCAGAAAGATATATAAATTATTAATGATAACTTACAATTGTATCTCTTATTGGTTCATCTAATGTATTAAATTCTAATTCACCTAGGCTTGATTTTTGTTTGGGCCCTACTGTCATCTCTCCTTCAACATTTTGAGGATCCACAGTATACGTTGCATCATCGTACATCTATTAGACATTTAATAACTTATTGAAAATATTGTCTATAATGAATAGTCCGTATAGTCTTAATATTATAAAAATAATAAATTGAATATGTAATTAATTTTAAGAGGATACACTTCGCAATCACATCTGACAAATAAATATTATCTGTCAAACCAAATAAAAAATTAGAATATCAATACTTACATCCAGCTTTGTTTCATCCATCGTCGCCATATTTTTTATCGTTACGTATACAAATGATAGAGTTAACAATTTTATAGAACCAGAGAAGAATTTCACATGACCATAAGTCAAATTGTAATTATTGTTGTTTACACTCTTTATCCTCACACTTTAATACGTGTACATATTACACGCATACTATTCTTTATGCGCAAGTTCATTCGACAATCACTTACATATAAAAGTAACGATATTTATATTTGTTTTACTAACCATATAAGATCTTTAAATATTAATTTATTAATACTGATTCATAGTGAAAATACTTTAAAATATGCAAAATCACATTTTATAAATCTAATTAAAATAATATAAAATTTCCATCAATTATGAGACAATAATAATGCTTGAGAAAAAGATGTCTCTAGCTCAGAAAACTCTTATAAGCTGATTGAGCTCATGTTATGTTCTGCATCACTAGGTGGCGGCAGTATAAAAAATATAAAATTGTTCTTGAATATTTACTGTCGTCGTTTATGTTTTTTGTTTTCTATGTAAATATTCTAGGCAATAATTGAAATTATTTCATTTGCCATTTTGCCAGTAAACTTTTGAAAAAGCTTTTTTTTTCCAAAAATTCAAGTTAAAAATGATGTTTGTTCAACAATACAAATAAAATCATGCATACAAATAAAATTTTTTTAAAAATTCGGAAAAGGTACGTTCTTCCTTAAATCTTTATTTTTAAAATGAGATTTTGTTCATCAAAATCGTTCAAGAAGTACGTTTTGAATAGCTGTTAATTTAAAACCTGTTTTCGAAATTTTTCGTGAAAACAAGTTTCATATAGTGCCGTCCTTGGAACTTTATAGTAAAAAAGAAACTTCTATCCTTACTAATTTTCATATATACTTGAATGGTGTTTGTATTTTATTTCCATAAAGATCCTTGTTCACTACGTAAATCGTTGTTCTAATTTTCTGATCACTTAAAACGCAAAGAAATGCGTTTCGCCATGCTCGCACGAAGAAGCCATACTTCGATGAATATCAAAGTCAATCGATTGTTAATTTGTTAATATTAAATGTAGTTAACAATCTAGAGATCAAAATTTAACTGTTTAAATATTATTGTTAAATATTAATATAAATTTAATTGAAATTATTTTATATTTAACACATGTTACAAGCTATGTAATATTAAACGAATGTATATTATTGTTTAAATATTATTGTACTCCATTTATAAAAAAAAAGACATAGTGTTTTCGTATTTATTCTTTCATCAATATATCTATATATATAAATTATGAACACAAAATGAATTTTGGTAATAGGAAAATATCATAGATAAGGAATTTCTTATAAAGTTCTGTATTTTTAATATATATTTTATATATAATATTTTAATCATATAAATGGATATTATTAAAAATTATTTATTATATATATATATAAATACATAAATAAAATTTTTATTATAATAATAATTATATTTATATATTAAACATATCAATTCTCATTACTAGATAGCGTCACAAATATTTAGCTGTGAATGCAATAGTATCAATTCTCATTATTAAATGATGTGAAGAATATTTTTCTTAATTTATTAATATTAATTTTAGTTAGTAGAAAACGCTGCATAATATTGTTAACGTTCTTATTACTATATAAAATATCCAATCTCTATTAATATTCTATATTTCTATTATCAATTTTTTCATAATATGGTATTTAATTCTTAACTCTTATGTATATAGATATTATATTAAAAATGTCGATATTATTTATTGGACAATTTCCATAACATAAATGCATAAAGTTTGAAAATATTTTTCTTAAATTATTAAATAGTTTTTATAAAATTTTATGATATACAATTCTAAAAATATTACAAAAAACTATTTTTATCTAAATATGTAAATTTATCCCAAAAATCTATATAAATAGTATTTTCATTGTGTAATATTTATCTTATTGAATCCTTTATTACTATCAACTATAAAATCTTTAAAATTTTATTCCAACTCAGTCTATTTTTTGTTTAGCTGAACCTTTTAATGCTTAAGGATTCCTAAATTTATATAGATGGTATTGTAACATCAGGAAAAGAGAAAAAGAACAATTTTCAATAGACATTGAAATTGTTATAAAATTAATTTTCTTTCCTAGTTACCATTGTATTTAAAAAAGATATTACTATAAATTATTTTCAATCCAATTGTTTTACAATATTTATTGAGAATTCGCTCGTCGAACCACTATGTAAAATGATACATTTTTCCTTCTTTTGTTATTATAAATTACTGTCATCATATGTGTCATTATGTATACATTATAAGTATATTCTTCTTCTTATTACTGTTTTTATTATTATTTTATTACATTATATATTATTATAATAATAGTAGTAGTAATAGTAATAATACGAAGTGAACTCCTACAAAGGAAATCATAACAAAATAACGCTGGGAAAAAAATCTCGTAGATAATGTGAAAACGAACTCGTTTTGATCTTTATTAAAAATAATATATAATATATATGTTCACTACTTATTAATTTTGAATAAATAATCGACAAATTGTATATACTTTATATGGATTTGTCATCGAACAAAATTATATTGAAAGTGTGTTACCTGTTTCACGGTGATCTGTACTAAGTAGGAAATTTAAGTCAGCCATCAGTGGAGGAAATAAATATGAAATTGTATAGTAATACCTTACTAGATTATCAAATAAGGAAAAAGTAGTAAATTAATTATTTTCGTCTACATCAATACAATAAAAAAACTACCGGAATTATTTAGCTTCAAACCTAAGATTTCTTAAATTACGAATCTAGATGACTGCCAATGTGCTACACATTGCTTATAGTATTTCTGTCTTTTTAGTGTATAAAACGTAAAAAAAAACCATACATTTTTCGAAAATTTAACAATATTTTAAAAACTCAAATGCCTTGACATAAATGATTAGACACATATTTTCTTTGGCATAGTATCATCTGGCTAAAATCATTAAAATGATCAAGAGAGTTTCCGGAGCTTCTTCGTACGAGCATCATGAAACGTATTTTTTTCTGTTTGAAAATGTTCAAAAAATCTGAGCATTATCAATTTACACACACAACCAAGCAGACAATCGCTACTTCACGGATATAAACATACACTATTCAAGCGTATATATGAAAATCAGTAATGAGGATACGAGCTTCATTACTTTTGCCGCAAATTTCGAGGAGCGCTACAATACTAAGCTTTATCTTCGCGAAAAATGTCAAAAATAGCATTTATGCCATCAATGAGAATAGAAATAATTCTTGACCAATTTTGATGAACAAGGTCTCATTTTAAAGACAAAGGTTTAATCTACAATGTATTGGTTTCAAAGTTTTGAAAAATGTTTTTTTGTATATATTCAATATATTTCCAAACATATCATTTTCTAACACGATTTTTTCTCGAAGAAAAAAAAGCTTTTTCAAAAATTTGAAACCAATACGCCGTAGATTAAACCTTCGTCTTTAAAATGAAACTTTGTTCATCAAAATCAGTCAAGAATTACGTATGTTTTCATTAATGACGTAAACTATTAAAAAACTTGGAATAGTGAATAACCTTAGCACACAACGTATAAATAGTATTTGAATACTAATTAAAGATCTGAAACTAACAGTAATTATTACTTTGTCATTGTTATTTTGATGCTCTATATTAATGCCATCTACCAAATGAAATTAAGCAGTTGATCAAATGATAAACATAATTTTGTTGTGTAGAAAATAAAGATTATGATATGAGTTTTTTTAATAAACGATTTACTTCTATAGATTAACTTGTGGTGTTAGTTTATGGCAATATGACGTACAGATAGACTCGAATGACACAAAGAATAATTACATATAATGTTCTAAATATGTAACTACGTAGGACAGTAATTATCGGATATAATGATTATCACGAAGTCATGCAAATCACGCATATTTCAACATTGCTATCAATAGTTCATTATATTTTTAAAGTGTAATTTTGAAAAGAAGTGTAATTAAGTTAAAAAATAATTAAAAAATTACTAAATTATAAAAAATATGGCAATTGTTACAGGATGGAAGTGTTATGTATCAGTACAACCACCAATAATGATGTTAATATTTGCCATGTCAATGTCAGGTAATTAAAAATAAGTTTTTTGTTTTGTTTTTTAAATATTATTTTTGTTATCTTCGTATTTAGGTACTATATTAACAGATTTGATAGTATATCGCACATGTACAGTTGTATTAAATATTAATAAAACAGAATGTTTGATAATAAATCAAAATGGAAGTAGTAATGAAGCTCATAGAATAGATATCTTGGTACAGTCACAAGTAAATCTGATCTCCATGTCTAAATCGTTCGTTGAGAATCTTTTACCTGCTTTTTTGTCCTTTTTTGTGGGGCCATGGAGTGACAAATATGGAAGAAAACCTCTTTTGTTAGCAGGATATACTGGTAAAGTAATAAATGAGAATAATATTTGATATAATAATTTGTTCAATATATAAATAAAATAATGTTTTTACATTATAGGCTATTCGTTAACATTTTGTCTTCTCTCATTGATGACTATGTGGGATATTAATCCTTGGTATTTATTGATAGCCTATATGCCTTCTGCATGCTTTGGAGGATTATGTATAATTTTATTAGCTTCATTTTCTTACATTTCTGATATTAGTCTTGAAAAAGATAGAACATGGCATTTAGCTTACTTAGAGATATTAATTTCATTGGGACTTATAGTAGGTATTTTTATTGGCCCTTATATTTTTAAACTATATGGATATCCAGTTACACTTAGTGTGGCAGCTATGTCTATAGTGTTGGCGAATATATATGTATTATTCTTTGTATCTGAAACAGTACAATATTCTTCATCAGTAAGTAATAAAAGTAATACAAATAATATAATTCCATGCTATTATAAAATTAAAAATATTACCATAAGGAATAATAAATTGTATATTTTAGAGAATGTGGAGTTCTTTGTTTGATGTAAGTCTTGTAAAAGATCTTATTAGTACTTGTATAAAAAAAAGAGATGGTTTTGATCGTTGTGTTGTTTGGTGCTGTATAATGTTTCTTATCTTATATATTGTAACGATGGATGGTGATATGTCAATTTCATATTTATTTAGCAATGCAAGATTTGGTTGGGATGTAAGTCAGTATTCTAACTATATGGGTGCTAATGTTGCATTAGGTATAATAGGAACTTTAATTGGAATTAAAATTATTGGCTCTCTAAAAGGTATTAAGTAAAAAATAATCTTGTGGTTTAATAGTTTAATATAAAGTTTTTATATTTAAAACATCTATCCATGAATTATAGGTTGTCTAGAAACTGGTTTAGTTATGTTGGCTTCTATTTCATCTCTAAGTGGTGTTCTTATGAAAGCCTTTGCATGGCAAGCTTGGCATATGTATTTATCTGTATTTATATCAATGTTTGGTGGTATTTCTGGGCCAGCAATTCGTTCAATTTTATCTAAATTAGTCCCATCTTCTGATGCAGGTAGTATAAAATATATAGTTATACTTTAATTCATGTATTTTTAATTAATCGAATTTATGAAATATTTAAATAGGTAAAGTTTTTTCATTAATTACATCAATTGAAACAACGATGCCATTTGCTGCAGCTTCCTTATATACAACAGTTTATTCTCATTACTTGCCTCCAATATATCCTTCTCCCGTATGGTTAATATCATGTGTTCTTTTTATTATAATGATTATATTATTGATATGCATACATATACGTATTAAAAAAATGGATACGTTACAATATAGAGTGATCTCACAGGAGAGTGAATAAGATATATTATAATTATTAAGTCATCTTCAGTATTTGAGATTTTCTCTATGTAAAATATTGAGAACTTTTTATATAAAATGCATATTACAATGTTTATATTTTTAAAGGTTTTCCTAGAAGGTTATAAAATCATATAAGTAAGAAATTTTATATATATTTTTTTTTTAATAGTTTTAACAATGTATGATTTATAAATTGTGATATATTTTTAAAAATTTATTTAATAATCTTTAAAGCAGAATTAAAATTTGGTAATTTTGTTTTTAATATAAGAAACTGTTCAAATATTAGACTGTGATATTAAAAAATATTTATGAATATATAATAATGATTGTAACAATCTGAGATTCTCAATATCATTTATTATAATTGTAGTATTTAGTATACATTAATGCAAAATAATATAAGTGATTTACATTGCAAATAATAAGTATAATAAATGTGCATAAAAAGTTTTTTATTTATTTGTTTATTATTTTTATATTCATTTTTATTCGTCCTTTTGATATTTTGATATAAGCAGATTAATTAGCATTTACTCCAGTTTATCAAAGTAATCTACATGGTCACCAGATTTATATTTATGATTTTTCAAGACTTCTATAAGACGAGTAATTGTTTGCTCTTTTGTTAAAATAGTTAAATTTTTACTAAATTCTTTATTAGACATATCTTTAAGAAAACTCTGCAACATATCAGTGTCAACAGGACCAGGTGAGTAATTTAATACATCTACTTCAGGATTTTCTAAGGCAAACACCTGTACAAAGCATTATTTTCTTAGAAAAGAAGTAATTAAAATGTAATTTTAACATAACATACTTGAATACACTTGTACCTTAAAAAACATCTCTTTTGCTGCTTTTACACTACAATAATATCCAGCTGACTTACATGGTTTTATACCAAGTAAGGAAGTGATATTGATAATTAGCTTTTTAGTATTGGTTTTTTCATTAAATATCTCCATCAATAATCCATTTAGTACAACAGGTATAAACATATTAAGATCATAATACTTTCTCCATATGTTTATATCTGTCATATCATTGGTCCATTTTGAAATATCACCAGCTGTTCCAACATTATGCACAACAATAACTCTATCAAATTTTTTGGGATCAGTTCCTTTCAAAGATGATAATATAACTTCTAAAAGTACGTAGAAATATATGAAATGCCATTTATTTTTTAAAAATTATGGTTTGTGTTGTCAATATTCTCACTTTTTAGATCATCTTTTGTGGCCACTTCTAAATTAATACTAGTATAATCAATTATTAAATTTGAAGGTAATTGCGCAGCTGTTTCTTTTAAAGCATTCAAGTTGGTTGCCAATAAAAGTACATGTGATCCCTTTTGTAATAATGGTCCAAATGATATTGCAATTTGTTTACCAATTCCTCGACTGGCACCAGTAATAAGCAAAAAAGCTTTGCCTGATAATGCTGGAATAGACATTCTTTTTAAAGCAAATATATATATTTATTTATTTTTATTGTTTAATTCTTGTTCTTCAATAGCTTCTGTAACTACTTGAAGTACATCAGCTTTCAGAAGATGAATAAGTTCACTTGCTGTCAATGCCTAAAATATCAATATAATTGCTATTTAATTTTTATTGTTATGAAGCATTAATAAATAATAAATATTTTATACAATATATAGGTTAGGACATTAACTTAGTCCACCTGAATTATTTTCATTATTTTCAATAAAATCACAAAATGTATACAAAAGTTGTATGGTAAGAATAGAGACATAATACAATTATATCTTATGCTATCATACTTTAGTAACAAAAACATATCATTTCATTTGAAAGAATAAAAATAATTTTGTAGTCACAACTATGCCTTTACGTAGAAAAAAAAAACAAATTACATCCCCCTTTATATTATACAACTTTCATATATAAAATTTTGTGATAATATTGAAAATAATAGAAATAATTCAGATAGATGAAGTTAATTCCTCATCGTTAATCTACCTAACTCACCTGTAAATGAGGAACTATATGACGTATTAAAGGATTTGAACCTAATATGGCTTCTTCTTCTGATTTAAAAGTATATTCTGAAATTATCAAACGCGCAATACACTCCTCTTTTGCTACTGATAAAGAGCTTACAAGATCTTTTTTTGTGGTATTTTTTTGAAGAGCCTTCAACCTTGAATCTTTAATAAAAGTATATTATATAAATGAGAACTTTTAATAAAAATTATTAATCTTATAAATAATTAATGATAATAAGTAATATAAAAAATATAATAAAAAAGAAATTAATGATCATAAATATCCACAGCAAAAGAACTTGATAAAAACATATCGCTTTTTAAAGCGCATTTTAATTATTATATAATTACTTACACAATTTTTGTAAATATTGTTCCGAATCTGATAATTTTTCATGTTTATATACGGATTTTTCTACAAAAGAATCCTCAAAACGATTATCACCTCCAGTATCTTCCAAGATCTCTGTATCTGTTCTAGACCACGGATCATTAATGTCTGTCTTCATATTTACTTCACAATTTTCTTCCAGATAAATCTCTATTTTTTTCTTTTTTATTATGTACTTAATCAAAGGATTTTTTGTTATACTTTTGAATCCAACCTATTGGCAGAACAACTTCAAGATGTCCTCCTACTCTCACATTATCACCAATCATGTAGACGAGTATTCGATATTTTTTTACTATCTAATTCAACTTGATTTAACTTGATTACATTGAATTCTTGTATTCATTTGATATTTCTGCAAAAATTTTGTACCGAATTTAACTAATTAAATTACAATAGATTAAAAATTTTTTATTCAATACAATAAAAAATATAAATAATATATGCGTGCGATTATGCGTGTATGCCACATTAATTTATAGATATCATACTATTTATTTGAAAAGGTAATGTAAAAAAGTGTAAAATGATATGTACAAAAATATTATTTACTTTATTACAGGATATAAGCACTTAATATTATTAATTATAATATATGTAGGCTCTTCAGTCTAATATTCTTTGTTACACTTGCACTATTTGTTAAATATGATACACATATGACCTGCATTTATTATGACAATTAAGTATGGTACTATGTACAGTGAAAATTTGTAATAAATGAGCAATACTATAAAAATTGTACAGCAACATATTGTAATTATGTCTATATCAAATATGAATATTATACAATTAACATACGAAAATTGTATACTTATATTTCTTGTAAAAGTTTGAACTTCTACTTGTAAAAATGTTTAAAAAGTATATGCATCAATCATTGTAATCAGGATATATCATTTATAAATATGAAAATATACAAAAATTACATCTGTAATATAAACATTTATCAAACAAGTCTCTAATTGTTCAAAAAATTTTTAAATAATAAAAGTATTCTGATCAATAATAAGCTTCCAAATAAATAATTAAAAAACCTTCATTGGTAACGAATTAGTTAATAATTTCATATTAACATTGCTGGAAATTGTCTCACATCCATAAACTGTTTATGAAAAATCCAACTATTAAACAGTAATAAAAGATCATCATGTCTCATCATGTCCAAATATATGCTATGCATTTGTCATATTCATACATTGTGTTTGTTATTACTGTGAATGTGATGAATATTGTGATGCTTAAAAACAATGTAGTTATCGCATACATACCAAATTTCTCTTACTGCTCCTATTTTGATTCTTTGCAAATATTAATGCAAATAAAAAAACAATTATTGTTAATAAACACCAATTACACATATGTATATATCTATTATAATTTTGTAACTATATGTGTAACTCTTTTTTCATAATAATATAAAGTACAATTAAGAACGTTTAATACATGCATATGGTTTAGTAGTTCATAATACTAATCTTCTATATCAAATGAGCAAAGAATAATAGGACCCATGAGCACAAATACTAAATCAGTTGATTTATTGCATAATTGTTAAGTTCATCGAGTATTATAGAAATACTGATGATAACTTTAGTAGACAAACAAGACTTCTTAAAGCATTCTGTTAGTCTTCATACAGTATATGATCAATATCATTTAAAAGCTATTATTACATAGTCTCTCAGCTATATTGCAAAAATGACCAATATTTTGTACATATTTCATAGATATAGGTCTGCAGATATTTTGATGTATAATCGCAGACAGAATGTGAGTCTAATGTTGCATGCATGTGACGAATAGTTATAAAACAAATAAGAAATGGTTTTTAGTCTTACATAAATCAGATTAAAATTTATGTAAAAAAAGAGTTTATAAAATTGTGTGAAACATTAATTCCTATGTGCAAGTAAGGTATTTTGAGGCACTCTTACAAGAATTGGCCAAAAATTTGTCTACCTTTTCCTCTATCTATGAGGATTTAACACAAGCGTTAACTATATCGTGTAAAAATTCGTAATACTATAATTTATTTTATAGGATTTTCTGTTATCGATACCTGTCTACTAAATATTAACATACATTTCCTATAACACGAATAACACATGCTATAGTTGAACTGGATACAAAATATATCGATCACACTTTTGGTTTAGTCTGTTTGCTGAATTTACTATATGTCTTAGCAAAATTGTAATTTCCAGAATTACAGCAATTCCTAAGGTTTTCACATCGTTATTATTGAAAATAATAACTTCGAATATCATTAATAGTATGTTTCTTATGATATTCTAACCAATAATGATCATCATGGTTGACTCTTATATATGATTCAATATAAATATGATTCATGCAAAAAATTTTCATTATGAATAATTGATATATATAGTATGTGTACTAAACCATGTGATTTTTTATGCGTAGACTGATATTTGTCTAATAATATTTAAGTTTTAAATATATTTTTTGATTTCTTTTTTGTGATGCTTTAAAATTACTTCAATATAATGAAAATGACAGTTCTTTCGCAATAACATTATATTAAAAGTCTTTCAAATAATTATAAATAAAATGAGAGTAATGCTAATCTTCAATTTTTATCTTATGTGATACGATATAAACAATTCAATGATCATAACAGTCTGAGTGCAACGAATCTTATAAGTAATTAAAATAATGTCCAAGAATTACAGATATAAAATCACAACCAGCGAGCTGCCAATTATATTCTAGCAACAAAAATAGAATTAATATTATAATAAATTACGCCGCAACGGGCTTGAGGAATTATTCCAGGACAATCACTTATGGTCTTAACAGTCAAATTACAAACTGTAAGAAGTTTGTAACAATACCATTAAATCCATGCATGATAGTTCCTACAGCAAGGCAGCTTATGCTTATGATCACAGAGTCATTCTAGAGAGTCTTAAGAATAAAATCTACGCATCGTTTGACTGTGGTCTTTCTAAACAACATAACCATCTACGCCATAACGATGGAGGTTTTCGGCGTCTGCATATTAAGCCGATACCTCCGCGTCTTGCATTGAGAGCACTAACGATCGCTTGATCAAAAGCCTCCTTTAAGTCATGGTGAGTTAACGCAGATGTTTCCACATAACTTACTGCACCTAATCTTTGAGCTAACTGATGACCTTGAGCTGTTGTGATTGGTGCTTGACCATATCTTGCTAATTGTAGCATCAGACGAACATCCGATCTTAGATCACTTTTTGTTCCTACCTAAAAAGCAAAAGATCATTAATGTATCTGATCTTACTTTTTGTTATAATTAATACTTTAATATTACTTACTAAAATTATTGGAGCATTTGGGCAGTATTTTCGAACTTCGTTGATCCACCATGATGCGACACTATGGTAGGAAGATGGACATACAACACTAAAGCATACTAAAAATACATCTGTTTCTGGGTAGCAGAGTGATCTCAAAGGATCAAAGTCATCTTGTCCGGCAGTGTCACAAAGTTGAACATTTACAGGTTGTCCATCAACATTAACCACAACTGTAAATAAGAAAAAAATGTTTATACAATATTACTATTTTTGGACAATATATATCATGTTAAAATTATTAATAATTGTCGTATTTCTTCCTTCTGGTAAAATTGCTATTTATAATTAAAATAATTTTTAATAAGAATATTAATACTGTAAAGACAATGCAAAAAGTTGCAATTGCATAAAAATTTATAATATTAAACATTTTTATAAATAAAAATTAAATCTCGTAAAAATAGAATATTAGAAATGGAATAGTAACGCTAGCAAAAAAAATCCAATTAAAACATTCTAACACAGAAGAGAAATTTATTCTAACAGTCATAACGATGAACAATCATTGATTTATTATCACACTATACACCAAGTTTTTAAACTCAAGATTATTACAAATTTATCGAACTATCTCTTAACACTATTTATCGTATTTATCGTAACAAAGATAAGCGTGTTCAAGAGCGTATCATTAAAAGTATCGAGACGTCGATCTCTATAATTATCGATGCGTAGAGATCTGAAAATATTCAAATTAAATCTAGCCCGCGTTTTCTCTCGCATTCCACTTCAACAATGTTACGTGAGTCGAACTTTTTAAAAATTTGTGGAAAAACGAATCGATAAAAGAGAAAAGAAATGAGGAAAAATGAGGAGAGAAGTTACCAAATAGATCAGATTGAGAGATCTTTCTCTTTTTTCCCTGTCCTATAGCGCACCTTTGTAATTATCAAAAGCGGTGGGTACGTATTCGCCAGGAAATCCATTCGTCGAGTAGGAGACGACTAAGCTAGTCTTCCCGACAGCACCGTCGCCCACTAGGACCACCTTGATTCTCCGATCGTGCGGGATGCCACTGCTATCGTTGCTGTTCCCGTTCGAATTTTGATTCTGTCCGTTTCCAGTAACTCGTTTTACCTGCATCTGCATCATTTGGCCGCCCTTCAGCAACGGTTTCGTCCAGTTCGTATGCGACGACGGCGGCATTGTCTCACTCTTTATTCTTCCGCATCCGCGGCCCTTCATGCGCGCGTAAAAACCACCTTAGAGAATATTATTATAACCTCACGGAGTAGACAAAGCCAGCTAAGAAAGCACGATAAAACGCGACACGAGTACAGTGGATCGCGTCCTATCGCACTGCACAGTGATGAATTTTTACCGCAACAAGGAGCCTTGGTACTTCGCACCCGAACGTGTCATTTTTCGATGTCGAACAACCTGCGCCGCCAATGGACCAACGATGTGCTCGTTCGACCGTGCTGATGTCTTGCTGAAACTGGTGCTTGCTAATGGCACTGTTGCTGCTAGTGGGGATACTGCTGCTCTGTGCTACCTGACGCTTATGTATGTATGCGTGTGTATCTGTATCATCCCTTTCCTTCTATACATGTATATGTGCGTTCACGTTTAAGCTCGAGCGTCAGGTAGCACACGTCAGAAAACAATGTACATTGGTCGTTGTTGGACCGAACGAAAAAGAGGAAGAAATTTATCCACCTGCCGCGCCGCGGAGCCACCTGTTATGTTACTGCCTTCTCGTGCCAACATCAGCTGCTTTGGCACGCTCCTGATGTCTCAACGTTGCCATGGACCGGCGCGCAGGTATAATCTGCCTTCCTCTTATCTCTCTCATGCTTTCGTCATTATGCTCTTCGAGAGAGAGGGAAATAAGAGGACAAAGCATGCTCAACGGGATTCGCGCGTTAAGTTACACACGCAGACGCAGTCGTATCCATAGTGATGCGGCACCGGACCTTCTTTAGTGGATTGTGTGTTCTAGCGTTGCGTGTCGGATGTTCTCATTCAGAATTTATGATATTCTTTTACTTCTTTTCCTTTGTCTGAATTCAAAAACGGATATGTGTGAGAATAGATAATCAATTTCATTCTTCGGTTAAAGAATATAGTGCGTTTTTGTATTTTTTATCATTCAAAGCCGGCTGAATTGCGCCAGGATTCGATATAGGCGATTAGGGCTTCTATATATCAGGATACTGATTTCTGAGAGCATCAATCAGAAATATATGCTCTTAATTTGAATATGCGACGTCTGGTGGCAAGCTGGAGGAAGTCTCCGTACTTGCTATTGCTTCAACATGGGAGGTACGTATCTAGAGGTTATGAAAAAAATTCTTTAGTATTTAGTTAAATATATTGAAAGTGTTATTAATTTTATTTTAGAAAAGAGTATGATCGAGACATCATGCATTATTCAAAATATGTAATGCGGTTTATGGGAGGACAAAGGATGTTAAATAGAAATATATCACATGCAACTTCAAATCAAACATCAATAGGCTCAAAGATTTCTGTCATGAGAAAATTGAAATTAGTTGTCCCTATAGGAATAGGTGTTTCATTGATTGCTTTTTTCCAGTGGAGACATTTTAGGAAATATAAACATACTACACAGGGTGAAGTAATACAAGGGCCGCTTAATGATTTTATAGTACGAATTTACAATATATTTATATTTTATTTAATTAAAAGTTGTATTTATAAAAGTTAATATTTGTTTTGCACAAAGGTAAATTGCTATTGTTGTCTTCCATTGAGAATAACAAGTAGGATATGGGGTTGGATAGCTAATAGAGAAGTACCTGTTAGTTTAAGACCAGGTGTATATCAATTCTATGCAAAAATTTTTAATGCAGATTTGGAAGAAGTAGCTGGTGATTTGTCAGGATTTCCAACTTTAGTAGATTTTTTTGTAAGACCACTCAAGGAAGAAACAAGACCCATAGCTAAGAATACAAATATGGTAATTATTTATAATAATTTATTATTATTTTGTCATTAGAATTTTTCCATGTATATATATCTTTTACTTTCTATTATATAATAGTTCAAATATATTTGATATAGGTTTCTCCTTCAGATGGTACAGTCCTTCATTTTGGACCAGTAACATCTTGCCGTGTGGAACAAGTTAAAGGGATGACTTATGATCTTAGGCATTTTTTGGGAGATATAGATTTAGAGGAATCTAAAGAGAAAATAACTTATACGGAAGAAGATAATAAAAAATATGTCAAGAGTCTTTTGAAAAATCCGGCGAATCAATTATATCAAATAACAGTTTACTTAGCACCAGGCGATTATCATCGTTTTCATAGTCCAACTGACTGGGAGATTGAATTTCGAAGACACTTTCAAGGTACTGGTTTATCATTTATGTTAAAAACTTTACTGGAGAGTGCCACATACATAATTAATTAAAAAATTTGTACAGGTAAATTATTAAGTGTCAATCCAAAGATAGCTAGATTTTTACCAGATTTATTTTCGCTAAATGAGCGTGTGGTATACATTGGAAAATGGGCGGAAGGTTTCATGGCTTATGCCGCAGTAGGTGCCACTAATGTTGGTTCTATTAAAATCTATTGTGATAAAGAATTAACTACAAATAAAATCATATGGCCGAAAATGAAACGTTGGGAAGATGCGAAGTTAGAGTGTACTCATATATCTAAAGGACAATTATTTGGTGAATTCAGAATGGGATCTACCATTGTACTTCTATTTGAGGCACCAGAAGACTTTCAATTTTGTCTAAATGTAGGACAGACCATAAAAGTTGGTCAGGCATTATCTGAATGCATTGTTAAATCAGATGAAAAATATTTATCAGGAAGTTTATGATTATTAATTAAAAGTCTTTTTTTCTCTATATAAAATCTATAAGAACTTGATGTATACACACAATATATATTACATGTATTTATATAATTTTAAAGTGTAAAGATTTATATATATATAATTGTAATACATTTTTAAAACATACAGAGCGAGAAAGGGGGAGAGAAACGGAGGGAGAGGAAAAAAGGAAAAGATATTCGAATGGTTTACAGGTTGTTTCCTATGAATACTGTGATATGATTATATAGAGATGTGTTTCATGCCCGTATCTTCATATTCATTAATTATACTCACAGATGCATATATTTTTAAAAATCTACTAATTATTTATAAATAAATGTCTAACTGTTTTTGTAATATACTTTTAATCGAAAACATGATATAAATATGTTATTTTTATTTATATCAATAGACTGCTTTCCTCATCAATTTGACAGACTAAAGTTTGAAATAATTTTTCTCGACCACAGTGTACGACCATAAGTTCTTTTTCCTTCGATTTATGCTTGTGAAACTCGATTTAGAAGCTGTCAAACTCTTTAGAAGCCCTGCAAGTCATGTTGCGGTTCTATTAGTTGGTTTGTACAGGTATATATGAATTCACGATCATTTTATGCTAATTTCATTGTCATTGTTGTAACGTTATTAACTTATTGTATTTTATTGTAGTTTGTATTTCCGTAGACAGGAAAAATTTTGAACAAGACAATTTAAGACAGGATAATATAATGATAAGTGATAAGTTTTGATAATTCTTATAATGTGGTATTATACATACAGATAAATGTATAATTTTAGAAAATTAAATAAACATATTGAAGCAGTCGAAAAGTAATAGTAGAATATGTTACACCCGAGCTAGTGTGTTAAAGAAACACCGACTAACTAGGTGTGTTGCTTTTGTCAAATACACGCATGCCTGTCCATTTCTGAACTCATTAATAACGCAATGTTATCGCGTGAAGAAATATTGTCCGTTGTTAGCCAAGGACAATCATTTTTTGCCCTATTAGCACTTATCTAGAACGCTTATTGTTTTTCCCATAACAAACTATGATGATGGTCACTTTCAAAGAAATAGAATCTAAATGAAATGCTACGTTCTACCTGTTTTCTTGTATGAAGTTTATTATTTATTTATAAAACAATTAAATTTTTTTCGATGTAAATAATATCCTTGTCAAACGAGAAATATAATGACGCATTTATTTGTAATTTTATTTTCTAAACATCTAGAAGAGTTCTATATATCTTTATTTTTAACTCTTCAATGACTCTTTATAACGATCGCTGATCCGACTACGTAAAATAGCAAATTGGTTTTTCTAGTGAAAATATGGATCGCTCGGGAACGATCATAACGATACCATACATCTCATTATTATCAGAGAAAATTATTGACTTGCAATCGCTTTTCATTCGCAATAGGAGAAACGAAAAAAATAATTGTATTGAACTAAAAAAAGATTTTTCAATGGAAAAGATTTAACTTGCTTTTTAATTTGAATATAATATATAAATTTAGATAATCGCACGAGCAGTGTATAAAAAGTTTTATTTCTGACGTTATTGTGCTATTGTTAAAAAAGCGAAAAATGATGTAAGAAAAAAGTATATTTATCGAAAGAAATTATTTTGCGTTAGCAAGTAATATTTTTTTATATTTTTTTTATTAATAAATAATTTTGTTGTTGTCGTAAGTATCAATTCCAAGGCACCGAAATTCCTTTCTCGATACTTTATCGTACGATAAATCATTCTGGAATGATCTCGTCGATCGTTCTCGCACGAGTTAGTGCTATCAAAATGATAGGAAACGCAAATAAAGCTGTGTATACGCACTTGCCAAATGTTTTCATGAGGCTTCTATGTTTCCTTTATGAGTTCGACAACTATCGTTTGTCCGGAATAGCGTTCAACATTAGGTAGCATTTGGTTACTATACAAGTTTTCTTATCCCTTCAAAATAAAACAGAATCGGTGTTTGGTTCTTTGAATCTTTCATAATATCTAACACGAGCCAAATGAAACAAAACTAAATGATGAATATTTAATTTTTAATATGTATATATAAGAAGATTTGGTAAGAGTCTGATAATCGGTCGAAAAAAGGGATACGATTAAAAAATTGTTTATTTACTCTAAGTATACTCGTCTATTTTTTAAAAATTCAGTAGGTATCTCAAAAATTTCATCGCAAACATGAGAACATATACCAGGATCAACATGAGTTATATTATTATAAAATAAAGTAATTTTAAAAGAAGCTCGTTTACTTGGCGCATTTTCTAGTCCCAGTAGAATAATTTTGCAGTAAGTTACTTGCAGTAAGTTAACCTGACCATTCATCGTTGTTTATTAGGGATACAGAAAATTTTTTGTTGGTTATTCGAAAAAAAATGACATTGATATTGGTAACATAGTAAATCGATACATCTGTCCTATAAAATATAATGTAGAACGATAAACATATATATAATATGTATAATATGTATGCATATCTTGTCTAAATTCGCTTGCTATTTAAAAATTGATCTCGCAAACGATCAAGCTCAGGATCAAATATTTATGTATAGTACTCATTCTCTTGGGAAATTTCTCCAGGATTGAATTACTATGTAACCAGAGGATCTCCAAGTATTCAAAAGTAATCTTGAAAAAGCGTCATTGTGTGATTCTTTTGATCAGAGCCGGGAAGGATTACAGAGAGAAAATTCCGATGGTGGTGCCGAGTTACGAGTTCACGACGACGACGCGGGATCAGTGAGCGTCGCGACGCCCGCCGGTGAAGTTGGTAAAAGCGTGCACTAATCGGTCAAACTTTTCACATAGTGAACGTTCGATACATTGCGGACATTTCTCTTCGTTCTTTTTTTGAAGAGAAGAAATGAAAAAATATGGACAACAAAGGGATACAAGAAACGAAGTAAATCTTTTTGAAACATTTGTTCATCTTTTTATTGTATTTTTTCGAATATAAGTTCCTCGATTACGCGCGATATCAAGTGAACCGCGCTCACGCGCACGATTATGGGGCTAAATGGGGGCTGATGGACATTTTCGAGTGACCTTGTCCCTCAGAAGAGAACCAGCGGCGGGCCCAGTTTATTGTAAAATGGAGACTTCCGCAAGATTTCGACAGCTTAAAACCGTCAAACTCAGCTGTGAGGCTATGTATCGTCTCGACATCAGCTTCAAGCCGCCGCAACTACTGCAGTGGGTACAGTAAACATGCAAATGCACACGACATTTTCTCTCTTCTTTCGAGATTTTCTTTATCCTTTTGAACGCGTCATTTTCATATTCGTAATAAAGAAGAAAACAAGAAAAAAGAAAAGAGAATATATTCATTTTTGTTATTATATGTAATTTTTGTTAGACATATTATTTTTTTCTTGTTTATCAAAGTGATCGAACGATGATCTTAAATCTTTTTATTACATATTACAAAATTAATTAAACGTTTCTATTCTTGATATTACGTGGGTAAATATTTTTCTCTTTTATTTGGATATTTCTTTTATTCTTTTTTCCTCTTTCTCGTTGAAGTTAAAACAAAAATTCCTTCTCCTTTATAGACTTTCTAATGCCGTCGACTTGCTCGTAATGTTCGTCACGTAAGCCATACCCTTTTTGCAGCGAATAAAATTTAATCCTAAGGGGTGCAAGTAATACGGGTTATAAATGGGGATGAAGGAAAGAACGATCCTTTCCAAGGCTACCACAGAATCCTTGTGGATGTAGTCGTTATCTAACTTTACGATCATCGTCGTGACATTGTATTGGTGTAGATTTAGTACTAATAGAGGTTCAACGCAAAACTATGTTTTTTCTGGACTAGAAATAAAACGGGTTATTTATTCGGCCATGAGTTTTTCTTTGATGCTTTCAGATTTATTATAATTCGATTTTCTGATCATTATGTGAATGTAATCGCAAAATAATATAGAATGTAAAATTTAAATGGAAAGGTTCGTTGATTTATTAACAAAATTTGTCTAAAAAATCGATAATTTTCTAAGGAATATCGAATTTTTTTTCCAACAGACAGACGCCAATTTCATTTAATATACTATTTATTGTTAGATCTCTCGCGAGTCTACGTGAAACGCTAATTCTAAAACTTTCGTGCATCTTCTCAAGGGGAAAAGCGTCGTAATTAGGGCAGAGCATTGCCTGAGAAAAACGACCTTCGTGCGTGCATTTCGATCGATCTCAACGAATGTTTCTTTTAAGGTATATATGCTTATATATGCTTAGGGTGGTCATTAGATATACGACCTTGTTTTGTTTTTGCTATACTTCGCTGTTTCTTCGCATAATTAGAAATCTAAAATTCGTCCGAAATATTTCGCTCGATGAAATTTTCTATCGGGAAATTAGACTTTCTTTCATTTTTTGTCTTTTACTTTCTTCGGCATATTAGTTTTCATGATTCGATCGCAACAGGTTCTATCACAAACACATATATATATATATTGGGATATGCTTTTCACTTAGTTTGTATTAAACTAAAGAAGCTCTTCCTTGTCGATAAATATGGTCGTTCTTTATTTTATGCGATATGTCGTTGAATTTTTCATTTGTTTCAAGTTTAAAAAGAAAAAAATAATGAGAAAAAGAGGAAGTTCAATGGTATGATAAAATTCGAAAAATCGACTCGTTTTCTTTTATATTGATTTTTTTTAGATCATAAATTTGACCGTCACGTGTTGGAAAATATCCGTTCGCAAAAATTCGATGAACGTCACTGTTCATCGTGAGAGAAGAAGACAGTGATTTTTCCTGCTTTTAAAGCATCCATCACTCATCCTCCTATTAAGTCTCAAATATGGAAATCAAAATCTCTTTGTCATTAGGTGAAAAATCGTTTTTCTTGATATGATTTAAAGTTGAATAATTGATCGCTTTTATAGTTCTGGTCGTCGTTGTCGTCGTCGTCATCGTCGTCGTCATATAAAAATCGGCCGTCGCCGAATAAAATGGATTTGATTTGCTATAGAAAACGATTCACTGCGATTCCCGATAATAGTTTCCAGTGAGCGTACGATTTTGCATTGATGCATCTACAAGTTGAATCGTTTTCTGGTACCATCGCGTTCATTCCTTTTAGGCAAATTTCGAAACGAAGTAATTTTATATTCCTTAAACATGAAATTTATACGATCGATCTCACTAAATATCTTGGTTTCAATATATAAGTTTAACATATTTTTGATATCCGATAGAACGATGTTGCATTTTGAAGAATACCTTCGAAATAAAATGTACGGTGGGTGATTTCGTACATTGGCACAATGAATTCAGTGAATCGTTAATAGCAATCTTTTCCCTTTAAATGTTCTTTAAAAAAAAAAAACGATGTATTATTCAGTAACTTTATTATAATAAAAAAGGAAACAGGAAAAAGAAATTTTAGGAATATACCCTTATTGTATATCTACGTATCAAATGAAACTTTTACGTCGAGTTAAATCTATCGTGGGTCATCTAAAAATATGTGTAACCGCAGATTGATTTATTACTATTTCTTAAAGCCTGGCATGTTTAAGAAACATCACGCTATAGGTAAAACAAGAAAAGGGCATAGCTAATTAAGAAATATATTTATATGATATACATCATTATATTTCACTCACTCATTTTCTTTCTTTTTTTTACGTTATTAAGATTAAAAAAGGTACGTGGGTTTTACGTTACCCGTAGGTTGAACGATGCAGGCCATGAATTCCTAGGAGGATAATACTAAAGTTTAAGTCGAGTAGACGAGAACGTCAGGTTCGAGGAAAATTTTCGAGAATTCACTACACCGTCAGAACTTCAATACGAACAGCTGCATGTAAATTCGTAAATCGGTAAATCCAATCTATGTTTTCTTTGTCGAAACTCTTGTTATACTGTCCGAATTTTATGTCTTCTACGAGTTTTTTACTTCATATCACCTTTATGAATTTTATTTAACTCCTCGAAAAATTTACTCCGTCGTTCACACTCATTTTACTGTATGCTCTCGTATGTTATCTTTACGTCATGTTATACTTTTCATAGGATCTTCCACAATTTTAAAAACATTTTTATTTTAATCTTGATATTTGTGTATTTTGTTCATGTTCCTTTCAATGAAATTTTATATTCTTTTGAGAGAAAGAATTTTTTTCGAAAAGATTTAGTTTTTTTCTTTTTCTTTTTTTTCGAAACGCAGCTTTTAATTAACTTGCGTGTTTACGCTATGTCTCTTTTTTTATCTAAGTAATCTATAGATACTTTGCATACGATCTTGCCACAAGGGATGTATATCTAGAAGTGGAGAGGTTATATGGAGATGTTATATGAAGCAGATAGTCCACGTTTCGTGGTTATATCTGATGTTCACGAAGGAGCCAGTGAAATGCGCAACGTGACCGAGCTTATTCGTCTTTGTACATTGAAATATGTCTTCGCTTTCCTCTACTCTCTCTCTCCTTTTCTCTCTCTCTCTTTCTCTTCCTCTCCTTCTAGGGATGTACTTAATTGACTGTAAAGAAACAAAGAAATTTCTTAACCGCTTAAGCGAACCTTATGGGCAATCGGTGAAGGTATTCAACCTCGAATTAATTAAATTCTTCGTCTCAATGTGTTTCATCGCAGCTTAATTGCAAGATAATTGATTTTAATTAGAACGACGCATAATATGAAACATTCGTTTCATCGATTTTTCGTTTCTTTTTCATTGATAGATATCTACATATACACCAATCTTCTCGAAATAGATTAAAATTTTTCTGACTATTTTTGAAACAGGAAAAAGGAAACATCTCGAGTTTTCATTCAAAAATATATGTGGATATACTTCTGTGGTATATATCATCGACGATATTTTTCCTTCCTTTTTTTTCTTTATTTTCGTTCCAATCGATGAGATGGATAGATACCATCATGAAATGAAAAGAGTATTTTTCGGTAATTAAAATGACAAGTATATTTTCTTACGAACAGAAGATTCCTTTTAATCCTTCAATCGTTACTTTAATTAATTAAATTATACATTTAATAATATATAATTGATTAAATATTATTTTTTTAAATAGTCAATTCGTTGAAATTCTACTGAATATCAGAGAAAATTCATTGAAAAACGAGTGGATATGCATTCACTAGATGAACCTATAAGAGATATGTACGTTACAATTAACAAAGGATGCAGCATAAATCTTATATGGATATATGCACGTATTTAAATGTAAACATTTGCATATTTTGAAAGAGGAAATATACACGTACTGTTTCTATCGAAAGCCGTCCCATTTCTCATTGATTCTTTTATCAAAAATCAGTTCTTTGATACGTCTGAATATATCAATAGAAAATAAAGAAATAATATCTCCCTTTTCTAAAACAGGAAGATCCTTTAATTTATTTATAATAAAATTTGTTCGTAGAATCGAAAGTTTTTAAACTGAGACTGAAACAAAGACGTCATTTTTATTTCATATTTCACTTATTGTTAGGCTTCTCATGTAACTACGGAAAATGTTCATTTTTAAACCTTTGTGCACCTTCGTAACATCATCGATATAAAATTATACGAAGAGATATAGACGTCGCTAATTAAAAATGAATCCGCTAATTATGCGGCCATTCGTAAATAAGCAACAATCATTAGTTTACCTTTTTCGTCCTTTTTTCTTATTTTAACGTACACGTTAAAAATTACATTGATAATATATTTTTTCATACGTTATAGTATAAACAAAAAGAATATTATGTAAATATTGAATACCGTATAATAATTCGGATAACGTATAAATCTAACAATTATGATAAAAAATTATTTCGAAAGAATAAATTGTATTACTTATTACTTGATTAAGAGTCAAATACAAAAGCTTCGAATGTGTCCCAGTAAAAAGTCAAATATTTGTACAAATTTATTTCGATAATCAACGAAATAAAATATTGAAAATTTAATTCATGTCGATTAATTGTCACAATTGTCAAAATCCAAAAAAATTGAAAGATCTCATAGTATAAAAACAAAAATTTATGAGCGATTTATGTACATCGAACTTTTCCTGTAGTTTATTTCATTTTATTCTATTCGTTCCATCGTCTATGAACAGAATTATATCGTAAAAGAAACGGTAAGTTCCAATTCAAGAGTATGTGCATTCAGTTCGAGACGTCATCCAATTGTATATTTGTTACTTCACACTCACATTCAATACTCAACACATAGCAACGTTAGGAAGAGTGAACTAATAACACAAAGTCGTTTCTATCGCCGGAAATAAACCAAAGTACAAGTACGTTACTACTCATGGAATTTTATTACTCGGTTTTACTACCATATAATGATGAAAACTTTTTGATAAATACTTTCTGCATTCCATTAAATGCGGCACTTTTATAAATATCGAATATCGTTATCTTTAAAAAAAAAATAAAAAATCATAAATGATATAATATTATGAAATAAAAAAATCATAAATTTGCTCTAAAGAAGGGATGAGTTTTTTTTTTTTAAAGTGTAAAATGGAAAACAAAAATGTAAAATGGAACAAAAATAAAACTAATAGAATATTTAACAATTTTGTTAACAAATTTTATACCGCGTTAATATTTTACCATATTCATTGTATATAATTGCCTGTAGATATCAAATTTTATAATATTCTATTATGGATATTCTACTACGAAAAATGTGAAAGAATAGAATAATATATGAAATTTGTTCTTTATTTCTTTTGTTTGCAATGTACATTTACGCTCGATTTTTCATGTACGACTCTTGAAAAAAGCGATCTCGATGTAGGTGTCGAAAATACGTCATATTTTCTTGACGTTACCTTGAAAGAATTTAATTCAATATAGGATCGTATGTTGATATCTGACATGTATTCATGCAGGTAAGAACAGGTTTTTGCCAAACGTGAGATTGCACCAGATGGCACACACGCGATATACGCATCGCCTTGAACTCCAAAATTTCTATTGTTTGACAAGATCTATTAGTCGCGATTTCAATGCACGTCAAAGCTATGACCGAAAATGATTTTGATTGTTATTAACGTGAGTTTTAATTTTGTTGTGTGCCGTCTTATCCTATTTATTAGAACTTTGATTCTTATTTAAATTGCTTTGTATGTGAATAGCCGACCAATAGTGTTGGCAACATGAATACCGAGCTAAAATTGCTTGGTTAAAATTATCGTAAGTGGAATGGTACTATGATTATGTACTGTAATGTAACGATGGATTGAAAGAAATAATGTATTATTCTTATATATATCCAGTAACGTTCAATAAGGATGGGCTTCCGTTGCACAATAACAATGTGACGAAGAAAGTGGTTAGTGTTTCTTTTTCATTCATTAAATCATATGAGTAATTTTTTTTCAAGATCATGGATCTTGTAATTCTTCTCCTATAATTCATCTCCTGTAATTCATCATCTTATCCTCGAATTCATTAAGTTCTTTGAATAACGCGAATATTCTACATGCTTGTATACGAATGATATATCATCAAGAATTATCGGCTGGATAAGAACGACTTCTTTGCAATTCTCAAAAATCTTGAAAAGATTCGTACATCATGACGAGTATAGTTGGCGAGCTCGAGTCTTACTATCTCAGAAATCATATAGAATTTTAAACGACTTAAAGTTGAGAATTACATAGCACGTCACGCCATTCTCATATATTTCTCTTTCGCAAGTTAGTATCGATGAACATTATTTGAGAATGTCCTAATCTGAGTACGCTCGTTAAAACTTTCGATCGATTTTTTCTTATCCTAATTTTCATATCTAATCGATTTCTAATACCATCTACAAAGAAAGATTCAAGAAATGTGATTAGATCGGATAATCTTCCATAAATTTGTCAGGAACATGAGTATTTTCGTCTACATTCGTGGTAATAAACTCTCCAGAAACTTTTGATCATTGTGCCAAGTAAGGTTTATTACCTTATCAAAAAGATAAGATTGTATAACCTTTAATAATTTTTGTATCTTTTCACAAAAATTAACTAAAAGATTCACGTGTAAAAAGAAAAGAAACGAGCAGTTTTTATTTTACGTCTGATAATTTTCTAATGTCAGCTTTCTTCCTTTGAAAAAAAGAAAATAATAGGAAAGAGATATTCGAGCATACAAACTGTAACTCGAAAGGGTCAAAGCTTGAGAATGCTTCGAAAAGGATAGAATAAAGACGAAAGGTGTGTATGTGTGTGTGTGTGTGTGTGTGTGTGTATGTATGTGTGTAAGAAAGGAGACGTTGTTTTACTCTTATCGCGATTTTCTATTGTTCTTTTGCAAAATTGAGAACTGCATAAACACTTTTAAGTATATAAGCCAGTCAGAAACAAAGAAAGAAAGAGAGAGAGGAGGAAAGAAAGAGACAGAAATGAGATACAAAGATATTAAGCTCTTTCTGCGTTATTCGTGTAACACATTAGTCCGTTCTTATTTCTCAACCATTGCAGCAAGTAAAATGGATAAATTTAAACGCACATACCACTCGACTTTGTTTCATGGAAGTCAACCTTCCTTCCTTTTTACTCAGCCCTTCGAAAAGTAACATCGAGCTCAAATGAATAATGCAATGTTCCATTTACGCTAAGACGTGTGTATATACGTTTTCCAATTTTCATCGTGAGGAAGAATGGTATGTCATGTTTAAAGGAAAAGTATAGATATACTGACTTATAAAAATAATCGTACATGCTCGAGAATATGTTAAAATGTGCCGATCGGGCATATGTAAGAATAATAAAGAATATTCAGAAAGCATTTGTCAGCATTTTTTATTTAAATTTTTATTTCAACAATCTTTTAAGTCATATAACAATTTGATCTCTCTTCGATTATTCATAATTTCAGGATATTCTTTATTTCTTTTGGAAGAAATTTAAATAATGTCAAAAAGCATATATACATTTTTATGAACGTAATCTACATATGTGAAAACTCGTTGTAGTTTTCTCGTATACGTTATTTCGCATATACATATACGTCTGTCTTCACTTTGGCAAAAATATTTTATTCTTGATAGCTTTCGATCCACATTGCTATCATTGTCCAGTACTTTTATGACAGTAGAAAGATCAATCGAGTAATGCATTTCTGTTAGATTTCACTTCGAGATATTTACTATGAATTTTTTAAAAGTCAGTTATTCGACGAATGCCGAATATTCATCATTCTTTATTACCAATACGTATGTTTTTTTATATCCTTTCCCATTTGAAAATTTTTCGAGTTCGCAAATCATTCAAGGAAACAACCGTTGACATTAAGAGATTACATAGGAATAAATATATCTTCTACTGCTTATAAAAATTTCTAAAAAATCCACTATCACTTTTACCGCTTACCTCTTCTTTGTACTTTTAGTTAGAATTTTAAAGTTTAACGGTACACTTTATCTCGAGATGTGAGGAGCTTAGAAAGTGTAGAAAAATACGGATGAAAATCAATGAAAGTTTTGCGATAAAAAAACAGAAAAATTCTCTGAAAGATTCTTCGCGTATTTTCAAAAAAGTTCTAAATTTACTTTAACGAGAAGGAGGAATTCCTTGTAACTGCTTGAAAAATCATATTCATATTTTATCGGAAAGCACTTACATACTCATCGACTATCTTGTATTATGTTTCTGTCAGCATCTACAGAAAAAAAAGGTAAAGAAAAAAAATAAAATAAAAAAGAAAAAGAAAAGATGTTAAACAAGAGAAATGGAAAAGAAACTTCAAATACTTCTTAAATTTTAATAGGAAAAGGATTAAACAAAAAAGAAAAAGAAAGTTCCAACTCTTTTTAAATTTCAAAAGAAAAAATCATATACCCAACCATTGCCGTTAGAACTTTACATTAGTTTCAGTAAAAAAAAAAAAAAAAAAAAAAAAAAATAAAAAGAAAAAATAAAAATAAAAAGAAAAAATCGACTGCGTTTCCAGTTCGGATGTTATATTGTACAGATATATATAAGGGTAGTAATAACTCTGTGTTCGTTGCATTTTTCACGAGCGATGATAGTGTATCGATCTCGCATGATAGTGGATGCCATTTGCAGCTGCTACCGAACTTCTTTCCAGTAAACTAGTTTATCCTACTTTCGACGTAGCATACCACCTCTTTCGATCAAGCCTTTTTGCGTTCTTACAAAACGTCCTTCTTATTCAAGTGAGTTTTACTTATTGTCGGTCATACTGACGAACACCACAGCCGCTTGCAATGAACATATCGTATCGATCGATAGATAAAAGTTGGCTTTTTCCATATGGTGTTCTTTAAGCGATAAACGATATTAATTATGCATCTTTGAAAAAGAAAAGGAGAGAGAGAGAGAGAGAGAGAAAGATCAATTTTTCATCTAAAAAAATACATAGATAATAAATAAGAGAATTAATATTTTTTTTATCTTTTGTTATAATTATAATGATTTATTTTTATTTTAACTACTAATGATCAATTAAATGAACTTTGCGGATTTTCATTGGGTCAACTATCAGATTGCAAATTACGATGAGTTGGCAAAAACAGTTCTAACAACATGTTGTTAATTAAACTTTATAGTAATTAATTTGATAACGAATAATAAGATTGGGCTTCAAAAGTTATTAGTCGAAATATCAAATCGATATTCATCTACGCTTTACAACCCGTTATTCTCAAAATAATTGATTATTACGGAATTTAAATATCGTTGGCCCTCATACCTTTTAGTAAGTTCGTTTTATAGTAAGAATGAAAAAAATGATTATATACGAAACGTTCGCGTTTTGTAAAGGTCGAAAAATATCTGCTTTCGGTATAGTCGCGGATGTTTATTCTAGCGCGATCACATGCCTCCAAAAATTCCTATACCAAAAATATCACGTGAGGTAATCCCTATGCACGGAACGGCTTTCAAGATGTTTTTCGATTATGTCGTTTAAAATTAAAAGCGTTTAAAATTGAAACCATTATATAGAGATATATTAAAAAGAATAAGAGAAATATATAAAAAAAAAGAAAAGAACGAATTTTGTACATGTATCTAAAAAAAGTAATCTCAGTAAAACCATTAATTAATTTATACAAAAGCTTGTGCGACAAAATTTTTTTGGTCAAATCTTTTTTTTTTTTATTTTATTTTCTTTTCTTAATTTATTCTTCGAACGTGAATGAATTAAATTATCAAAAGCAAGCAGGTTATTCGAGGAACACAAACGAACGAAATTTCGCGCGTTCCCGAGAATCGAGGCGGGAAAACGATCGATTAAATTCCATGGCACACCGATAACACGATGACGAGTTACCGCAGAAACTCTCTCTTTCTCTCTATATATTTGTGTGTGAGTGTATATATATATTGTTCTACTGTTCGGAAATGATTCCGATCGTCGAAAGGGAATACATTATACACTTTGCGCTAACATAATAGAGGAATGAATGAATAAGAGAAAGATAGACGGATATTTTCAGAGTGTGTGTACATGTATGCATGTGTATGGGAAAGAGGGGGAGAGAAAGAGAAGTAAGCACAATTTGGAATGCTGTCCATTAGAAAATGTAAATGTGTTTCGTAATTCGAATTCGTAATATCATTCGACTACTGTGTATTTCTTCATCGATTTATAATACATTCCTTCATATATATATATATATATATATATATATATATATATCCAATGAACGTACAAATATTTCGTATGTTAATCTAACAAAAAAGGAAGTAGATTAGTAAAATATGGTAAACATTCGATTAAAGATTTCACTCATTAATAAAATGTTCATATATCGTTAAAGAAGATGTAGACAAATTTATAGACAATTATTTAAGGGGCCTCCATTTATTGTAATTTATTATAAAAATTTTACATAAAAAAATTCATTTTATTTATGTCTTTTATGGTTTTAGAGAGAGAGAGAGAGAGAGAGAGAGAGAGAGAGAGAGAGAGAGAGAGAGAGAGAGAGAGAGAGAAAGAGACAAATAGAGAGAAAGAAAAAGAGAGAGAACGAAAGAGCGAGAGAAGAAACAGTTCTATAGATAAATATTGTATGTGTGAGTTTCGTTTCTTCGTGTCGTGAAGACTTACAAAAGTTCGTTCGTGCTTGTTGGAATTAATGTTTTCGTTGTCCAATGATAAATCGTTGAAGCGAGAGAAAAAAACAAAATAAAAGATATGATTGAACGACCGTATTTTATTCCGTATAATCGAGGATTTTGGTCTTTGTTGTTTAAGTCGTAATTCAATGAATCATCGACCGCTGAAAGGTGCTGAAATTTTTATTACGGGATCATCCTCATCCATTTGCCATTGCTTTTTAATCGAATTATATTCTTACATCAAACACAAACAAAGAATCTAGTCTTTAACAAGTACCGCTACTTTCTTTTAATTAATTCATCTTTGTGTTCTTTAATGGAGCATTATCGATCGTTCATTTTCCTACCACGTTCTATTTTATTTATTGTATATATATAATGCTATAATCGATATATACATATAAAATATTGTTATTTATATCTTTCGTATGACCCGTTTCTCAATAGTAATTCATTTCGATTTCTACGCCGCGCTCGTCCATCTCTAATTGGCCTAATTTGCTTACAAAGTTACGTTAAGTCGCCAAGCTTAAGAAGAGGATTGTTCTATGTACACTCTATGGGCGACAAAACTCGGCACTGTGAAAAATCGACTCTTACTACTCTACTAGTACAAAGAAATGATGTCAGTGGTACGAGAATCGATTGTCATTAACAAAAGACCGTATTATTATGCGCGTGAGTTTATAAATACAAAACGTTTCAAGCTCAACATAACGGAATCATTCGTTCTTTCGTGAAAAAAGAATAGAATGTATTTTAAAATGTAAAAATAAATTTGATAAATGCGACCTTGATAGCTCGAGAATGTACAAATGAATAGAAAGAAAACGAAAAGAAAACGAAAAGAAAAATATGGATATCGAAGAGCACTATAATTCAACAGGAATGAAATTTATAATTTTCTTTTCCTATAACGTTACATTTCAAATATAACAATATTTTGTCAAAACTCTTTTTCTCTTCTTCTATTTCTCTCTTTTCCTTTTTCTTTTTTATGTACTGAGCCGATAATCAAAAGATATTAATTCTTTCTTCGTTAGTCGTCGAAAGTTTATTCATGCATGTCTATTTGTGCATTCAAACAAAAATAAAGTTTATTGGATAATCACCCAAATTGTTTGCCAATCGTAAGACTCACGAGTTTATTTATGGTACGTAGAACGATGATTTTATTGTCGACCTTCAGTTCGTCCATTGTTATGTAAAATAATATAATTTCACGGCGTTCTAACAAATTTATATTTTTGCGATTCAAATAAAAAAATGTAGATATATAGATATAATTAGCTTAAGGTAAATTATATCATTTTTATTCTAAATTTATGTTGCAACAAAATTTTAATAGAGAACCGAAGATGAATACAAAGGCAGCAATTCATTTTGAATTTTTATTACTTTTCCCGCCTACATATATATATACATATATATATATATATATATATATATATATATATATATATATATATATATATATATACATATTAGGTAGGCGGGAAATTTCTTTTTTATTGGAATAAGATTACAAGGTGTTCTTGATTAAAATCGTTTTATTAAAATAGAAAGAATAAATGTGAAATAAAATTTTGTATAAATAATTAATTAATTTTTGATATAACTTACAGATCGTTGAGCATTGGAGGAAAGCAAGTGGAAGCTATCGAGCGTGCAAGAGACGGTACAGCTTGCGCTTACAGCGCTTATCATAGCACAAAAGGAATTCCTGCAAGCGCGAGGGGTCATCGAGAGGAACTTTCGATAGCCATGCGGGTTCTTGGCTCTGGTTATCTTACTACCTGCCTGCAAATCAAATATTACCGTCAGGATGATCAGAGTCATTGCGAATGGGGAGCGAGATTGCATTGTATCGAGCTCGATTGTACAAGCGTTGAAGGGAGACTTGTTACTGTCGATCGAGAAACTTACAGAAAGCTTGGTATAGAATCATAGCGATTAGAGTTAATGCCGTAATGAAGCCGGCAATTTTTGTAGGTTAAAAGAAAAATATATAAATATAGAAAATAGGCTTTTCTTACAGCTAGACGGTTTCAAACCGGTAATTTGCTTATTGGATGCGACTTCAATTTATTTCTAGTGGTCACAACTTACTTGATCGTTTGTGAAATGCATTATTTTTTTTTTAATACAATTTTTGTCACTTTCGAAAAACAACGTTGCTTCAGGATAATTTTGAATATCGTATTTGGCGCTTTCAGTTATTTTGTCATTAAACGATAAAAAATGTATTATCGAGAGATCAAATATAACGGTTTGAACAAAGTTTGTACGTAGATGGTAGTACGATTTGTGGTAAGATATTTAATTTAAAGGGTGGAAAATTGAATTAAATCATAAAAAAATCACTTTTACTAATGCTAATAAATATTAAAGAAAATATAAGAAAAAGAAAAAATTGAGCAAAGGAAATGACAAAGCAAGATAATATTGTGCTTATAATGCTTTCTCGATGTTTCGCCAAATCGTGTGAATGGCTGATAGAACGAATGTTGCATGGCTGTAAACGCGAGTTTCACAATTTGATGATCGAAATGTTTGCTTTGTACGATAATATACCGTGGCATGGAATCATCTAAACGAAGTAAGTACTCTCTTTATCAGAATGTAGAGTTTAATACACAACGACGGAAATATGGTATATTGTGTATTGCCGTGCTTTCTTATATATGCTTATATATGCGGCATATGTGTATGTGAATTGCAATTATGAATATATATATATATATATATATATATATGTTATGTATCACAGTGCTTACTTTTTGATTCTGTGAAGAATTCCAAAAAAATGTTTGGAATTCTTGAAAAAAACGATCTAAAATGAAATATCAATATTCCGTGAAATTTGAATGTTCGTAAGATATATTTTAATAACATTTAAATACGAGAAAAAACTTAATGATTTTTGAATAAAATAAAAGGCACTCGAATTCTTAATTTAAAATAGAAATATTAACACGATCGTTCTCGCACACATCGAACAACATATCAGTTCGTAAATTAAAAAAAATCAATATCATAAAATACTGATAATTACTAATACTAATACTTGGAATTTTTAAAATAAGAAATATAAATGTATTTTCATTGCAATATATTGTAATATGTAAGATCGAAAGAATCTTCATAATCTTTTTCATATATTTTCATATACTTTTGGCTATGCTTTTTCGTTGTTACTAAAAAATTGTTATCAAAAAAACAATCTATATAGATATATATAATATTGCGAAAAATCATCAAATACATAATTTTTTCAAAACTTAAAAACATCAAGTCGTTATTTAATATTTATAAAAATATTCACTAATTATAGCTATGATTATCATCTAGAATTTATATTATACAAAGTGTTCACGCTCGAACTGATCTAAATTTTTTACTTCATAATATCAATATGATTGCGTATTAACCACTTTCTGCAATATTCTTATTACACAGATCAGATATTAACACTAACGTTCAAATCAGCTCAAATGACCAAACAGTGCCTCTGCGCTTACTACTAATTGTTCCTATTCTTTATTATTAAACACAAAAAACATGAATACCCTAATGAGTTGTACCTGTGAATATAGCATTTAAATTCTATGAAATATAAATATGCACTGTAGTATAAGTCTCTTAGAATAAATATTTTATTGTATAAGTAAACTCATTTTTTAAGCTTAACAAAAATCTAGATATTGTTTTGTGAATTCTGTATTTCTAGCATTAATATATTTTATATATATACACAAAAGATGTCTGTACATTATAAAAATATTCGAAATAAATACTCTATTATCAGTTCAGTAATAAATCAATTCAACCGAGTTCATGTTTTAAATATCTTTATAAAAGAATTTATATTTATAAATACATTTTCACTTACAGTCTTGGTGGTTTATAATTTAATAAAATATTTACCAAGCTTTTATCAGGAATTGTTTCTATTTTCGTCCTCATTCGAATCGCTAATTTAGTTGTAAGCTTTAAATACATGGCAGAATGATGAAGTGCTATTGTATATGGTATTGGACACCATTCAAATTTAACGGTATTTCTAACAAGTGCTGTTATGTAAGTTTCTATTAATGACATATCATCTTCAAGAGGATAAAGATATTCTTGTAAAGGAATTATTAATTTATTCAATGGTAATCTTAAATACCTGAGTACACCAGCATGCTCAGACCATAATAATTTCCTATAATGTACATTATGTCTCTGTGCAATTGGAATTAATAATATCATTGCAAAATTATGATCACCATAAGAAGTTGAGCAAAAATGTTCACACATTGCAGTGAATAAATCAACAAATGAATTTAATCCTGGTAGATCTTTTGTAAAGTCTAACTTTTTGTAATACTTTTGCATTAAGTTTGACATTACTTCGTTTAATAAAATAGAAACATCATTGTTTAAATAAACTGTATCACACAAATAGGTTAGCACTAATCTACTAAATTTTAAAGTTGGAGATAATTTTGCAACTAATTCAGGTGAAACGATTTCTAAACATAATATCACTAAGATATTCTTTTTATCTTTTTCTGTGCTAGTTTCATTATTTCTACATTTTGTATAAATGTGTACCAAAGGTAAATAAAGCCAATCTTTAGGCATTGCTGCTTGACTCCAATCTGAATTTGATATAACATATTTTTCATACAAATTTGCTATTTCATATTTCATTTGATTATCAGCATTATTTAAATTTAATTGTGATAATTGATCTGTTATTAATTCCAAATTTAATTTTTCATTTGATAAAGCAATTCTCAGCATATCTACTACATCATTAGAAAAATCTCCTGGTAATGACGATACAAGTTTAACAGATATTTTCCAAATATTATGTTTCACTATAGAATTTAAGTTTCTATTAAGAAAGTGAGCAGCTTTAACAATAATAATAAGCAAATAAAACTCCATTCGCGTATACCACGATCGTTCTAAATTCCAACTTGTTGATTCTAGTTTTTGAATATATTTTATAAATTCTGGTTGATTGAATATTGTCCAAAGACCTGTTTCAAATGACTCACGGTAGAACATATCAAGTATTATTGCTAGGAAAGGAATACAAGAATTCTGAGATACGATTGGTTGTAATTGATCTTCCTCTGTCCGTACTCCAAGACTTGGCAGACAGGATGGTTCTCGTTCAATAGAAGGTACACAAGTACTTAATAAATTTGAAGTAGAACTGTTCAAAATTTCAATATATAATTATTAACATTAAAAATATTTGAAAATTTGATGTTGATATATAATAAAGCAGAAACATACCATAATGTAGAAAATATATTTGAATTTGACATCCAATTTGTTTCCAAAGCTTTTAGATTGTTAACAGACAGCAATGTTTGTGAAATCAATTTTAAAATACACCACTATAAAATTATAATAATTATATTAGATTGAGTCGTATCTTATTTCATGTGCTTTGTACAAACTTACTGTTGGAGATGATAATGATGATAATTGTCTACTCCATTTTGATAACAGTACGGAGATATTTTCCTTGAATGAATTTAAAGTACTAGCTACAGCTATGAGTACAGTTGCATATTCACAAGCTACATCTCCAGCTTTTCCAATATCATGATTACATAATAAAAGTTGTAACTGAGATATAAGTGTTAATTGAGCTCCTTCAATACTGTCCATTGCTACTTTGTGATGTAGCAACAATTTCCAAAGACGTAAGCTTTCAATATTTATTTTAATTCCTTCCTTTCTAAAAAATAAAAAATTTTATTAATACCAAAAAATACTATATTAAAACGGTATAACCTTACCCTGCATCACTGGAAACATATGATAGAATAGAATGAATGATTTTCAACTGAACTAATTTTTCAGCCACTACTCTTCCACCGTAACAAACTAAGATTCGACATAAACGTACGCTAGCAGTTATTGGGATACCATAAGCATTATTTACTGTATCATATGTAGCTAAAGCAAAAATTTATTTATTAATTACAATATTAAAACTTATAAACATATATTAATTCTATTCATTATTTGCATATTTTTATATACTCACTTAACTGATTGACAGATAAAGGTATAAAATTACAAATGATAGTATTCAACAAATTTGGAGTACTTGCAATGTTCAATGCAACTATATGTGAATGTCTTGCAAGACGAGTCAATATTTCCAAAGCACATATTACACCAACAGGTGGAGGATGCATTTCACTTAAAATATATCTACAATAATTTTGTATTGTTATAATACAATATGTTAAAATAATCAAAAATATAAATATTATACAACCTAATTCTTAAAAGAATATCTGATCTTAGAAGTGCAGAAACAGCATCTAATTGTACGAGCTCATGGTCTTTCAAAGTACTTTCATCTTTAATATCAGAAGGTGGAGGTTTCAAAGTAGGTTCTATGTATTTGTCCCAACCAAACATTCTGTCCAAACAGATCTCATCTACTTCACTAAATACAAATGCTCTCAATACCTGCAAAGTTGCTGTAACCACAGCTACAGATGTATCATCCAATGAAAATCTTAGTAAGAGTAGGACATTATTTTGACTCAATGCATTTAGTGGTGCTGGTTGCAAAACTTTATCATACCATCCTTTTCGACTTTTTTCTAAGATATTAGCTAAAGTAGTGAGAGCAGTGCAACGTTGTTGTTGCGTAGAAGATCTACTTAATTGTAACAATTCTTGTAAAGAATAACCAGGACGTTCTGGTTCTTCTCCATGATGATGAAGACCTTTATCTATTGATAAATTCTCATCTTTATATGGAAGTAATAAACCTATACGAGAAATATAAGAAATATAAATATAAAAGCAATCTTTTAATTATATTTATAGTAAATTTACCATTAAAATCAAATCGAGCATTGTATGGTTCATCAGGGGCAGGTTTATGTTCTTTTTTTTCTGGTATATCTTGCATCCACTGCAGTTTTGCAGGTTCTATAGTATCTAAATGGACCCAACCTTTTTCTTTAGCTTCCTTTAGTATTTCTACACAAGGCTTTGGTACAGTTTCTATACTACTTGCACATTCCATAGCTTGATCTTGATCTTGATCACAGCATAAAGAATCACTTTCTTTATTTTTTATGCATTCTTTACTATCAAGTTTACATGACTGAAAATCTGGTTTATCTACTTCTGTCTTGTTTTTATCTTTTTTCCTATTTTTAAGAAATTTTATTAATTCTGGATTAAGAGATGATTTAAGCATCTCCTTTTCTTTCAATATTTCTTCTTCAGTCATTTCATTTAATTTTTTTAAATTTTCTTGATGAATCTCTTCGATAAATGAATCTTTCATAGCATTAGAATTTTCATTTTTTGTTGCATCAGATTCTTCTCGACATTTCATTTTCATAGGAAAGGCTACATTTTCTTTTTTTAAAATATTTTGTGAAAATAAACTCCGTTTAGTAGATGCATTCTAAAATTTATATACAATTCAAAAATTAGTATATCAAAGTAATATAATATCATATAAATAATATTTATATAAATACCATATAATTATCTGATACAAAGACTTTTGGAAAGCCAATTTCTGAATTAATATTAAATACTTTTTCATCAAAGCTAAACTTCTGTTCCTTCATATCGAATTTTCTTTCGATAATATTTCCAAGTATTATATTTGACGGATCTATTGGTATACTTTGTACTAAATCATGAATTTCTGCAGACGAATTTGCAGTTATTTCTTCTTTTACATTTGTATTTAATACTTCTCCTGTGCTTTGAGATGTAAAAATCTTTTCTGTCTTTTGTTTTTTCAGTTCTGAAAATCTAGATTGTACTCCACTCGAATTAGCTTTATATTTTGACGCAAACGTTTGCATAGAATTAGCTTGTCCTTTAATTTTATCTCGTAAATTTATCACTTTGGCAGATGGTGGCAACCTATTTTTTAAAAAATCTTCCTGCATTCGAAATAATTCTTCTTCGTCGTCTCCAGGTTTGGGTCGTTTTAATGTAATCATATTATCCATTTTTAATTTCTACAAGATACTATTGTTTAATGATAATAAAAATTATAAATAATGCAAAAATATTTTTGTTTTTTAATATATTTTTATATTTTTCATAACGTAATCCTATCCTCCCATTAATACTTTATTCCTTACACTCGTTATAAGACTTCGAAACATCAACTTAGTAAACACATCGTTTCTAACCTATTATTTAATTTCTAATCTATTATGGCTCTCTATCACGTGACGCAGTTACCAATCAGCATGCAATTTCGTCTAGCCAATCCTGTTTCAGCATTAACCAATTCGCACGAAACGTGTACAACTTCAGCGACAGGTATAGACAAAATATGAACTATAAGCGTAAGCATGAAAATCTGTCTCCATAGACGTATCAGTCTATAAGTTTGTATAAATTATACTTTACTTGCACGTAACATAATTATCGGATTAATGTGAGTTAGAGTAGAAACTGTGAGTAGGTTCGAACTCAAATTTTTCGTTTTCCTACATTTAATTGCAATTTTCATATCTTCTAACATAATGATATGATTGCTATCAACAAAGTGTACATTTTGGCTTCAGTTATATGGAAATAATAATATTTTATAGTATTATAAATTATTGTTATTTTCATGATCTATACGAAGTTTTAAAACTTACATTCTGCAATTTATAATCATACGGGACGTTTAGTACAGAGGGCAACAACGGTTTGAATAATATGGAGTTCTTATATATAGCAATGATTATAGATTATATGATATGGCTTCTTTCAATTTCACATAAAATGAAAGAATAGCGTTTTTTTTTATTTTCTTTTAAAAATAACTCCCTGTGTTCAAAGGATAGAACATTAAAAAATGCCTTTACTTTTTCATCCCACATATTGTATTTTCTTAATTAAAGTTCAAGCTGCAAACTAATGTTGAAAAATTAGAATAAGAATTACGAAAAATGTTAAAGAAAAGACGTCTTTCAAGAAAATAACAACCGATCTCTGCAGTATTAATAGCTGGAAATGCATTTAATATACCAAGCAACATATTGCCTTCAAGTTCTTCTTTCAATTATTAATGTAGTTGTTGCTATATAAATGTTTTCAAATGCTGCAACTAGACCAACATCTCCAATCACTCCCCATTGTATAGCTAATCCAGGCAAACCTTCTTCTACTCTTTTCTCACATATTCTTTCCATAATGGAATTAGCCATACCGTAATTCGTTTGTCCGGCATTTCCTCTTCCGCACGAGACTGAAGAAAAAATTCGTCCAAACATAATAAACTTATTTTCTTCTCTGATGAGTTCGTTGTAATATGAATTTTTCCGATAACAATAGCAGGACTTCCTTCGACCACTTCAAATCTACTGCTACCAGATCATTTGTAGATCGACATATATTAAATTCTTTTAAGAATTGTTTACACATTCTATAGTTTTTTAAGAATAGTTTATACAGATAAGAAGAAGTTACCTCTTCCAATCATTACTGTCAACTCAATTTTGCCCTCTTTGGTTTGTAGTTCAATTAAACTTTACATTTCCAATGACAACAGACCTTTCTATAATATGTAGTGCTACCCTATAGTCATTGGGTATATAGGCAATGTTTCCAAAACCAAACATAAATATCACGTTATAGGAAAAAATATCTGCTATCGATCACATTACCTTTTATGAACTCGAAATCTTCATCGTCGATCAATATTTCAATCCTTCGTTCCCCGAAACCATGTTTCTCATGTATTTTGAAAGACGTTACGAATCAGTCATACGAATATTCCCATCTAAACATAATATGGTATTGAATTTGAGGATTAAATTCAAAAACATTCGAGTTTCACGGGATCTTCAAAGAATTCGTGTTCTCCCATTAACTTGCTTGAAGGCCTTCAACGATATCCGAGGCTTCTGCCGCCGCCCTTATTCATCGCGACCAGTGGGTGTATGACTCTGATAATTAGAAAGAGACAGGAGAAGATTTTCTGTGCAAATCGACTATTATTGCTGGTCCGATGCGAGAAGCGTATTTGAATGCGCTCTCGTAGTTCGAGAGAGAAGTAAGATATTGGGATATATTATATCTGTCTGCAGATCTGGAGAAAATCAACACTGTGGCGAATTGGCTTATATTACGAAATAAAAAGTAAATTAGGAGCTTTCTAGGATTTTCCTCTTATTATGGAAGATTTTTGAAAGGTCTCTCGGTGATTGCAAAACCTTTGTATATATAAATAGAAAATGCAGCAGTACTTAAATGGAATTCGGATTGTGAGAAATCATTCGAAAAATTAAAACAGGTTTCCACGTCATCGACAATTTTTGTTTTTTCGTTAGAAGGAACAATTTATTTTATATACCGATGCCTCCGGCCATGGGATAGGAGGAGTTTTGTCACAAGTACAAGATGAAAAAGAGTTGATAATCGCTTATTTCGGTAGGGTCCTGAATAAGACCGAAGGAAATTATTGCCTTACCAGACGAGAATTGCTCGCTGCAATAGATTCCATCAAGATCTTTCATTATTATTTATATGAAACTAAGTTCATTTTGCGTAAAGATCATGCTTCTTTCCGATGATTTAAGGATTTGGATGCATTATTTTCCCGATAGCTTGAGCGATTACGATATTATGATTTCGAAGTTGTCCATAGAGAAGGAAAGTCGCACGACAACGCAGATGGTTTATCCAAATGATCTTATGAGGAGACGCAATGTAATTATTGTGCTAAGCGAGAGACAATGGAGGAATGAACAAATTTGATAGAGAGAATAGTTTTTAAAGACGAAGAATTCAGGAATTGGAGTGATTGGCAACAAAAAAATGAAACAATTTGCATTATTTTAGAAGCGAAAGAGAGAAGAAAAGACTAGATTGGCAGGAGACTTCGGCAAGAGAATCATCACTGAAAGTATACTGGGTACAATGGGAATTTCTTTTTATTGAAAAAAACCTCCTGTTTCGAAACTGGATACATTCAAGTATAAAATTTCATACTGTTAAAATTGTTGTTCCTCAGGCGAAAGTAGAAGATATTTTAAAGGAAGTACATGATAATTCTACGGGAGGACATTTCGGAGTAAATAGAACGGAAATTGGAAAGGATTCGAAAGAGATATTATTGGGTTGGGTGTAAGCAGGAGGTAAAAGATTTGTGCAGGACATTGCGTCACTAGAAAGGCCCAACAAGAAAAGGAAAAAGTGGGATACGAATTTACAACATGGGAATGCCTTTTTAACGGATACAAATGGATATCTTAGGTCCTTTTCCAAAGTCCTTTTCCACGGGAAAACAGATTTCTTTTGGTAGTGGCAGATTGTTTTTGTAAGTGCTTAGAAGCATTTCCATTTGAAATTTTAGAGCACAAACTTTTATCGAGTAACTGAAACTTTTAGTCGTAGCTGAAATTTTTGCCTAGTAAGTTGTTTCTAGATATGGGGCACCATTAGAGTTACATACCGGTCAGGATAGTAATTTCGAGTTTAGATTGTTTAAGTAAATTGTAAAGTTGTTAAGAATCAGAAAAAATAGGACAACAGTGTTTCATTCACAGTCAAGTGGAACATCAGCATAGGACAATCATCGATTACTTAGCAAAATTCATTAATCGAAATCAAAAGGATTGGGATCGTTGGGTCCCATTACGTTTGTTGGCCTATAATTCCGCGAAATATAAGACGACTGGATTATTTCAAGTCGAAATGTTTGTTGGAGGGATTTAAAAATACTGTTGGATCTTCTTCGGGAATGTCCACCTGATTGCATGGAAAAGGATATTGTTTACGCATATGGATCGAAGCTTAGGACAAAATTAAATAAAATTCATAGAATCGCAAGAGGCTGGATTAAAATAAAATCTTACAAAATGAAGGTTTAGTATGATCGGGGAGTGAATAAGAAAAATTTAGAAGAAAGCTAAAAGATATGGTTATTTAATCCTCAACGAAGGAAGAGAAAAGCACAGAAGCTTGAAAGCAATTGGGAAGGACCATATAAAATTAAAAAAAAAATCATTGATATAGTATTTTGTATAAATCTTCGAGAGAAAGAGATAGATCGTTTATTCCGATTGTGTGATACCGTTTTTAGAAAGATCAGATAATGAAAAAGGTTAATTAGCGATAGGAAAATTCAGTAAAAATAAGTGGTGCATGATTAACGCTTTGGAATGAATGATTTAAATATAGCGCAAAGGCAGGATGTGTAAATGTGGGCTTGCCACTCTTGTTCTCCGGCATGTCAAGAAACGTAACGTAGGAGCAGACCCAAATGAGATTTCGTATACTCAGCAGAAGCATTTATTTCAGATATTCAAATCTATACGACGAAAAAAGTACCTGTCAAAGGCTTGGAACTTCTGGAGGAGGGGTAATGCTTGCAACCTCACGAGGCAGCCGATCGGTGGGCTACGTGGCTGGGCTAATGTCTACTAGATGACAATCTCGTAAATGGACGAGATAGGACGATATTTTGAGGATGCATGCATTTGACTGAAGATCATGAGCTGAATGTTTTATTTTTATGTTCGAGAAGGGGGAGAAAATTTGTTATAATAAATAAAATATGTTCCTAGAAAATTCTATTGGGTAAAATTTTTGTTTTAGTAGATGTTTCGGAGAAGATACGAAGTTTGGACCGAATGGGAAGAATGCGTGAAGAAAAAAGTATAATCCACGGGGAGTTCGGGAATAAAAGAAGAAGAAAAAGGAAGGAAGAACTATGCTGAGTACCACCGATTTTCCAGTGGTTTTTAGACCATGGTTTTTTCTCCGAGCGAAGTGAGTTTGCGCTTCAGGTGAATGTCAGATCGGCCATTGGATGGAATAGGCTCATAATCTATTGCCTCTCCATACCTATGGTACTGCAATCTACGACGAGAAAGCTGTGACGATTTCTTTGCGATTGTTACATCTCCTTCGGCAAGATACATAACTTACACGTCTCGGCGCCATCAAACGCACACGCGGGTAATCAATTAACAAAATAAGAAACGACGCCTAAAACAAAGGAGACGAAGTCATATATTCTGTCTTCGACTCTTCTACAGAGCTGATGGAAGACATAGTCTGTACCTATTATATATCGAACATAGTTAAATAAACATATCACTGTTGTTACTTTATATGCAAAATTTCTTTCTATATAGTGGATTGTCAACCCACAAAGTGCCTAGAAGGGACTCCCTCTAGAGTGAAAATAAAGAGACGGATTCGCTTTGATTCTCTCGGGATCTCGCGGTTGGAAACTTCGGAGCACAAGGAATCTTGTCGATGGATTGCATCTGGGTTGCTCAGGCACGCTGATATTTTGACAAAAAACAACCGACTATCGTCTATTTTCTTAAGGAAATCGTCATGAGAGGACATAACTCGTAGACGTTACAAAATATCTGAATATTTTATTAAGAGAATTAATCTGTTAAGCTATTAATTCTTTATAAGTTGTTCTGGTTTGTTTTGGTTACTAAAGTTCTTTTTTGTTCAAATACGTGGTTGAGTGTAACAATGTGTGTGTGTATGTGTGTGTGTGGATTGGAAGGTTCTAACGCTAGTTAATCGTGCGTATGTGTATGTATAAGATAAACCTTAAAAAAGGGATGGAAGGTTCTAGAGCTACTTAGTTGTATGAATGTGTGCATGAGATAAGTAAATCTATCGATGGAAAAAGATAGAAAGTTTTAGCGTTAGTTGAGTGCGTGTGTATTTAAGACAAATTGGTAGGCAGTTGAATAGATTATGGTCTATCCTTTGTGGTCTGCGTTGTTTCTGAAAGGAAGAGAAAGGACTGAGATTAGGAGAGAGAGTGAAATAGAAAGCAGCGTGAGTGAGGTGGGCAACGAAATAAGGAATAGAAGGAACAATAAGGATTGCCGAATATGTATGCATGAATGTGAATGGGGATGAAAAATATTCTACACTTAAAATATCTTATATTTCTCGCAACCCTACCTGGAAGATAGGAAACTAGAATCACTTATTTTGGGTTAATAATAATTTTATTAGTTAATGTATTACAATGGTATAACTACATTCTCTTTACTCGTTCTACTCAAAACCACCTTATGTTCTCTTTACTCTGTGCTTGTTTCCGCACGTTTCGGAAAAAGAGTTGCGCTTGCCGCCGATACATTTTGTCAGCTGACAAATTGGCAGGCTTTTGAGGAAGGCATGCTGGCGATATACTGTCACATAATTCATCGATTAACAGTATTTAATAATCAAAATATATCATATAACAGTAATAAAATAAACTAAAATATAATAATAATGTACTATACTATATAAATATACAAAATATAATAACTAAATATAAAAATAAAAAAAATAAAAATGTAATCATATAATAATTACTCGGCGTACAGCGTTTTTAAACAATTAGTTTAGTATTTTGATTTTGTATGATATTTTTCAAAGCACAGTCCAACGTGCAGCAGAACACTACATGAGAAGCACATAAATGCAGTTGAGCTTCTTTTTTTTTATGCGGAGCATATTCTGCATGGTCTTCGCAGGTTTTTTATTTTCCCTCTTCCTACGATGTGGATAAGTTTATGGTTCCGCATTTCCGGACACAATCTGTCTACCAAATCGCACTTTGGAGCTCTTGGGGTATACATCGAACAAGATCCTAGACCAAAAGAATAGCTAGTGCCATACGTGCAAATTATATAATTATTGGTTATACCTGATTCTGGTTCCTCCATTTTAATCTTCGTGTTTAATCATATGTTCACAACATGTAACAAATTTTTTGAATCTTATTTGACTTCTTGAACTTTTTACGTAAATTTGGTATGCATTAAACAAGGCTGCATTTATAAAATATAGCACAACTTTCTTCGTCCACTTCTTTGTTTTGAATAAAATTGAGTAATACGACAAGTATTGGTCTGCACGGTTTACGCCCTTCATGTAATTATTATATTCGACAACACAGGTCGGTTTTTTCACGGTCTTGTTTGTTCTTGGACTTGTGACTTCAACCATATTTGTCGTGTGTATACTTGAAATAATATATAATGTCTTTTTTTTAATTCGAAATGCCTGCACATGCCTTTCCTGCAAAAGTCCGTGCCGGACTCCTAATTTATATTTTTCAAACAGTGTGATACACCTTTATTCTTTCGTAATGTTCCGCACACATTTGTTTGTTTTTTTAGCAACTCTTCTGTGATTGCTACACTATTGTAGTAATTATTTATATAGATATCATGCCATAAGTAACGGTACGGTGACAGTACCGACAATATGATTTCTTTTAGTTTTATTCCCCGGGCACAATATATATTAAAGTTACAAATGTAACCAGATCGTGCTTTGCACAACATGTGTACTAATATTCCGTACTTGACAATCTTGTCAGGATTATAAGTGCGGAAGCAAAGCTTTTCGCGCCATGATATAACGGCTTCGTCTAATGATAATTCTTTTGTTGGTTTATAGATGCTTCGAAATTTATGTTTGAAATGGTCTGTCATGGGTTTAATCTTGTCCAATCGGTCTTGATTTCCAAACCCATTTGGAAATGCCAGTATTTCCAAATTTGGCGAAATCTATTTCTTGGCATGACTCTTCCGAAAATTGGTATGCAAATTAATGGACTTGTTGATCAGTATTCTTTTTCTGACTTTTTTACTAATCCCATCAGAATTATTAAAGCGAGAAATTTTTTCATTTCCTCAGCATCTGTATCTGTCCACTTCCTATCTTTACTTTCTTCGTAATCAATTTGTTGCCGTTCGTGATATAGATTCGTTTCAGTTACGAATAATTTCATTAAATCTTCACCAAATAAAAGATCTACAGCTGATTGTATGCTCCATTCATCAAACGATATTTGCACTCCTGCTTGTTCCTTACAGTTTTGCTTATTACCGGGGCCGTTTGTTCAGGTCCATTCCATTTCCTCTTTGTCGGAAGTACTACTATCCTCCTTATCGGAATCTATTACTGGCTTCATAAAATTTTTCAATTTTCTAACAAGAATTTCGCTTCCACTGTCTGAATCTTCGCTGTCATTTGATTCTGGTGCACTAACATTTGACAGGTTATCGGCGTATATCTCGTCGTCACTTTTACTCATTTTTGAGGATTGGACATTTATATGAATATAAGTTTATTATATAATATTTATATGAATAAGTAGATAGATGGACATAAACAGATAGATATATTATAGTAGATATAGTAATCGATACTCCATAGTCCTAACTGATACTCAGTAGACAAACAATTGATAAACAATAGACAAACAATGGATGAACAATAAGCAACTGACGCTTTGCAAATATTTGTATACATGAATCCAGCCGGTAACTGACGATTGCGCGAAGTCACATGTACGTGAGTTCGGCCGATAACCACTGGCTCGTGAAGTCAGGTATACTTGAGTAGACCAAGCCTTTTTTGTTCTTTTTCTCATATCTACCCCGTATCCTTTCTTACCCTCACTTACATTCGTGCATATGCATTCGGTAATTCTTATCGTTCTTTATTCTATTTGTGCTTTGTTGCTTATTTCACTCACGCTGTACTTCCATCTCATTCTCTCTTATTCTTAATACCTTACCTCTTTCTCTTCTTTTCGTAGACAAATATACCTCACAAAGGGTAGATCATATTTTTATTCGATCGTTAACTAACTTATCTGATGCACACACACATAATTAACTAACGGTAGAACCTTCCATCCGTTGTTTAATTGTCGATTGACTTATTTCATACATACACACAACTAATGCTATAATCTTCCATTTCACATATATATTATAATGAAACGATATTCTTTTTTATCATCTTATATTAAGCGTAAGATTCCATATTATCTACGAGATTTTTCTTCCAGCGTCCCATATAATATTTAAGTACATCATCATCATCATCATCATCATCATCATCATCATCATCATCATTAGTAGTAGTAGAAATTATATAATAGTTGAACAGTAATATTAATAATAATATTAATAATATTATAAGTTGATAGTAATAATATTAATATTAATTCCTCTCTCGAACAGTTTATATTTTTTATGATTTATCTTCAATCCTGTCGCATGTAGTTTTGTGAAAATCTTTTGTAAATTTTCTAACATACCTTTAAAAGTTCGATTATAAATAATTATGTCGTTTAGGTAATCAGACCATTTCAATTTTGTAAGTCCTCAAAGCATATTCCATCAGACGTTCGAATGTGGCTAGAGCGTTACACAATCCGAAAAATATTATTTTCAATTGCTAAAGTCCCTTCCCTAATGAAAACGCTGTCTTTTCTTTGTCCTCTTGACGAATTCTTATTTGCCAGTATCCGCTTTTGAGATCAAGAATCGTAAATCATGCACTTCCGAACAAACAATCGAGCAGATCATCTATTCGCGATAACAATTATATATCCTTCTTTGTTATCACGTACAATTTCCTATAGTCCACGCAAAATCTCCAGGAACCATCTTTTTTCAGTACTAGTACCGCTGGAAAGACCCAAGGATTAGAAGATTCCTTTATCATTCACAGTTTCCTCATATCTTCGAGGAACTTCTTTTATAGGGCAAAAGTCAGCTCTATAGCATATCCTACAATTTCACAATTTCCCTCAACAAGAAGAGTTTCCTTCGCAAACTCTTCTGAAAATTTTTGGATGAATTTGAAAAAATTCTCCTTCAAAAGATTTCCAGAATTCTTCTAAAGAACATTATTCAAATTATTTAATAGCTCTTCTGAAATCCTCGCTACCGAACCTGAATTCTCCATAACAACTTTTCGAAATTGCATGTCTAATCCTGATAATTGATAAAAAATTGCGCCCTAACATACAATCATCTGTAATATCCACTATCATTAAAAATATCCTTTCAGATAATGCTCCTAATTCTACTAAAGATTCCACATTTTCTTTAGCCAACAAGTTCAGTTGGATATCGTAATCTCATTGCTAACAAAGAGCTCTTTTCTAATATACGATCGATGAATATTGGACTTTCTAGAGAAACATCTAAATCTGTATCTAAGAGGATAATGCACTTCCTATCATTTCTGTCCATGAAAATTCATGGAACTATTTTCTCTTTGTAGACATCTTATTTTAATTTCTTGACAATGAAGTTGGGGTCTTCATTGCTAAATCTTCATTGCTAAATCCTCCTCCGCTCTCTGCTTCCGATTGCTAAACTCCATATAGTTCTTTTGTATGTTAAAATTTTCCTCAAATCGCATATCTAATTGTGCATCTCTAATTTCAAAAATATCGATTTTTTTAAAATAAAAAATTGTTTCAAATAGATTTCTCACTGTCTCCAAAATAGAACGCACCCTTTACGTAAACATGACACGAGAGCCATCGTTTTCACCGACTCATTCCAACAATTCGCCTTTGCGACAAACTTAAAATGCGCTACAAACTCCTAAGTTGTTCTGTTCCATCATAATTATCCGGCTTCACAGAATAATCTAATCTAACCATTGAATTTTTTATAGAATTTATTGGATTCTCATTTTGATCTGAATTCATCCTTACATCTAAAAGATTTTATTCCACTAAAGGATTTTCGAAATTTTCTATATTCCTTTGCATTAGATTTATTTAATTTGCTTCACTCGAAAAATCTCTTCTAACTGGATCATTAATACTTATCAGGTATGGTTTCCCTCCTGATATACAGAGACGAGCCTCTATTTGTGCAATATGTTCATCATTTTACTTCCTGTGCATTTTGAGTTTTTTGTGCTGTTGTTTAAGTTCCTCCCGAAGCTTTCGAACAAGGAGAGTGATCGTTTGTATCTCTTTCTTTCTCCCTTCTTCCACTCATCCACTTTCATATTTCTTATATGAAGTCATGCCTCGATAAAAAAAAAATGATATCGTACCCTGGACGAACTCCCAAAATTGTTACGCGCGACCACTCGTTTTAACGAAAAAGAACTTTAATAACCTAAACAAGAACAATTTATTTACAATTAACTGTTTAACGGATTAATTCTCTTAATAAAATATGCAAATATTTCGGAACGTCTGCGAGTGATGTCTTCTCAGGTCGAGTTCCCTTAGAAGAAAGACGACAACCTGTTGTTATATGTCAAAATGTCTGCCTAGAAACGACTTTCTAGTTTCGAATTCACTCTGAGTTTTTCCAGGTTGAGGTATTCTCGTAACAATATATATATATAGACATATATATACATGTACATACATATAGACATATAAATACATATATATATATGTGGGTTTAAAAGTCTAGGTCTAGTTATTTGTGTGCATCTGTACATATGAGATAAGCCGTTAGTTAGATAAAAATAGAAGGTGCCAGGATTAGCTATATGTATGCGTAGATGAAATAAGTAAATCTATTGATAGTCGAACAAAAGATGAAAACTTTTGGTATTAGTTAACTGTGTGCGTGTGTGCATAAAACAAATCGGTCGACAGTCTATCCTTTGTGAGTTGCGTTGTTTATAAGAAGAAGTGAAGAGATTGAAATATTGAAAGAGTGAATAGAAATGCAGCATGAATAATATAGGAAACGAATCAAGAAATAGGACAAAAGCGCGATAAGAGTTACTTAACCCATTCGAGACCGCGAATTTTTTCGAACACGGTCCCCAGGATCCATATTTTTTTTTTTTTCTTTATATTGTTCATTTTCAGTAAAAAACTTGTTTACTATGGAAATCAGCCAATTCGTAAGTCAATTCGCATAAATAAGATGATTGCACACCGTCTGTGCAGCTGGTTCCTGCGAAGATTTTTACTGCGAGCAGCGAAATTGCACAACATATGTGCAATGTGAGGTAAAATAAAAAAACATCATTAAAATTAATAAACATTTATTTAAAAAATAGTAAGATAATATAAAATCATTATTTTGCTTTCAAAAATGAAGAATAAAATATAATGCATAGAAAATTTTACAGAAATAGTAAAATGAATGTGTAAAGGTGCTAAAGTAATGTACCTAACTCAGTAATGGAAAAAATAATATAATTCGTAAATACATTTTTAGGAAATAGTACACTGATCGTAAAGTAATTATACATTAGTTGATCGATGATAGCGTTTGAAACATTCTCCCACACATAAACCAGGATTACCGATACAAGCAGGACAACAGTAATTACTACGTCTATATTTTCATTCTTTGTAGCACTGCCGACAAATCTTTCTGTTTACTTTCCCATTTTTATTTCTTGGTAAAATGTCAGGTAGGTGATCATTTGTTTCTGGTGTTGTCAACCTTCTGTCTCGAGATTTTCCAATTAAGTTTTTTAAAATCTTTAGACGATAGTCATAAAAACTCAATTTTCTTGTTGTTGGTGAGTATGTTTTGTATAAATTGAATGAATTAAAAACTAAAGTTTCAACTAAATGAATCCATAATTTTATATACGATTTAAATGTCCTCCTTGAGCAAGAATAATAAGACAGCATCTGATCTTTGCGATCTATCCCGTTCATATAGTTGTTATAGTAATGCAACGCAATTGGTTACAAAATATTTTGTTTATATTTATTTTCATATTCTTTTAATATAGCTTTGTATTCACTTGATATGAATAACACGTCTCTTTTATCTTTAAATTTACCTATCATTGCATTGTTTTTGAACCGAGAAATTACTTCATTTTTCAACAGTTTTTTCTTTACCACTTCCGAATTGTTTCCCTTCCTTGTCTGTCTCAATGTTCCTGTACAGTAATTTTTGTAATTTAGTAATTTCGAAACTAAATCAAAAGAACTGTAATAATTGTCCATGAATACAGAATGTCCTTGATTTAGAAAATCTTTCATCAAATGAAAGACAACTTTATCCACATGTTCGTTTCCATCACCACTTCCCGTATATACTTTTATCCGTAACACGGTATCAGAACTTTCGCACACAACGTATAACTTTACTCCATATTTGTATTTTTTACCGGCAATATATTGTTTAAATATTAACCTTCCTCTCCAAGGAACTAGACTTTCATCTATTGATAATTCTCTGTGAGGATAATATATTTCTCTCATTTTATTATTAAAATAATTTAGAATTGGAATTATTTTCCGTAGGTGATGATCATTTTCATTATCAGATGAGAAATGAAGCGATCGTAAGATATTTCGAAATCTTAGTCTGCTCATATGTCGAGAAAAATACTGACAACCAAATTCTTCGCTCTTACTCCAATAGTTAAAAATTCTTGGACATTTGATAGTTCCCATATGTAATAATAAATTTAAAAACACCTTGAATTCAGAAATGGTTAAGTCCTTCCATTTTTCCTTTGAAGTCATTTTGCCGTACTTGTTTGTTTTTCATTCACAATCAAAGAGAAAAAGGTATTATCGAATAATAGTTCAAAAAAATCGTACGGACTAACACCGTTTGGTAACTTTTTGAGACCTGGTTTACCTACAAATGGAATTTTTGTAAGAGAACTATCATCTTCCCACGTCTCTGTATCTCCAATAAGCTCACTTTGATGCTGTTCAATTTCACTTTCAAGTACAATCATCCCAATCATTGTCCTCAAAAACCTCATCCAGCGTATCATCTAAGAGTTCAATATTCACATTTATGTTTTCCTCATCTAATTCACTATCACTATCCATAATAACAAAATTTCGATTCTTGTTTCTATTTCTTGCAAACATGAAATCATCACTTTCATTATCACTGGTTGCTTCCTGCATTCCTAATATTCCTGCCTTAGGATCTACCATTTTAGGAGCTAAGTTTAAAACTGTCTATCGATTGAGAAATTTTCTGTAAGACTGAACTGTTACGCGCCGTCGTTGGTGCTCGGTTTTCACGGGTAAGAAGACACAGAGTGCTGGAAACGAATTTCTTTCTTATTCATGGATACAGATGGGTCAAAGAAAAGAAAAAATTTATTATTTAAGTCAGCGTTTAAGATAATAAGATTTAAGATATTATTTCTTACATGTAAGAAATTCTGAATATGCAGACCCCGCTGGCTTAAGATAATGATTTTCGTTTAGGTAGTATGAAGAGAAGGCGATACTATTGATGTTAATGATAGATTTGAAAAATGGAATTAGATATATGGCTTCCTGCAATGATATTTCTTAAAAATGTAGATTTCGAAAATTCAAACTTTGTTTTATTTGATACAAATGAAAACCAATGACAAATTATGTTTTTGTATACTTTACAGATATTATTAATTAATAAACAACTTTTATTTAGACAAATATTTTACTTAGAATAACTGAAAATTGCTCATCATTACTATTGCACATCGGTGTGCAGTCGGTCTCATAACCTCGTAAAGGCATTGCACACGTGGTGTGCAATCGGTTTTGAATGAGTTAATGCGTATGCACGAATGCGAGTGGAGATGAGAAAGGCTATGGGATTTACGAGATTGAAAAAGAACAACGAAAACGACAATCTTTAGTAGATCCAGTGAAGTATAACGGCGACAGTAAGACGTAACGACGAAAGTTTTGAGTAGACAAAGCAAGGTATAACGACGAAAATTCTGAGTGCATCAACAAAGTTTTGACAATAAACAAATAAAGGGGTAAGTCAAACAAATTGGGTAAGTCAGAGAAAGAGGAAAGAACTAAAGCATTTAAGTTGTAATAGTTTAAATATAGTAGTTGTATTGATAAAACACATATTATCCAAGAGTAAGTGAACCGAATTAGTCAGTCTGTATCTAACAAGTAGAGTTTCGAAAAATATCCTACAAACACACACACACACACACATATATATATATATAAATATATATATAACAGCTTAAAAGTACACCAATTGCAAAGACTCCTTGCTTACAAATTTCTAGCGATCGACACTATATAAATATGAATACATATGTGTACATGTATACGCTACACTGTTACGAGAACTTATGAAGTATCGGCAAAAGTACGAATAAATAATCAAAGAACGATCTTGAGTTTGTTCTTGGCTCGATTTTTCCCGTTCATCCCTCCTAACATACTCTTACGCAGTTTTCGTTCCTCTAAACAACTACTTAGACGTGTTAAGATCTGCTCCTACTTCGTTAATTCCGATTCGTCTAGCATTTCATTAACATTATATATAATGTTTTATAAGCTTGATTAAATCATTAATAGTTTATTAATTCTACTTTATATCATCAGAATCAATCATATGGAAGTCACCATCAGTGTGTATTAGTTTTATTACTTTTATTAGTTTTCTTTCATTATATTTTCCTTATTTGCCTGACTCATGGAAACTGGCAGAAATAATAATGTTGCATAAGCCGAATAAAGATATTCATGAACCATCCTCTTATAGAACTATTTCCTTATTACCGATTCTATCCAAATTTTTAGAAAAAGTAATATTAGACAGAATTTAAAAAATAATTAATAAAAAACGATTAATACTAAATCAGCAATTTGGCTTTAGGGAGAAACATGCTAAGGAAAAACTGAACAGGTCCACAGATTAATTAACCAAATAACAACTGCTATGGAAAACAAGAAATACTGTACATGTCTATTCTTAGATGTAGAAAAAGCCTTTGACAAGGTATGGCATGAAGGCTTATTAAAAACTATAAAACAACACTTCCCATTACCAATTTATCTATTACTTAAATCATACCTAAACAATAGAACCTTTTACGTAAAAGATTCGCACTCAGCTGTACACGTAATATTTTCCGGTGTACCATAAGGAAATGGGTCCGGTCCTCTATACGCTCTACACTGCGGATATCCTGACAACGCAAGATACTATATTAAATACATTCACCGACGATACTGCAATCTTAGCCACACACGAAAATCCACAAGAAACAGCTATAATCTTGCAAAAGCACATAAAATTGCTTGAAAAATGGTTGATAGATCGAAAAATTAAAGTTAATTACAATAAATGCAATCACATTACATTCACTCTTCGCAAAGGCAAAGTACCAGCAATCACTATACACAATAATGAAATACCGTAAACAAAATCAATCAAATATTTGGGTTTGCACTTTGACTCTAAATTAACCTGGAAACAACACATTCATTAAAAAAATACTATAAATTAAACTTAAAAGAAAAGATATTTACTGGTTAATAGGCCGAAAATCTAAACTAAGTATAGAAAATAAGTTACTAATATGTAAAACAATAATAAAGCTATGCAATCAATAATAATCCGCACAATTGTGAACGTGCCATAAATAATAATCCATGGATAAATAATAATAATATTATAATCCATAATCCCATCAGTATCAAAGGAGATACAGCGGATGTCTAACAAATACAAATCAAGGACCTTAAACCACCCCAACCAGCTAGCCAACACTCTCTACAACAACAATACAGCAAAAAGATTTAAAAAAAGGTCTCAAGATCTAGTTACACAAGTCTGAAACAACAGGATTATTGTAAATTCCACTAGGAATAGCACTCACGTGATACCCTCAATTCAGTAAATCAATTCGCCGAATGTCTCACGTGACAAATTGCGGGGAAATTCCTGGGAGTTATAAAAAAAAATTTCCTTAAAAATTTCCTTAAAAATGTTGCAGTATCCTCAAATGATTCATCATTAATATTCATTGAAATTTTTAGAGAACCTAACATCATAACATAGTTACTGTACATCCACTTTAGCTTCAGATATCTGAAAATAACAGCAATTTATTGTAAATTAAAACAATGAGTCCTTTTTTACTTTTATTTAATGCTAAATCTATTCAAATAAAAAGAGTATACAACTGAAATTGATCTTTGAATTACCTGTTTCTCTATACATGTTCGGTGATAAATCGACACTATTCAGTAATAGAGAAGTCAAATTTGGTAATAGTAATCGTATTATTATTGATTATTGAATCGTCGGATTCACTATCTTAAATCTTACAAAGTATGTTGTTACAGAGTGGCCTAGAGGAATTTGGAGTAAACTCGAAGCGGATATATTTAATTGTATTGTTATCCTAACACAATTGTTGATGCACACGTACATGTCTCCATTGTTTACGGTACTTTCTCTTAAGGGACATATATCACCATTGGAAATATTTACTTTTGGGAACCTATTGGATATTAACTAACAAAACGCATAGATAAAAAACACATGGCCACCTTTGTCTTGGCTTAGGCATTCTTAGTAAAGTACTTGGGTTTCGATAATATGTCAATCCGGCCAATAAGTAAACAGTGAAAGTAGACGCCTAGGCCAGATAAGCCAAGGGTTATATGGCTTCTAGCTTTGAAATATCCATTGACGCCTTCTAATCACACGATCATTAGAACAAGGGGCACACATGGAATGTTTAAACATTCCAATGAACTATTCCCGACCAATAGACATTTATTCTTTCCCTTTTCATGCTCAGATCATACTTCAACTCCGCTATTTTTATTCCCTTTCCCAATCTCATTACAGTCTGCGTGGATAGTTCTAAAGACACCAAAAAGGCAGTAAAGTTACATCTTTCAAACTCACAACATCTAAACTCTCAAGTCTCTTTCAGAAACAGCCAGTACACATCATTACGCATAAACAATTATAACTTATTTCATCAAATGTATGGTGATAACTTCAATGCGCGCAATATTTAATATCGCGCATCTACCTCGCGAATCTCCCGGGATCCTTTAAAAGAACGTTTTTTTTCCCATTAATTTGCGGAAACGCGGCGAATGGTATTTTGCTGACGGTCTACAACAGTATCCTGGCCTAGTATCGCCGCCCTTATTCATCACGACCAGTGAGTTTATAGCTCGGATAAAAAGGGAGATATTCTCCGTGCAAATTGACTATCATCACTGATCCGGTGCGAGACGCGTATCTAGAAACGCTCTCGTAGTTACGCCCACACGATGCAACAATGACAATTATACATAAATAAAAATATAACAATAAATTTAATCTCAAATGTAACAGATGTTATTATGTATCGATGACTACTGCAGGACGGTTCACAGACTGTGAAGCTGTGATGAGCAGTTTGAGTATTAAAATAAGCATTGACTTCTCGTTATAGATCGTTTCTAGTTGCCGTATTTAGTTGCCGAACAAGAAGAAAAAAATCAGAGTTAAGTGTATCATGTACACTTAAGTTGTGAGTGGACCAACAAAGAGTAACGAGAAAAGTAACAAGTAGGTCAGAGAAAGAAAAAAGAATTGTAGTATCTTAAGTTGTAATACCTTAACCATAATAATAAAGTATGTATAAACCAAAAATAATCCGAGTTAATCAGTCTATATCTTATATGTAGGGTTACGAAAAATATCTTACATTTATATGTATATATATATATATACACATAAAAGTTGGGATCGAAAAAATGGTGAAAATATTATGGCAACGGCAGTAATATTTGTTCATTACAAATATGCACGACGATTCTGTCAATTAAAGATGATGGGAATAATAATTTCTGTACTAAAATTAAAATACGCTATTTGGAGGTTAAAGCACTAACAAATTTATTAATTTAATATATTTTGAAAAATTGAAAACAATTTTAGTGTTATATTATTAAAATATAGTATTTTTTTATGAAAATATCAAAATTATGCTTTCTGTATGACCGTAACACATCTAAAACCCGGAAAGTTTCATTAGACTGGTTAATGTTATTAATAGAATACTTCGAAGAGTTGTGTAAACAATACGTGAGATTATTATAATAAACATGGAGCACTGGATATTTTACTTTAACGCACGAATGACGAATATATTGGTCGATGCACGGATAGTTTTCCAGAATAGCACTATTCGTGGTTTTATTGGCACTATTTTTCGTCAATACTTAACATCTTTTTGTACTTCTTTATTTCAGATAGATACACTTATTAACAGTAAAATACAAAAAATAAAAATATAATCCTTCATATCAGTACGATTGTGACTACAATATACTAATACCTCAAAAACTGTACGCCCAAAGCCTTTTATCACTCCATATACCTTATGTTCTCCGAATAAGGTAATATGCTAACCCGATTTGCTAAAAGGTACGATGAAGAGCTTTCTGATAGAAGTCGTTTCATAAGAAAGTTAGAATCACGATGAAGTGAAAAGATGAAGTTCAATGAGAAGAAAATATAAATATACATTTGATCGATATTCCATTCTCTCATATTAGCACGAATGAATTAGATTGACATTTTGTATTGTTGTTTGCAAGCAAAACGTAAAATATTATTCAAACTAATCGCGAGTAAAATATCACACTATAACGTATACAAAAGACCACTTTTTATATTTATATAACAATCTTACAATTTAGATAACAATTATCTGCTATACTTTTCAAATATTTCGTAAATGTGAAACAAAGTTTCCTTAGGTACATTTTATTTTAATATTCCAAATGAATCTGTAAGATAAAGTTGTTATTGCATATTTTTGTCGAACATTTATCAACAAACTCATATAGGTCACCAAAGATGTATTAATTTTCGTTCTTTATATTTTCCTTAAATGTTGCAGCAACCGTTAACAATTCATCATTAATTGCCATTGCAATTTTCATATCTTCTAACATCGTAACATGATCGCCGTCAACAACGTGTATTTCCACTTTGTTTTCTGTTAACTAAAAATAACAGCATTTTATAATAAATTAGTGTTATTTTCATGGTGTACAACTTACACTCTGCAGTTCATAATCATACGGTATAATCATAATCATACGGTTTTACAACTTACACTCTGCAGTTCATAATCATACGGTACATTTAATATAGACGGTAACAATGGTTTGAACAATGTAATTGGTGTTCTTATATATGGCATTGGTTCTGGGTTATATGCCATAACTGCTTGCAATCTCACATAAAGTGAGAGAATAGCGTCTTTTTGATTCCCTTTCGAAAATAACTCTTGGTTTTCGGGAGATATAAAATTAAGAAATACATTTACTTTCTCATCCCACGTATTACATTTTTTTAATTTAAATTCAAGCTGCAAAGAAATGTTTGCAAATCAATATGAGACTTGCGCAAAATAGAAAAAGAAAATGTCTCAGGAAAATAACGACGTACCTCTGCCCTGTTAACAACTATAAATGGATTCAATATACTAAACAGAATGTTGTTTTCTAGTTCTTCCTGCGATGACGAATGCAATTGTTGTTGCATAAGTGTTTTTAAATATTGAGGAGCACCGTCTATCAATATTAGCTGACCAATAAATCCTTTGGCTTCTAAGTTTCGTGTGAGTTCAATAGCTACAAGTGATCCAAATGAATAACCCACTAACGTGAAATTATTTCGACCCTTAAGTTTATCTAATAAATGCTATAATATGTAAAATTATGTACCATGTTAATATGTATTGTTCGATAATATTCAATTTAATCACATATTTTTGTAATAAAAGATTATACCGGTAGAAATAAATTGGCCATAGCTTCAACAGTTTTTAATTCATAATTCGCAGCCAATTGAAAACAAGTCGCAGGTGATTTAATTTTCAATTGTAATGTTTTGAAAACGCCACTATAGCCTTCGATTCCTGGAAGAAAGAATATTTCGTTCCGACCCTCTTCTGGATTAGTCTTAAGCGGAATAGTAACTTTGGCAGAAAGTATTTCATCGAACATTTGCAGCAACATCTTTGTACCAGATAATAATCCTTTTATATCTTTTTTATTATTATTATAATTATCTCTCGGTTTATTACTCATTTCCATGAATTTAAAGAAATTTAAGTTTCGAATATCTGAAGAGGTGAGATATATTTCAAATTCACGCTCTAATGTCTGTTTTATTTCTACCGCCATCATAGAATCCATTCCAAGATCAGCCAAGGAAGTGTGTAGATTGATATTCTTCAAGTTTTTCATACCTGCCATAAAGAATTTGTACTTTTAAGAAAATAATAATAAGTAAAGATGATATATCATGCAAATATAAATACATATATAAAATTATTAAGATCAATAATAATAATATCAGTTGGAGAATACATACCCATAATGTTTATAATAGCATCTACAATACTATTCCCAACGTCATTTCTTCTTTTTTCAGCAACTACCATACTTGCAACTACAGATTTATTCTGTACCAAAAATCTATTCAGTTCTTGTAAACATGATGATATTTTTTGCTGTAAGGTACCACCGATAACAACTTCTTTATCTTCATACTGCATGTCAGCAACTAGACCAACATCTCCAATCGCTCCCCATTGTATAGCTAATCCAGGCAAACCTTCTTCTACTCTTTTCTCACATATTCTTTCCATAATGGAATTAGCCATACCGTAATTCGTTTGTCCGGCATTTCCTCTTCCGCACGAGACAGAAGAAAAAACTACGAAGTGTCGAAGATCTGGACAAAGCTTTCTGGTTACCTCGTCCAAACATTTCGTGGCCCATGCTTTTCCTTTGAAAGATTCTTTAAAAGTCTCCGGCGTTTGGTTTCTACAAATACTATCTTTCAAAGAAACCGCGAGATTGAATATACCATCGACTGGACCTTGATCTATCGCTTTTTTCACGATAAGCTCGCAATCTTCTTGTTTAGCCGCATCGAGACCAACCAGAATCTTGATATTCACGCCGTATGATTCCCATATTTTGATTCTCATAGATTGATAACCATTCTTTATGCCGTTCCGCGAAGTAATGACAATATTTTGAGCATTTCGAAGAACCAACCAATCGATTAATTCCAAACCAAAACCTCCCAATCCACCAAGAACTATATAACTTTTATTCGGAATACATGTATAAGAAGGTTCAGCCAAAATGGGTGTATCCAATGGTTCATTCTCTTGACGGATCTTTATGAGTACCTACGATATAAAAACATATTGCAGATTATAATTTAAACTGTTAAAATCAAAACATATATTCCGGCAACAAACATCAACTTACTTTTCCCATATGCTTTCCAGCTGCCATAAATCTAAGTGCTGTCTCTATTTGATCTTTGCCGAAAACTGTCCTAATAATCGGTTTGATAGCATTCTCTTTAATAAGTTTGTTGAATATTGAACTAATTTCGTTCTTAATTTCGTCATTTGTGTTAATAACCTTATCTAACATCACACCATGAAAACTGATACCCTTCATAAAAATTTCGGTGCTTAATTCATTATTTGCGGCTAAGTCAAATTGTCCAATTTCTAAAAATCTACCTCTATAGGCTAAACAACGTAGACTTGCTTGAAGTTTATCTTCCGCTAAAGAATTTAGAACAATGTCTACACCTGCACCATTGGTTTGTTGCAAAACCATTTTCTCAAAGCTAGTATCTCGGGAATTTCCAATGTGATTATCATCGATACTAGGAAATGTTTCTTTAATAAATTTACGTTTTTCTGGTGTACCGACCGTTGTAAATACTATACAGCCTTCCCGAAGGGCTAAGTTAATCGCGGCTTGGCCAATACCACCAGAACCAGCATGGATAAGTATTTTATCACCTTTCTGTATTCCTGCATTAATGTAAAGTGCAGATATACATGTGCAATATATACACGGTACTGTTGCTGCATCTTCTAAACTCCAATTTTCAGGTACAGTCCAAGAAAAAGTTTCGTCCAACTGACAAAAATTTGACAGACATCTAAAAAAATGTTATTTATTTAATTTAATTTAATTTTTTAACATTTTATATAAAGGATTTTATAATAATATTTTAATTTTTAATTAGTTCACCTGTTGAGGTTAACTCCCATAATACGACGACCATTAATAGTGATTCCGCTGTATTCAAATCCAAGTAAGCAATCTTTTCTGTTTTGTTCCGTTACATTTGCTGATATTTTACCCGTAGACAACATCACGTCTTTAAAATTTAATGATGCATAATGAATTCGAACAAGATTTTTCTTTTGATAGTCCTTCCTAATTGGCCCTTCAATCCAACGTATTGTACTTAAATCTCCACGTGACTATCAAAAAATATTTTTGTATTACTTGATGATAGGTGTTAATAATTTGATAAAATGCCTTCACACATACCAACTGACTAATAATAGCGTGATAGGTAAGTTTGGACTCGCAAGGTAGAAGTAGCTGATGCCTATATGATCCCCAAGTATTCCCTGGTCGTAAAACATTAATAACAAGATCCGTTTTGAGTTGTTCGGAGTAAAGTGGTAGTTTCAAAGAAAATTTGGGGGCTTTAAAATCTTGAATTAAAACAATTCGAAAGATATTTCCACCAGGTTCTTTCTTTAAGCAATTAATGAATCCTAAGAGACCAGATTCAAAGTTTCCTTCTTCAACAAGTATGACTCTCGTGTTCCTAATATTCTGTTCTTCATTCCTGATCTGTATAGTTTGCACTTGATGCAACCAATTAAATTCATTACTATTAACATTTATAATCATGGTGTTTTCCGGAATTTTATTTGTCTTTTTTAATAATATCCAAGATTCCTCGGAGGTACATTTCTCTAAAACTATACGTAAGTGATATTCTTGTAAAATGGATAAGTTCAATGAGGTATTTCTTTTTTCACGAGATAAAAGGAAACCACCATCTTTTGTAGATTTTAGAAGTATTTTCAAGCTGTCCTTTTTTCCGTTTGTCAACAATCCATATCCAACAGCGAATGGCGTTGTGTCACCCGTTTCTATCATATTTAATTTTGAAACAATGACACCTTCAGGAATATTTTCGAATTTGTTTGTCGATGCAAATACATTAACGTTGGCTTCTACCAAAGGCAAATTATTTAAAATGTCTAAAAGCAGTGGAGAAACAAGTATGTTTGCTGGGTTATTGTCCTTATCCTCAACGAGTTCGATTGTCTTCATCTTAATCATTGGTATATTTTCAAGAGTAATATGTATGGATAACGTTAATATTTCTCGTAATGACGTTTCCTTTATGTCACGATAAGCAGTGAATTTATACTCTTCGATAATTGGATCACTAATAGGTTTTTTCCGAGAAATCTCACTTATTCTAATTTTATGGATTTCCACACCCCCCGCTACAATAATATCAATATTTTTAAAATATTGTGCAGGTATATCTGAAATAAAAAATAGGCATTATGAGTAATGAAGAAAAAGAACACCTTCTATTACTTCACATTGCATGGATAGTAAGTGTTGTTCTTACATTTTTCATTACTAGTCAAGCTTTGAAGATATTTTTGATGAGCATTAATATTTATTACTAATTTTCGAATTCCAATCGGCACATATAGATCTCTAGTGTCTGTATTTATGATTTTTATCTGTAACATGTTATCTATGAAAGCTACCCAATTCTTCTTCCATTCGATATGTCCTTTCCTTCTCGAAACAGTCGCACTGTATATGCTTCGGAAAAGACCGCTATATTGATAACCACGTAACTTCAACTCTTTATAGATATCTTTCTCATTTAATTCTTCTTTTTCGTTATCATCATTTCTCTTAATCATATCAAGGGGTATTTTCTCTTTCGATAAGTTCGTTAGAAGATGAATCTTTCCGGTAACAATAGCAACACCTCCTTCGATCACTTCGAATTTACCGCTACCTATTCGTTTGAAGATCACCATGTATTAAATTTTTTGGAAAACAATAGTAGGAAGCAATTACCTTTCTGAATCATAACAATCATTTCAAGTTTGCCCTCTTTGGGAACAGTCGTAGCTCGATTAAATTTTATATTTTCCATGACTACGGACGTTTCTGTATAGAATTCTCCCATCGTCATTCCCAATGTTTCCCAAACCAAACATAAATATCCTGTTGCAGGAAACAAGTTTCTGCCATTAATTACATGATCCTTTATGTATGCGAAATTTTCATCGGCAATCGCTATTGATACTATTCGTTCTCCGGAAGTAAGTACCTCCTGCTTTTTGAAATGTGTTGTGAACCAATCATATGAATGTTCCCACCTAATTATGATATATTACTAGACTTTTGCATTAAATTCATAATATTTTTAAATAATTAATCCTTTTCGTTATTTTCATTTTCATAATTCTTACCGAATAAATGGGGATATCATTGAAGTTCCTCGACTTACGGGATATTCTACTGATGGGTATAGTTTAGCAAGATCAAACTGTAAGCCAGCATTATACAATTTCCCTAATCCTTGAAGAAAAACTTTTACGTTATCTTTATAACCTCGCGGATTTAATGTAATATTCGTTACTCTTGTTAGCAATGATTTGTTTAAAATCTCTTGTAGTTGGCTGCTGGGCGCAATTTCAATAATAACGGCATTGTCAGGGATGAAGACCGAGGTTTCCTCAAAAAGTACAGGTTTTAACAAATTATTTGTAAAATACTCGGCCGACGAGAATTGTGCACTTGAAGTCGACCATTCGTTGCATGGTACTGATGTACTCAACCACTTTTGACTTCGACGCTTTGCTACTGATATCATTTTTTTTAAATTTGCCAAGAGTTTGATTTTGACTGTAGCCATGTAACGGCTATGATATGGTATTTTTTCCCCTGATACTACTTTCGCAAAAATTTCGTTTGTCTGTCAAATATGAAAATATTACATGATTTATCGTGAAAAAATCAGTCTAAAAAATTCTTATTATCAACGAATCCTCATTGGCTTGTAACGAACCTGCAGCTTTTCAACAAATACTTTTATAGATTCAGTCGGTCCGATAATTGTTGAACTTTCAGGTCCATTATGAAACGCGATGTCGATATCATCAGGACACAAATTTTTTATATCTTTATAACCAAGCCGTACCATAGCCACAGAACAATGAGGTATTTTTGTTTCTATAACGGATATTCCTTGCAAATACGCTGCCAATATCGTTTCCTCCATTGTGAAACTTCCGTCTGCGTATGCACATCCAAGTTCCCCCACAGAATATCCGATTATGTAGTCTGGTAATACTCCCACTGAAGCTAAAAGGTCTACTAAGCCAATCTGTAAAATTTTCTCCCTATTATTAGGTGTTATCGAATATATGCAGACCTCTTAAGTGGTTAAATTTGTGCCGATATTACCTGAACAGCAGCAATTCCGACAAAAGAGTGCAAGATATTGTCTAACATGCCATTGTTTGGTTTAATTAAAATCTCATAAATATGAAGTTCATGCAGTTTTAACACAGCATCGCATTTCTTTATTGCTTTAGCAAATGTAGGGAATTTCAACAGAGCTTGACCTAGTAAATTTTATATACCATATAATAACCTTAATCATTGTAATAGTCATTATTTCTATAGATTTTAATGTTAACAAAGAAATATTCGAATAAAACTTTTCATACCCATTTCTGGCCATTGCGAATCCATTCCAGAAAAAACGAAACAAATTGGCTTTTTCGTACCAGAAAAATGTTCAATCTCCCTTATTTTCGTATCAGATGGTTTAACATCAGTTATCGTGTATCCTCGATATGAATGATTTGGTATTGTTTTATGATAAATATCATGAAGAAGACGAATAAATTCGACGTCTACCGGTCGGTTATTGATCTATAGAGAAATATGTTAAAATTGTTTCTAACAAATAGAACTTTTATTTCGGCTTTCGAAAAATATATAGATTCTTTTTGCGTACCTCATTTAAAATGGTTTCTACTGCTTCTGCGGTACGTCCGGAAACAGCTATGAGTCTAGGCAAATCATCATTTGGCAATCCATTATTGATCTTTATCTTCGGATTTGATTTGAGTAAAACGTGAGCATTAGCACCACCGAAACCGAAAGAATTAATACTTATGTATTCACCATCTAATGGAGTTGGTTGGGTAACAACTTTGATTCGTCCTTCTATAAGAGCTTTCATGTCTTTGCGTGGTCTATTAAAGTTAATATTTGGCGGTATTAGGCCTGACTCCATCGATATTATTGCCTAAAAATATGTATAATAATATAAATATATATATTTATTTATTTATATTTATATTTATATTTATATATTAATATATATACATATATGTATATATTTATACATTTATATTATAATATAACTAAGAATATAAGTAAAATATAATAATACTATAAATAATATACTAAATATATTGAAACTATATATATATATAAATTCTAAATAATTTTTATAATAAAATATCGAAGATACATAAATGCGTGAATAATTATATCGTTTTATGTTTCAAACAATGCTTACCTTAACAATGGAAATAATTCCACTGACTCCTTCGGTATGTCCTACGTTAGATTTGACGGAACCAATTTTAAGAAGATTAGCTCTATTTTTAGTGAAAATGCAATCTATGGCTTTCAATTCTTCAGGATCACCGACTTTCGTTCCGGTACCATGAGCTTCGATGTAAGGAATACAAGCTGTTGATACACCGCATTCTTTGTAGAATTCTTTGAAAAGAGTACTTTGCATTTCGTTAGATGGAAATGTTATTCCTTCTTCTTTATAACCATCACAATTCGTTTTCGCATGAATAATCGTGGCATAGATTCTCTTAGCATTTTTTGCTTTTTGTAGAAATGCTACAGAGACGGTTTCACTGCGTGTGTAACCATTTGCATCTTCGTCGAAAACCTTGCAGCGACCATCCTGACACAACACCCCTGTCAGAGATAACCAAATTAAAAAATTCATATTATCATGATAATTCGATGAAGAAAAAAAAATCTTCTAAACAATTTGGTATTATCAATACCTAAACGACTAAATTGTAGAGACGTGTATGGATGGAGGCAAAGATTTGATCCACCGACAATCGCGTAATCGCATTGTCCACTATGTATAGCCCTATAAGCATGTTCCACCGCGTAAAGACTTGAACTGCACGCTGTATCGACGATATATGATGGTCCTATTACATTTAACCAACACGAAATATTTTGAGCCATCATATCTCTGCTACAGCTCGTGATACCAAATCCACTTGTCTACATTTAAAAAAACGCAATCTTTTTCTTATCCATCCGTATAAGTAATCAATAATCTATATACTGTTTGATCTTTTCACGTACCTGAAATTTACCGTGAAGGCAAGTTACCTCAGAATCGGAGAAACATGTACCTACGAATACACCTACCCTTCTTCCACGAATGTCTTCTGGGTTAATCCCAGCATCTACTATAGCTTCATAAACATGTTCTAGCATCATTCTGGTCATAGGATCCATCGTATTAGCTTGCTTAAAATGTATTCCAAAAAATGATGCATCGAATTTTTGAATGTTGTTAATTTTGCCTGTTCGTTGTGGAATTTCTGGATGATCTTATGAAATATAATAATAGAAAAATATTAACGTTAATTACTTTATTTTATTAAATAAAATTAGTATAGTTGATACCTAGTTTCCAACGACAATTGTCATTGGTGACACAATCTTTGCAGTTGAAAAGATTCTCTTTTAATTCTTCCACATTATTGGATTCTGGAAATCTACCAGCTAATCCAGAAATAACAACTTCTTCGCCTGGTTCTGGATCAGCATATTTGAAAAATTTGTACGATTTTTTTGCCTTTTTATATTCAGTCATAATGTTTTGATATTTTCCGATTTTCCACGCCAAATAAAATATAGAAAATAAAACTGATACTACAAGTACCTATCACGTTTCGATATACGTTTTTATATACGTTTTCACTACGATTAGAATCTTCGGCGATGAATCCTCTTTTATAACAATAATATGTCCTTCAAAATATTAATTCTGACGCAATTTTGTAGATTTTCTTAACTCTTTGTTCTAAATTTATTTAAATCAAAAATGAATATATTTGACTTTTGAACTTCCCGTCTTTCTATTCTAGTTACATATTTAATATTCAATTTCATATCAACATATTCATATATTATTCAATAACAAGAAAGTTAAATTTGTTAGTAATAAAATAGATATTTATTATTTGTAAATCTTAAGTTTATATCTTACAGAAAGTATGTTATTTTTTTTTTTTGAAGTTTTCATATCATAGATGATATCTGATTTACGTCTTTATATCTTACAATTTTGAATTTACGATTTTATATTTACATATTAATATAATTACGATTTCCTATGAGAATAACGCAATACATCGACAATGAATAATATTTTTCAGTGAATAATATGCTATGTTTTGTCGAAATACGCTAAATACTTCCGATTTCATAAGAGAAAATCTAATTTATATATTACGCGTGTATGTGACGCAAATTTATAAATTATGTATCTGTGTCTGTGTCTGTGTGCAGCATTTTATCCAAAAGTTTTCATATCATAAATACTTTAGAATAACGAAATCTGAAAAGAATATGGAAAATATACAGATTTTTGAATTGGTAAAAATATATCGTAATGAAAAGTAATAAAAAAGCTTGATGAAAATATATATGTCGTAATCAACGATATTCATTATATCGAAAAACAGGATATTGAAGATAAAAAGTTTTTTTGTTTTTACTGTTACACTTCACTTCAGCACATATTATTATTACTTTTTTATAACATTCGTAAGAGATATAAGTAAACTAAGAAAATGTCATGCGTAATATGCGGAAAGATTAAATTCTGAAAATATATAAAAACGAAAGATAACAAAAATTAGCTTACTCTATTAAATAAAATAAATCGTGTGAACAGGTATAATATAGTTTTTTATGACGATATTCATCGGTAGTACAATCTTTGCATTTAAAGAAATTATCTTTTAATTCCTCCGTATTATTGGACTTCGAAAAATTATCAGTAAATCCGGAAATAATAATCTCTTTGCCTGGTTCTGGATTGACTTTCCTGAAAAACTTGTACAATTCTTTTGTCTCTTTATACTTATTCATGGTTATTTTTTTTTTCTCATTTTTCCATGCGAAATAAATTATAGAAATTTGAATTGAAACTAACCGTACTTTTTCATAATTACTAAATAAATTTTGGGAATACATACGTAACTAGAGAAAGTATGAAAGATGTCGCTACGCAAGAATGTATGCATGCAAACAAATACAAAGAGAATTTTTTTTTCTTTTTTAATATCCCTTTTTTGTGTTTCTAATTGCTATATAGAATTATTTACACCTTTCGTAGTATAATATAATATCATGTGGAATTCGATACAGTTGCCGATAATCATTAAGTAATGTATAGTAGTTGTGCAGCTTTTATGTGCGTATGTGATGTATTAGGAGTTGATTTCGAGTAGGACTATGGGGTGTTTTCTTTTTAGTCTTCTGGACAGATTTGAGTAGCAATTTTTGTCAAAACGGTTTATGTGGTTATTAATTCTGATTTAACGTGTCTTTGAAAGATTTATAATTTCTTCTTTAACTGATCATATTTTTATGATTTTTCTAATATCGTCGTTTCTAATGGATCAAGGTACATTTATAATAATACATAGAATAATAGATTATAGATTTTCATTTCTTTTATGTTTGATTTGACTGCTATGACCCAAATTTGCAGATGGGTTTCAAGATGACTTTGTATATTAATATTTTATTAGCTGTACTTAGTTTGGAATGTTTTGAGAAGAGGATCTTATTCTATTTTTCATTTGTTTGATTTTTCCTGAATATATTTCCTTTAGATTAATTTACTATTTAAGTAGAAACCGAGGTATTTAATAACCTTTATGTATAAATCATTAGCCTTTTATCTATATTTTTTTCTACTAATTTGGAGATAATTGGAAAAAGAGATATATGATGACAGTGATTTAGGGTTTATACCTGGCTTTTGTATCAGAATTATTTCAGCACATTTCCAGTTTTGCAAAGAAAAAACCTATCCTAAAAATAATTAAAATGTTTTTAAATCTGATTGCCTTGATTGATGCTTCTTTTAACATTTTCATTGTTTGGAAATCATATCCGGAAGATACGATTTTATCAATAATTTTCAGATTTTTGATTATAGATATGACTTTAGTTATTTTAACTATTTTATACGTCAGGTGTTCTTTAATTTTTATTACCATTATAAGGCTTTTTGTAAATAATCTACCATGATTTCTGCTTCTTCTATTGAAAAGATCCAACTCCCGTCTTGTTTTTGTATAGGCGGAGTGGAAATATGTTGCCTTTTGAGGTTTTTTTTTACATTTCCATAGTGAATAATTTATTCTTTCGGAGGAGTTCAAATTCTTAATATAATTCGTGAAGTTGATATTATTTGTTTCAATATTTAATTTTGATTATGTTTTTTCATTATAGTCTTGTATTGTGGCCTCCTTGTACTTTGCTATAGTTTCCTCAGTCTTTTATTGTTTTTTATTAGGTCCAAAATGTACTGTGGATATTTTGTTAAAATCTGTAATAGTTACAAGTAAAAATCAAGAATATATCTTGGATATTATAATATTTAAATTTTCTCGTTTTAGAATGAAGGATATATTATTGATACGAGCTTCGATAAACTCATTTCTTCATATTTCTTTCTTGAATCCTTTGGTTCTCAACAAGAATTCCTTCATCCCACCCCAAATTTTCGCTCGTATATAATCAAAGGTAGGTCTTCACAAATCTGTATTCTGTCGATCTAAATGTTATGTGCTAATGTTAAACATCGTGTAGGCGACACTAAATCTCTAACCGTAAAAGATGTGACCGATTTCGTCCCAAATATTGACAACTAAATTATTAACATTCTGAAGTTCATTAACGCTTACCTAATTATACACGACTACTAATACGAACTACTAATTCTGGAAAATACACCATTATTTAGAAAAGTTATTAGACTGAAAATAATAAACAGAGCAAAAAACTTTAATAGATATATAGAAACACTCATTTTCGAATCGCCAATGCGTGAACTTAAGCGAATGTACATACTGCGTTAGTTGTTTACAATTAGTAAATAAATTAACATTTGTAAAACAAAATAAATAAGAAACTTCTAGAATTCATATTACTCAGTAATAAAAAACGTAAGTAATAAAATTAAAAATAAATAAAAAAGTAATAAAAAACGATCTATAATAATAAAAAAAATATAGAGCATTCTAGAGAAAAGTTTTATGAAGAGGACATAAAATGAAGTCATTTTCTATGGTTGAATAATCCTTGAATAGTCATTTGAAGATCATACAAAGATCACCTTCGATTTCTTAAATGGAAATCCCATTTTTTTCAATTCATATTCTTGTAGCTTATTTCGAGAGGTACTTAAAACATTCTAAAAAAATATTTTTTCATTGAATATTTTTCAAGTTAGAATGCTCGAAAATCACAGTATTATTGACAATAAAATTATTCAAAGTGTACCGTGTGAGTTGTATGGTCAGTTTTTATACATAGTACCATATCAACTTTGAAATTTAATACCTTGATAGTATTTTGCGCGTAAGGCACAAAATTAGTAGTATTTTGGAAACTTTTCGATATCTTTGCATAAAAATACAATCAGAGCAAAAGAATAAAGAGTACAGAACTAAAGCGAAAATAGTCCAATATATATATATATATATATATTAGTAAAAGCGATTAGATTAAATATGTAAACCATGTGTCTTTGAATGTATATTTTATATTAATATTTAGATAAATTATTACTGTAACGCATCTAAAATCCGGAAAGTTAGATTACACAATCAGGTAATCTAATACTTCGTAATCACAATACTTCGAAGAGTTGTGTGAACAACAAGAAACTCAAACAGGAAATCGATTGTTTTTTTCGTTATTCGAAGAAATCGTTCAATACATTAGAATTTTAATAAGTAACGTCGATTGTAGTACACAAGTGACGAATGTATTAAATTCGATTTTATTTTCGCCAGTACTTAATTCCCATCCTTAATTCTTCATTTTAGGTAGATAACTCCAACCAATCATCAAGTCTCGTGATAAGTAGGCTTCACTTATTGAAATAGAAAGAAAAAATGGTACGCAAAGTGAGGCGTAGGTTACATTTATTAATAGTCAAATACAAAAAAGAATATGATATTTCAAACTAGTACAATTAGATCAAAAGCTATAAACAAAAACTGTATTATCACCCAAGATATGTCACCATACGATCTCCGAGTAAAAGAGTACGTTAAGAGGGGAAATAGGTTTAGATGACTCAAAAAATTGAATTTTTTTTATTCCATAAATTGTTAGTAAAACTATTCAAAAATATGTTCTCAAAGTTTCAAATAAAAATTTCAATTCATTCTGATGTTATGAGCGGTTAAGTCAGCGTCCCTCGTTAAACCGGCCTGCCAAAAGGCACGGTGAAAGCTTTTCTAATGGGAAATGTTCGCAAATAAAAGCACGATAAAAGGGAAAGATGAAGTTCCATGGGTAGAAAATCCTAGTACTTTTTTTATCGGTATTGCATTCTTTCATATAAGCACGAATATATTAGATTGACATATTGTATTAAGAAAATTATAAGATCCAAACGAATTGTATAATTTTATTAAAGTTAGTCGTGAATAAGACCTACCGATATAACGAGTACGAATCATATACTTTTTCCATCAATATGATTTATATAGCAAAAGATAATACCCAATTATCTACTATAATTTTCAAATATTTATCAGGTTTGAAATATTTCCTTTGTCGAATATCAACCCAACACACATAGATAACTAATGCCGTATTAGATTTCTTACATCACGTTTTCTTTAAATGTTTCAGCAATTTCGAAAAATTTACCATTATTTGCCATTGTAATTTTCATATCTTCTAACATCGTGATATGATCGCCGTTAACAACGTGTATTTCTTTTGAGTAGTGAAAGTAGATACCAAAATAATGTAATATACAAAATTTCTTATCTTATAAAACGCTATTTAATCCCAATTACATCAAAGAGAAATTATTTTTCTGATTTCGCCAAGTGTTTTAATTACGTTACGAGAAATTTATATATAACTCTATACGACTTTACAATTTACAAAGCAAAACGTAATGTAAGACATCCGACCTAGGTTTATCGACGGGTGACCTGAATTCAATTATAGAATTATAGAATACATGCAATTCTATGCGTGAAGTAATATTATAAAATTTTATATAGATTGAATTAAGATTACATTTAGATTATGTTTGCATTACATCAGAGTTGCATTATAATGTGTCTGCATTTAATACATACATAGTATGAAAGAAGCATCAGTTAGTTGTTGTGTGTATGCATGAGATAAGTCGATCAGTGGTCGAACGAAAATATGATCTGCTCTTTATGAAAAGGAAAAGTTTATTTATGAAAGGAAAAGAGAAAGCTGAGATATTAGAAGTAAGAATAAGAGGTAAGTGTAGCATAAGTGAAATAAGCAACAAATAAAACAAAGCAATAGGAATTTCTGAATGCGTTGTACGTGAGTGAGGATAATGTAAGTGCGGATAAATGAAGCTACGGGGTAGACATGATAAAAGGACAACACAGGGCTGTCTTGAATAAACCAAGTAAAGAGTAACGAGAACAAAAGGCGATCTTGAGTAGACCAAGCACAGAGTAAAGAGAACATAGAACGATCTAAAAGTAAAGAGTTAAGAGGAAAGAATTGTACTATTGTAATATATTAACTAATAAAATCTTCATTAACCCTAAGAGTAGGTGATTCGAATTTCGTCAGTCTGTATCTTCCAGTTAGGATTACAAAAAATATTGTACACATATATTTTTTTAAATATCACAGAAAAGTCGACCTAAATTTTATATCTTTGCAGAGAATCTTTTTCGTATGAAGTAATAGTCATTATCATTGAATTTCTATATAAACAACATTCTATCAATGATACTACAATGAATGCTTTAGTAATAAGCAATTATAATAGAGGAAATGAGGTATATGTATGAGTGAATACATATAATAAAAATGCTTTACGCATCATATATAAAATTTCATTTCATAAAAAAATTCTTTGTTTCTATTATTATTATAGATTATTTATTTTTATCTTTTTTTATTCTTTATTAAAAAAATTTTGAATAAGCAAATTGAAAAAATATATTCTCTTTACTATAATTACGTTTAATTGAGATGTCATTTTTAGGTAAAAATTCCTGAAGAAATAATTTGCCTTGACTGAAGTTTTGTATACTGCATTATTTTAATATTTATTTTACAAACATGAACTACGATATGGGGAATACTATCCCCATCATGCGTCTATCGTATCGATGTATAAACTTGTTGATTATTCTCCTCTTACGCGTATATAATAATTGGTTTTGTTAAGTAGAGTAAGTAGTTTAGTAGACTGTGAACATACACTTTTAGTCTTTCATTTTTTGATGGTAGAGTGCGCGTCTCGCAGTGACCGTGTTAGATAGACGTCGGTACACATTTGTTTTGCAATAAATGTATAGAAAATAATAAATAAAATTGATATAAGAATTAGTATATAAATCTGCGACAAAAAATAAGAATTTGTCGAATATTTTCTTCAAAATATTAGTGAATACTTATATATTATATTCTTTTAATACAAATTAAAACATGAGTTTATTTTCGTACTAGATATAAAGTAGAACTCCCAATGCTTTTTTTACGTAGTTTCTCCAGTAGAACTAATTCACTCTATATTACTTCGACTTTTATTATTACTACTACTATTATTACTATTACTGATAATAATAATAAAAATGTATTTAAATATTATTTATATACGTCTAGATATTATTTAATAAATTTTATATTATAATAGAAAATTACCTCCGACTGATTGTGAGTAAGAAACAATGTGGAAACAAATGCATAACGATCATAAGATAGTAAAACAAGGAGAAAATTACGTCTATCTTTTTAGTGTATAAAATGTAAAATAAACCATACATTTTTCGAAAATTTAATATTTTAGAAACTCAGATGCCTTGACATAAACGATTAAACATGTATTTTCTTTGCTATAGTATCATCTGGCTAAAACTTATTAAAATGATCGAGAGAATTTCCGGAACTTCTTCGTACGAGCATCGTGAAACGTATTTCTTTGCGTTTGAAAATGTTCAAAAAATCTGAGCATTATCTATTTATGCACACAACCAAGCAACAATCGCTACTTCACGGATATAAACATACACTATTCAAGCGTATATATGAAAATCAGTAGTGAGAATACGAGCTTCATTTCTTTTGCCGCAAATTTCGAGGAGCGCCACAATACTAAACTTTATCTTCGCAAAAAATGTCGAAAATAGCATTTATGCCATCAATGAGAACAGAAGTGAGCCTTAATCAATTTTGATAAACAAGATCTCATTGTAAAGTTTAGTATATTGTAGTCTAGCATATAGATATCAAATTTGTGAAAAAGCTTTTTATTTGTGTATAAACTATTCTTCAAAAATATCATTTTTTACAAAACCAGTGGTAATGAATAACCTTAACGAAGTAGAATACGAGGGTTGCGTAGATGGGGGGATCTTGGAGGGATCTAGGAGAAATGGAATTATTGGTGGGATTTGGTATTTGCGGCAATAAACTTTTGAATTCCTAAAGCCATATAATAATAATAATATACAGTTAGAGAAACATACAAATTTAAAAATATACGAACATGAGAATTGATACATTTATATCTTCTAAATCCATTTTTAAAAAAATGATATATTTTTCTACAGTGACTATGTTTCAATATTGTGTATGTAAATATTTATTTTTGCTCTTCACTATCTTTTTTTATCACCGAAAGATGATATGGTATAAATCATTTTTTGAATCGTATACAAGAAATAAAGTACATGTCGCACTTGAAATTGTTAAAAATATTGTCATAGAAATTTTTCATTAAGATCTTTTAGAAATAAATTTTCTTAGTATAATTATACAAGTACCGAGATGATAAATACTCTATATGTAAATTAGTACATTAGTCATTCCTAATTACTGCGTACGAACAAAAATATTAATTCAAAGCTTAATTTTTTCATAAAATTTGGGTTTATCTTTACTACAGAGTTATTTTTTTCTTCAACGATATATATCCAATACGATCATTCGCAACTTATCATTTACGTATGCGTAATTGCTTCATGAATAAAATTCTTGAAATAATATGAATGTTTGCTATATTACTTCGTCGCGCAATCATGCTCAATACTAATTATTAATATAAAAGCCTTAATCTATGTTTATAATTTCTTAATCCTATTTTTATCCTATCTAGATACAAAATGTTGTATAATTGTTCTTTATAATCGGATATAAAGTTTAGGCTATTCGCAGAAATATTAGTTATAAAACAGGCTATAAAATTTCAAATGAAAGAGAGAGAGAGAGAGAGAGAGGGAGGGAGGAATGTGTAGGGTTAGAGAGAGGATCGGTATACGATGTGAAGTATGGAGCGAGAGAAACAAGAGTGAAATTGGTCTCAAAAGGGATGCATACACATAACGCGATGGTATCGTGATTTTTAGATTCGACAGAGTGATTTTGAATCTAGGTCATGGTAAAAAATTTTCTTTCGTAAATACCACCGATTTTCAATCTTCCATTACTTAAATATTATCTTAAGAATATTTTTGCATCGACGACCGAATCTCTATCTAGCGATAAAACTTTTATTTTACACTTCGAATTATATAACGTCACATATGACGAAGTAATGCAAATGCTTGCTATATACATACATATACTATTTCTTCGCTTTAAATGTTTTATTCATCATGCTTAACAAGGGAATATATTAGTTACTTAATAATTCTGAAAATACACACAATTATTTCAGTGAACTTTTATAAATATATATAATTAACTGTATGAAAAAATAAATTCTTAAATAAATAACTATTGATATTCTTTATTGGTACATTGCAAATAAAACTATGTGAATTAGTTGCAAAAAGAATGTTAAAATTGTATAGTTTTCAATATGTTATTTGTAGATCAAATTTATTTTGTTTATTGGTTATCTTATTTATTTTTAACTGGACATAGTTTATTATTCTGCAATGCGAACACTTGTTTCTTCCATCATTGGAAGAAATAGAAAAGTACAATTTGCAAATAAGTAGACGGAAATTTTAAACATATTTGTTAATTAAAGGGTTAGTATTTCTGATGCTCGCGATTCTAACAAATGTTCCATCGAATTAACATCTTTACACCATCCATCGAGTCGTTGGACCATCCCAGCAATTTGACTACGATCTAATACTCGAGGTTGAACCCAAGTCATATGAACAGTTCCTGCAACTTGATCAATAGCACCACGTACTAAACCTTGAGCTAGAGCCTTCATTACTAATAATTCAACTTCTCCTAAAGGTAAACGAGTTTCCTGTGATATTTCTGTAAATGTTAACTGTCGGTTATTTGCTTGACGCTTGAAAGTCATTTCCATGAGACATAAGAGGGATATCTTTTGTCTTAATTTTAATTCTTGTGCTGCTAAATCAGCAACTTTACTCCATTGTGGTTTTAATTTTTCCAATGCGACAATATCACCAGCATTGAAAGCTTGTAATAAATCTATCAACCAGGAGTTAGGTGTATCTTTCAATGATTCTAAAACTGGATGGGCAAGTAATTCCCCGAGATTGTAAACTCCTTCTCCTAATAATGCAGCAAGTCCAAGGAAAAATGCATGCTGTTCTTGTTCCTGTCTATCCAAGCTATGTAAATCAATACATCCTAGGTATCTGTAAAATAAAAACTAAGTTGTATTAAAACATGTAATGAAATTATAAGCACTATTTTTTCAAGAAACAAACCTTAATGCAGTACGATAATATTCTGCGTGTTTTCCTTGCAATCTATACAATCTACTAGCCAGAAGATAAAATCTGCCATGAACAGTGGTAACTCCATCAGCATTATCAAGCATGATTTCAACATCTTCTATAATTTTTTTTGCTAGCTCTTGATTATTTAATTTGTCAAGTAAAATTTGTCCTGTAAGAACTTTGCATAGAGCTACTGCCTCATTATTGCTTTTAACTTTGGATTCTGTTTTCTCTAAGAATTTGATCGCTTCTTGTTTATCTTGAAATTGTTGTATTACATGCGCCATTATTTCAACCAATGACAATGGATTTATCCTTTGAAAAAAATAGACAAAATAATGAATGAACGTGACAACAATATAGAACATAAAATTAAGGTTATATATTTATTTGAAGATTGTTTTTTTATTTACTTACTTGTTTTCAAATGTTGACAGAAAATTAATATACAATTGTATAAGATTATCATTTTTTTGCAATAACGGATGTTTTACAAAGGTTTCCAATTTAAGAGTTAGTTGATGCCAAAGCCTGCAAGTCACCGGTCGGAAGAAAGCATACATTTATTTTTCTTCTTTGAAACTTACATTAATAAAGATATTTATCATGTAATTACCTCTTATTGTAAAGAGTATCGAGTTCCGCCCATTCTTCCGCCAATTCTTTATCTGAAACATTTTGTTTTGATCTTAAAAATGTACTAACATCTTTCTGTGCTACGGTAGCCGCCATGTTTAATAAAACTTGTATATCCGATCGAGAGATGATTGTCGAATCATCCTCATGAACCAATGAAAGTTCGATAGATCGATATGCGTTTCTTTATGAAATCATTTCTATCGAGATTTCATTCGAGATTTTTATTTCGCTTATTACGTTGTAAAAGTAGAGTTTAGAAGAAATTAAAATACTTATCAGATTACTATCTTTTCGTGAATATTTAAATGCAAATACGAATTTTTAATAAATCTATTATTTAAAAGAAGATCATAGAATTGACCGAATATAATAATAATCTAATATCAATTCTTTCTTATCTTACGAAGTTATAGATAATTTAAATATGGCGAGATTTTTTGCAATAACGAATTATCTTGTTCTCCAAAGGTCGATTGATTAACTACTGAAATTTTGATCTTTAATTTAAACATATTGAAGTAATAATTCTGTATTTTATTATTATTTATTCATTTTTTCTATAATTTTTCTTTTTACCAAATCCTCAATATGTAACGCCGATAAAATCATCTTGTGTCAAACAAAAATATTAAAAAGCTTATGTTAATATAATTGCATTATCAATGTGTAATTAATCAATTGTTAGAAACTGTCTGAAGAGCAGTTATTATTGTCAACTATTCAATATTAAAACAATTTTCATATGGCTAAAATAACCAATGCATAACAACATCAAAAAACGGAGGATGTGTGTGAGTGTAATATTTGGATGATTCATATATTTCATATATATGTTAAGAGAAATACTTAATGATAATTGATCATATTCTATTAGAAGAGTTGAACGTAAATGTTAACGTTATATATATAAATTTTAATTTACCATATATTGCAGCAAATTATATTTATTTTTAAACAATATGAAGTAAATTATGTAGATGTTGTAAATTAATTAGTCTTTAATTATTAAAATTTTTATGTTAATAGGTACAAAAACGGACATGTGGAAACTCCTGATATCGTCAATAGTGTTGATTGTTATTAGTATTTTAAGAACTAAGGCTGTTTTATTAGCTCCATCCTTTACTCCAATTGTTATATCTGCAAACTATACACAAAATTATAATGCTACTATAAACAGCACCATCGAATATGTATTCTTATATCCTACGAAGAATGTAAAGTATACTATTATTATTAAAAAAAAAAAGAATATATCATATAATTGATATGATTTCCTTTTTAGAACACATTATTAAAAACTGCACGAATACAAGTGCAAAGTGAAGCTACCTCTGATTTGCCTTTGATTGTAGTTGTTCGGCAAGACAGAGGAATTCTATCTTGGCAGATTCCTCTTATTATTGAAAGTGTAAATTTTGATCCATTAAAATATAATAAAACCAGTCGAACGTTATGTTCAACAAAATATTATAAAAGTGATTATCATGATACAGATGATCAAGATTTTATTTCTGTTAGTATATCTACAGCTAGTCACGTAAATATCTTTTTTAATCTTAGTGTAACAGAAGAAACAGATTTTAATATAAGGTAATTTGAACTGCATCATTATTTATTAGTTTTAGATTATTTAAAATATCTTATAGTTTACATTAATATCATTTGTTTTACAGGCTAAATGAAAAAAGAAGTGTAGAAATTTCTCCTTCAGAACCTATATATTATAGTTACATCTTTTCAGAAGAATTTCAAAGTTCATCTGTAATTGTTAGCGTTGAATCAGATAATGATATTTGCATGACATTCTCTATACAAAATGTATCCGTAAGTTACGCAATTTTTAAATGAAATGTTTGTTATATATCCTAATATAGTTATTCATATCTATATACATTCACACATATTTATATATTATTTTTTAGTGTCCAGTATTTGATTTAGAGCGGAATATTGAATTTTCTGGATATTGGCAAACTATAAGTCAGAAAGGTGGTATCACAGTATCTGTAAGTATTTCTTTTTCTTTTTTAAAAAAACAATGAAAATTTTTAAATAATGTAGATATTCATATATTTCAGAAAGAAGCATACCCTTTTGGATTTTTTGTTGTACTTGTAGTTAAAGGAGATGATACAGATTGTAATGGTGTACTCAGCACCAGGTCACTTAGAAGTAAAAATATTACATTAACTATAAATGCCAGTATTACGAAAAAAGATTATGTTGTGGCTTCATGTACAGCAGCATTTGTAATTATTATATTTTGTGGATGTTGTGTAGTAGCTGTGATTGTAGGTAAAATTAGAGAAGGTAAAAAGCTTCGGGAAGAATTGTTAACTGACAGAGACAATGAAATTAGTCAAAATATTCAAAGTCCTTCGACTTTAGAAGAGGTATAAAGTTAGAATTCTATAAAGCATTTAATTTTCTATTATTTTATATTTTGTTATAAACATTTATTTTTAGATTGGTCCTAGTCAATGGGCAACAATTGAAGAAGATTCTTCATTAGATGAAGATGATATTGATATGATGGAAGATGCTCTTTCAGATAAAGAAGTAATACGAACAAAAACTGTGCTCTCAGTTTGTGATCTAGCACGGAAAGAACCAAAAATTTTAAAACATAAATCGCGCTTGTATTTATATTACCTAGCAACTGTTGCTATTTTTTATACATTACCTGTTTTACAACTGGTAATAACATATGAACGAGTGCTTCATGCTACTGGAAATCAGGATATGTGTTATTATAATTTCTTATGTGCACATCCATTAGGATTAATATCTGATTTTAATCACGTTTTTTCAAACTGTGGATATGTTCTGCTTGGTTTATTATTTATATTTTTAACGTATACACGAGAATTAGATGAATCAGATAAACAAAAAACAAAATGTTATGGAATACCACAGCATTATGGACTTTTCTATGCAATGGGTACTGCACTCATAATGGAAGGTGTTCTTTCAGGAAGTTATCATGTCTGTCCAAGTCGTAGTAATTTTCAGTTTGGTAATATAATATTGACATATTATTTTATATTTTAACTTTTTTTATAATTTTGTTAAGAAAATATTATTGTATGTTTTTATATGGATTTCAGATACTAGTTTTATGTACATAATAGCAGTATTATGCATGATAAAAATTTATCAAACTCGTCATCCTGACATAAACGCTAGAGCTCCAGTAACCTTCGGAACATTGGCCCTTATTATACTTCTAGGATTAGTTGGAGTCTTAGATGGTTCTACATACTTTTGGGCAATATTTACCACTACGCATTTATTTGCCTGTTTGAATTTAACAGCTCAAATATATTACATGGGACGTTGGAGATGTAATAGAGGCCTTTTTACTAGAGTTTATCAAGTATGCTTTTTTTTTTAATATTATGTTAGTTCCATGTTGACATTTTAAATATTTCATTATATATTTTGTTTTGTAGACATTAAAAAACGACGCACGTTATGGAGTAACATATTTATTCCGGCCACTTTATGTTGGAAGATTTGCAATGCTTGTTATAGCAAATTTGTGTAATATTGGTTTATCAGTATATGGTAATCTATATCATGAGAAAAATTTCGCTACATTTCTATTAGCGATTTTAATGTCTAATTTAATTTTATATACATTATTTTATATAATAATGAAGGTAATTATTAAAAATAATTTTTCAGATCATTAATCCATATTTGTTGAGATTACTTAATTTTTTTTAATATAATAATTATTTCTTTACAGTTGTGTCATAAAGAAAGAATCTTATTTAAACCATTAATGTACATCATATTAGCAGTCTTATTCTGGGCAGCTGCATTATATTTCTTCATACATAAAACGATATCCTGGAATCTTACTCCCGCCCAATCACGTCTTTTTAATAAGCCTTGCATATTATTAAACTTTTTCGATTCTCACGATATTTGGCACTTCTTATCGGCATTTGCAATGTTCTTCTCGTTTATGATTTTACTTACCTTAGATGATGATCTTGTTGATGTACATCGAAGTCAAATTCCAGTTTTTTAAAGTTATATAAATAAATTGAGATCATGTATCTAATGTAAAATTTATGCAAGTTTAAGACTGCATATAATGTATATAATATAAAAGACAAATAATTAAAGATGATATAAAATTTACATGGCTATTATCTTAAAATACTACTATTTTTGTTATAGAAATTTTTTAATCTTTTCCCTACAAATCCTTAACACTAGATTTACCAACCAGTCAAAATGACTGATTTCAACTGGTTTTATAAAAATTTCTATTTTAATTTTCATCACATGTTATTTCAAGGCATTATGATTTTTTCTATTACATATATACATATGATCAATTTTATAGATTCCTTTTTCCTTTTTTTTTTTTTTTTTTTTTTTTTTGAGATACATATGAGGCATACCTTAATATACCGGAATAATTGTCAATAATTCTAGTGTTAAAAACAATTATGATTGAATCAATCATATGCCATCAAAAAATTATACTATACCTGTATAATTACTATCGACAAGTGAGAATATCACGTGAATGTCTGTACAAAGAATTACTTCTAATAAAATTACATACACCAGGTACGCAGAGGCACAAGATTTTCACGAATTAGGATGAAGAACTTGAATCAATGTGATGTTCCTGATCTGGTGTTTCCATTTGCGATAAAGTCCTTTGTAATTCAGCACGTTCGGCAGGATTTAATCTATGCGCAATTTCCAAGACAGCATCTAATCTTACTTCTGGACAAGTTTCGAGAGCTTCTTTGATACGTGTGATAACTGCATCCTTCTTTACACACATAATATTACGTGATATAACGCTATTTTCATTAACAAGCTGTGCCTCCAACCAAGTGGTAGCCGCTTGATCTTGATCCCACAGATAGGATTCTATAGCTCCTTTATCTTCGATAAACCATCGTCGTAGCATCGCACCAATTTGTCTAACGTCGAACTTAGGTTGCATTGACAAAATATCCTTCTTAATATCCTCTTCCAAAAGTCTTCGTCTTAATTTCCAATAAAGCAACGGTCTTGCTTTTTGCCATGGTATTATATCTTGTATTACGTTTTTTTCTAACATTCGTTCTGGTGTGTCGTGAAGATCCGCAAAATAGACAGCAACTTGTTGATATATAGGTATCAATGTTTTTTCTCTCTTACGAATTACCGTTTCTATTTCTGTTCTTTCTTCAATTGAATTTGATGTATTAAGGTTTTCCTAAAAAATTTATTAATTAACAGATAAGACGATTATTAATGAAAATTTTAATTGAAGAAATAAGATAATATAAAACCATACTTTTAACTTTTGAATAACAGGATCTATTCTATGCATAGTCTTGATGAGATCCTTGTTTCTAAATTTTATTTCTACGATACCACTAGGCTCTAGGACACCACCTCTACTGGTAGTATCAGCAAACATTTCTAAGTATCGTGGATTAATTGTAGTGTCCACTACTGCCCATGCACCACCTCTGAGTTCACCATTTGGTGGAATGTATACAAATATAGGTTTCGTGTACTCTCTCAACGCGTCAACGATATAGGCACCAAATTTGACAATTTGATCGTACATATCTGTAAAATTTACGCATAATCATTAGATTCTAGCATGACAAAGAAACAAAGATTTATTTCATATATATACCTTTCATGCCACTGGAAAATCCTCTCCAGTTAGCGAATATAACAAGCGGTAGTTCTTCCCTATTAAAATCTCGAATAGCTTGTGCAGTTTTATAGGCACTATCTGGGAACCATACTTGGCCAGCCTGAGATATTGTCTTAGCTTCCGAATCGAGATTAGCAGGATCAGCAGGAAGATGTAATTCGACAGTTCTTGTTTCGACGGCTATAACGCCACAAGGTATACCACCTAGTCTTGCTCGACCTGTTATTACAGTTTGTGCCCAAGGTTTCATGATTTCCTACATAATTTAACGAATTGTTAATACCATAAATAAAATCTAAAACAATTGGTGAGAAAGATTTATAAAGAATGAACCGTACCTCCCATGATCCACGATCGAAGAAACCACTTTCCCAGACATTCTGATCGTTAGGTGAGTATCTACCTTCTAACATCCACCTTGGATCATAAGGTGCTTTTGTAGGTACATAAGTAATGTCTCGGTTGATAGAATCGGGGAGAGGTGAAGGTAATATCGGCAAACTTGTACCTTTTGCCCTGGGGAAATAACTCAACCACTTCAAAACTGTGGCCACACCTTCCAAATCTCTACTATCAACCGCATGAGTAACACCATTATTATGCATAATTTGAATACCTCCTAGTTGATTGTTACTAGCGTATACTTCACGTCCTAGGACGGCGTTCAATGCTCGGTAACCAGTAAGAATGATGTGAGAATTTTCAATTTGAATTGTTCTCTGACCAAGACGCACCAAATAAGAACCGATACCAATAGCGCGGCACGAAACGATAGAGATAGTGACAATTTCATCGTAAGCTCTGGATGTTTCGCTAGCAATCATACCAGCGTATTTTAAATTCTCTACGCCTATACCATCGTCTTTGCCAATGATGTCCGTAATTTTATAACGAGATTCACCGGCTGGATCTTCGATTAAGGAAGCCTTGACTGAATTAAAAGGTGCTAGACGAGCATAATCATCTGGTGTCAAGTATATATACTTGAATCCCTTTTCGGGTTCACTTTCATCTTCCCAAGCTATTTTGAATAATCCTTTGATTTCTTCAGCTAGGCCAATACGTGCACCTGCATTCGCGGCAAAATAAATACGCGGAATACCAAGTTGTCTTGCTCTTTCTGAGGCTCTGTAAAATAGAAAGTCCTCCTTTGGGCCAAACGAGCCGAGGAAATGCGTGAGATCATTGGCAATAAGTATAATATCTCGACCAGCAGGAAACTCTGGTGTATAAAGAGTTAATCTCCAAGCTACCATGCCTACATCGTTCTCACCAGGCAAACGCTTTTGTTCAACAAGATTGTCACCATCCAGTACTAGCTCAACGCAATCCATCACTGACGTAGGAATCGTGATGTTTGAATTTGATCTCTCCTCGATATATTTATGCCAAGACTTTTCTACTTGTTGTCGAAATATGTCAGGCAAGTCGTACGCATAAGTTGTACCAGCACTTTGCGCTTGGAATCTCTTGGCTTGAAGGTAATCCTTGGTGAGATACGGTGTTGAAATTGGCAAACCGTGCATAGGGCCAGGTCTCCAATTGGATAAATTAGCAGTAGGCGGTGGATAAGATTCAAAACGAATGATACCTGTCTTAGGATCTGTCGATTCGGCGTAAAGATGTAAATCTATACTGTAACCGCTGTCATTGGCGATACACAAGCGTATGTTCGACGTCGATTTGCCTGGAGCTGGGCGGATTGTCATTTTGATTTCGGCCTGACGTACACGTAACTTCCATAATCTCGGACCATATCTAAGTACCATACTGGTAACACTTTCCTCTATTCTGGCAGGATCCATTATGACTGTAGGAATGAAATTTAAGAATATATGATTACATTCCGTACGTTTAGCCAGAGGATGCGAAAAGGCTACTTCTAACTCATCCATAGCTTCGAGCAGCACGCGCTCTCCTTCGTTGTGAAGATAGTCGAAGCTTGCTTCCTTCGTAATAAGATCGGAATGACGAATAATAGAGCGTATGAAGAAACGATAGTCTGTAACTTGTTGCCCTTTGGCTACCTTTGCTTGTCCAAGGTACAAGTGCATCTTTTGATTCGATGTAGGCAAAGCCTCCAGATCGTATGTTCTCATTCTATTAAGTTCCAATTGAAAAGCACACCCTGGCTCAAGATGTCGATAAATTCTATCCTCGACAAATCCGTCTCTTTGCCTGAACGTAAAGAATTTCGGAAATTGTTTTCTCTTTAGGGCTGCGAAAGTGGCTCTTCTGATACCACGAGATATTAATTCTTCTTTGCTCGTTGCGCACCAGTCGCCAAATAATCTTGCCATAGTAGCGTCGTCTTGATTACTATTCTCTTGAATGGCAATACTTAAAATGTGTACAGGTTCAGCTGGCCTCTCACTTAATTCTGCGGCAGTAGCAGCTTCTGTCGCAGTGCTAAGCGATACATTTATGGATGTACTGTGACGAGATTCGCTACCAATCGCATCTACAGCCTCTAGGACTTTAACAGATACTGAACTCGGCGACGATAGGTCTTCCAATAAGTCCAAGATCTCATCCGAGTATTCACGGAACTGATCAAAGTCTTTGAATGCTGCCATCGCTCCTGTTCTATAATTAACAATTGATTGAGTTTGTCGATTAGGATGATTGTTAGGGAGTAAAAATTGGAAATGTACGAGAGGTATTTCTCCTGATAATTCCAAATGTTGTAAACACGTTAACTCGTAACTGATATAAGCTCTACGAACGTAAACTTCTAAAGCGGCATTGCAAACTGCACGATTCGAATGATAGAAGAAATCATGAAGGATATCGAATATAGATGTCTCGGAGAGTATCAGCTTTTGAAGATTTTCTGGATGAAAATCGTGCCCGTACATATCAACGGCTGATAGGAAAATGGATTCCATTTGGTTGTGTCTAAGTTCGTAGGCAGGTTGATGAGCAGCTATCAATACCTGTCTGGCTCTTAACGCAACACGACTGTGTTCTGTTCTGTTCAAACTGGTCAATTCCGTTAAAGTACTAGCCAATTCGTCAGTGAGACCAGGTTCGTTCGCCCAGAGATGATCTATCAGCATAGTCACTAAGATATTTTTTTTAGTTACTTGGTTATGACTAAAAATCATTGCAGTTACGGTACTTAAATCGTCCTTGTATTGTTCTATCAAAGCGGACACACATTTGTCGTAATGTCCTTGTTGAAATTGACACTCAACCATATAATATTGACGAAGAAGTTCGTGTACGGCAGTTTTCATTCGACCACGTATACCATTTCGATATCTCTGCACAAGCTGTACAATCGCTTGAGTAGTTAAGAAAAATACATCTCTGTCGGAACGTTTCGAAAGGGTAGCAGCATGTCCGTCAATGACAGCTGCGATTTGTTGACTAGGAAATTGTGCAAGAACAGAAGTTATGTTTCTTTCGTACAAAGACATTAATTTTCTTATCTTCTTCTCAACCGAAGCTGGGATTCTTCCTGATATCGTAGCTATCACTTCTTGAAGTTCAAGCAATGGTAAACTAGGATCGCGTAAGGAGAACATGAATTTTTCGATGAGTTCACGTAAACGTGGCAAATGATATGGATCTGGTAAACAGTAACCAGCTAGTGTATTTTCTAAAGCAGTCCGATATTTGGAATGAAGATGATTTAATTTGTCTGGTATAGCTGGTACCGCTGGCGTTGGAAATTGGCCACTATATTCCTCAGCATTCGTCACTAAAGATGGATCATCGAGTTCTAAATGAGCTATTACAGTACCAGCTTCGAGAATAGCACCTGGTCTTTTCACGTAAAACAATGTACCAGCTTCGCTTGTCGTTACCGTCATTATCATTTTCATGACTTCGATTTCAGCGTAAGCTTGTCCCCTATCGATGTGACCACCATCCTCCACCAAAAAATTTATCAATTTACCCGCTGATGGTGATCTAAGTAAAGACGGATCGTTATCCTTTTCAAATACACAGGTTTGATTACCTATAGTAATTCTGTAACGATCTACTTCTTCTTTCATGTACGTCGTGTAACTGGCACCATCCATTGAGAGTAACAAACCACCGTCAGAAAGTCGATGAACTTCGATTTTTTTATAGGAACTATTTAAAACGAGGAAATAACTATTAGGACCTGACTTAGCTGCTTGAACTTTGTACTTGTAACCATCATTCACTAGTTCTACCTAAAATGTTTTAATCAAAATGATCGATAAATTTGTACTATATTTAAAAAATATATTTTCTAACTAAATAATAACTAAATAAACAAATTGACTCACATCTACGAGGTTATTTAAATCATTACTGCCTTGTACTTGACCTTTCTCCAAGGCTGTCTGAAATTCAGTGAATGCGGCAGTAATAGTTCTATCAGCAATATGAATGGCACCACACGTAACGGCTAATAGAACGTTTGGCTTATCGCTTTTAATACGCTCTGCTATAAGCACATCAAGCCATGATGTGTCGATATTGTTTTGTTGAAAAGCTTCAGTTTCCAATAAAGTTATAAGATATTCTACCGTTGTCCTGAAGTCACCTCTGATGCTTAATTCTTTCAGTGCTATTACCAAATTCTCTCGAGCTTGATAACGATCTTCCCCCCAGGAAAAACAATGACCGAATTGAGAATCAGCGAATTCGTGAAGACCACCCGATGCTCCAACAGAAAAATAACCCCAAACATTCTTCGACGATCTAAAGTTCAATTCTTGTACAGTACCAGAACTTGGCTTGAAACCTAAAGTACATTAACGTAATGCATTAAACATCGATATAAATTATTTAATTAATTCGCAATTATTCTGATAGGATAATTACCTTCATCAGGATTTTCACTGGTAATTCTAGCAGCTATCACATGTCCCCAAGGTTGAGGTTTATGACGTAGCTGCTCGAAATCTATTTGACTATCTCCCCAAGGACTCTCACCATAAAGGAGACGTATATCTTTAATATGATGAAGAGGCAATCCCATCGCCACTTGAAGCTGTGCAGCAGGGAGATTTACGTCCGATATCATCTCGGTACATGGATGTTCCACTTGAAGTCTAGGATTCAATTCCAAAAAATAATACCGGCCAGAAGTATCATATAAATATTCAACGGTACCCGCGCTGACATATCCAACCATTTTTGCTAATCTTACAGCAGCCTGTTAAACCGAAAGTAAACCAATACATAATGTACAAGAGAAGAGAATTCTGTAACTAATGAAACTATTGTGTTTATACTTTCTCCATCTCTTCGAAGACTTCAGGTTTAGCTATTACCGCTGGTGCCTCTTCTATTATTTTCTGATGTCTTCTTTGGATAGAGCAATCACGGCCGAACAACGATATTGCATTACCGTAATTATCGGCTAATAATTGAACCTCTAAATGACGAGCACATTTCGCCATTTTCATGATAAATATCGGTGAACCCGGTATCTCGGCTTGCACTTGTCTACAAAAATTACAAATGTATAGTTAATATATATATATATATTTCTTTACAAAAAATTATTATTAATTATACATCATCCAATTCACCTAAACAAGGCGGGTAACTCTTCCGCGTTTTCGCATTTTCTAATACCCTTACCGCCGCCACCTTCGCTAGCTTTCACCATAATCGGAAAACCAATTTTATTAGCTGCAGCAAGACATTCCTCGACGGTGGAAACACAACCTTTCTTGAACAATTCGGTTGATATCTTTATCTTCTTGCCACTATATTGAGCTTTCAATTCAGATCCCGACCAAGGTAACGTAGGAACGTCTGCTGTTTGAGCGACAATACTAGAAGCTATTTTATCACCTAAAGCCCACATAGCTCTCTCGGATGGACCTGAATGTTATTACATAATAGGAAAAAATAAATAGATATTTTTAATAAACATTTAAATGATTTTAAATTAAGTTCATAATTTTCCAATAGAAAGAGATCTCGAACATTTTACCTATAAAAGAGATATTATTTTTATGCAGTAACTCTGGTAATTTAGGATTTTCTGATGCATGACCCCATCCAGCCCAAACAGCTTGCACCTGCGTCCTTGTTGCAATATCCACGATGAGCTCGACGTTCGCATAATTATTGTTGTTTGTTCCACCAGGTACGGGGACATATTGATCGGCCATTTTTATATATTCCGCATTAGCTTTAAGGTCTTCCGGGGTGACCATGACCACGAAACGTACCGCTCTTTCATTCTTAAACATCTCGTAAGACCATCGTCGTATCGACCGCATACATTTGACTGCAGCGATTCCATTGTTAGCTATTAAAACCTATAAATAATGAGAAATTAAATAAAATTAAACGAAAATTATATTCATTAGTTGCATAAACCGTTTCGTATTAACTGTTTTATTATTTTTTGAATGTTATTCGATTACCTTGTTGATAACCTTGGTGCCGCCAAAGCGATGTACGAATTCTTCGGGTGTCGCAACGGTGAAATCTTTCTCTTGCAATCGGCTTTGTGTCTGAATCATCACCGTACCCTGCGACATGCTGGGCCTGCAAAAATAAAAACGAACCATGCTTTTAATTAAAACTAATCGACCAAGAACGATTTGTATTTTATAATTATTTTATCATAAAAATTATTGATGTTTCACTGTTTCATTATTATAATCTACAATTAATTACATAAATATTTTAACATAATAAATACAACTTTTATATCTTCATGTAATAGTTTTCATCTTCATTGCGTTAATTCCTGTAGTTTTCTGCTACTCGCAACGAGTATGATATTATAAAATATGTATTTATGATACGTAAAATATGTATTTAAGAGAGGATCACGACAGACGCATTATTTCTATAAATTCCCGATAAAGATTCTTGTCTTTTCATCTGACTATGCTAAAAATGTATGAATGAGAGTAGAGAAAGTATATAAACCGTTAATTTAAACGGTTCACGTAACGTTGTGCTCCTAAATTGGTACACTTTCTGAGTAGCAGTATCATCAATTCAATTGATACAGTTCGTTCCATATTTTTGTCTTATACTTGCTTTCTTTTTACATCGCACATGATGGATACCTTAGAACAACACATTCTTCTTTTCTGTACTGCCAATGTTATATATAAAATGTTTTTTATCAAAAAAAGTATATATATATATATATATATATATATATATATATATATATATATATATATATATATATACATATATACATATACATATACACACACATATGTAATGTATATTTGCACGAACGATTACGAGCAAGCACGTGCATATACATTATGTCACTTCGTCGGTATCAATTTTACGAAAATATCTATTAAAATTAAATTATCGAAACAGTATTACGTTAATCCAGATGTTCTTGGTTGTAAATAATTCTTCATTTCTTCCTCCTTCTCTTGCGCATTATCTTCATCCGACGTTATTTTAACGATAGTAGTACCTTGAAGATTGTCGGAACTCCTCCACATCGGTTCTTTTTCAGTTCTTTCAGCTAAAACAAATCTCTTCATGCGTCTCATCACGTGGATTCCATATAAAAAAGAAAAGGAAAGGAAAACGACGAAATCCAATGAAATATCCAAGGAAATCCAGAATTCAATAATCAAAAGTTATCGATCACTATCCTCAAGGACCAAAAGAATACTCCAATCAGCCTGTTTACATAGTCATTTTTCTTAGTGTTTATAGATCCAAGTCCAATCCTTCATCCATGCTCATGATATTCATCATTATTCATTTTCTTATGTCATTCATTGTTTACTTCGTAAAATATTCTTTCATCTTATTTGTATCTTCTTGAAGGATTCTAAGAACATCATAAGGTCACTTGCGATTTTATACTCGTTTTATAAATATTTAGAAATATATCTCTTCTATAATTATTAGTTTAAAAATTCTTATATATCCCGCATATATACTTTTACAGACTATAACCTCGAATTAAAGTCAATCAGATGACAAAAAACGAGGAAAGATTCTAGTCATGCCGGGAAATCGAATATTCTCGTTCCAAACCAGAGAAAGACCTTGAAGAACATTTTTTTTCTTTTTATTAATCATTCAACCAAAATCTTATTTCCCGCTGTTTTTTGTAAAGATATAGAACGCTTTGAAAGATAGCAAAGGATATAATTTTTTAACTGGTTCAATCGGAGATTGAATTTTTCACGGTAAAACGAAAAAAATAAATATTACAGAAACGATTATGATACAAACGTCCTTTTACAAAGAAAGACGGATTGTCACTGACAGCTTATAGGCAAGGTGAACGGTTACTTTTCTTCTGCAAGAAATCCCCTACTACCTGTACTGCACTTGCTATCAAGAAGTGCTGAACGCATTCTTTCTTCACCAAATATCCGACATTTAATTTAATTTTTTGTGATATGCATATGAAAAATGATATACAATTTTATTGAAATTTCATTTCAATCTTAGGTAAAGTCCACAATTCGAATAATAAAACTCGAATTAAATTAATAATCATAAACGATGAAATCATGTCATTAATAATGTTCATATCGGTAATAGGATATCAAATTCGATTAGAATCCTAAACACTACAGATTGATATCTTATTAAGTAATCAAATTAATAACGAAAGGTCAAGAAAAAACATAACATATATCAAGTGATAAATGTACATCAAGAACTAAAAAAAATTCATGTTTAAAATGTATTGCCATTCTATACTAACGCACACGTTTCAAACACTTTTCAAGTAATTTCTGTGGCTAGCATAGATCAGAAGAGAGACCTTTTACACACATTCGATGGTACAATCAGCTGATCCATTAAGAATAAGTTTCATTTATCTGTTGATCTTTCAAATACAATACATCTAATTATTTATATATGTGCGTACTTTACCTATCAACATACGGAATTAATTAATCAAAGATATTTTCAGACACTTTTTGAAATAGAACAACTTTTTTTAAATCAAGCAAAGTATTCTAAATTATATATATATATATATTAATATGTGTATGTACTTTATCAAATATACGAAGAATTAAAAAAAAGAAAAAAGAAATTTTGTTTGAAACACAAGATAAAAAATATCGAATTATTACAATTTTTTATCAACAGCATTTATAAGAAACCTCTGTATTTTATATCTAAACAAAATCTTATTTCCTTATACTTACACAAACATTTAGAACATGTTACTATAATTGACTCTTATGTAAAATGAAAAAAAGAAAATTATCTACTTGTTACATTTTTGATTTTTAATTGACGTAGTTCGCTCATTACTTATACCTACACTTTCAAGTGAGATTAGATATCTTAATATGCATTACAAAGACGCTTATAGACGCGTTAGATTAATTATTATATTAATAAAAATAAATTATAAACGAAAAAAAGAAAAAAAATAGATTAATCTTCGCATTGATTGGAAATATGTTTCGCTTGTCATTTAATCTTATATTTTGTTTTTCAAGGTAAAATTGGACAATGACCAAATTAAAGATTCGATCATCTTTCTATAGTATCGTCAAAGTGTTTTATAATAGCTTACCAGAAACAAGATTAACTACTTTCATAAGCATACTCAGTTCGAATTTGATGAAGTTCAGAAGTTTCTATCGGCTATATAAAAGAAAATCTAACGAGTTTAAATGTTTTTTAATTCGTTTAATGCGTTATTATGAAAGTTTTCGTTGGATTTATACTTTCCTTGAAATTTCTCTACGATCTTGATATAAAATAAATGACATTTGTAAGTCTGATAATATTTTTAACTTATTATTTTTAAATTACGTTTATTTAAGTTTATTTACTTATATTTTCTATCAAAATATTTCGTATTACTAACTTAGCCATTTCCTTTTATTATAGATATTTATTTTCAAAGGAAATTTGACTATTAATATTTATTATATTTTTTATACGTCCTAGGAGAAATGATATTCATTAATTTAGTATAATTCTTATCATCAATCTTCTATCATTTACATGCGTGCTACATAGATTAATAAATCGTAGGCAATATGTAAAATGATTTCAAATTCCATAAAAATCCACTGACATGATTTATCGATTCACAGACAGAGTTGCTATACAAGCAACACTTAACACTTAGAAACTTCTTTACGATTGATGAGCAAGTAACAATTTTACAGGACAAAGTTCCACAGTTCGAAAATAGATTAACATAATACTTTGTTTATTTTCAAGTACAATTAATGTCAATTATGGTTTAAAAATTATATCAGTTGCATTTAAATGTATAAATTTATAATTTCTACATTTAAGTCCATTTAAACAACGTGTCCTCCTTCGAAATTTTTTTTTATATGATAAGTTATTACGCGAATTAGATTTTTTATATGATAAGTTAAAAAAAAAATATACTAAAAAAGTTTCGTTTAAAAAAAACTGGTTGGCCCTGATAAATAAAAATAACCTTTAACAAAATAAAACAAAAATTTCATATCATCGTATTTCATTTTTCAAATGGCGCAACCATATATTGTAAAATTTAGTCATACCATTTAATTCATAAGAAATATTTGAATGTTTGATTTGGGTACCCTGTATATTACTTATTATATATTGTAAAATTATAAATGTGTACTTACGGTAGTACTAAGGTTAGGTATTCGATTTACTTTTTAATATACAAAAAAATTCCACGATATACGTAATAAATGATAAATAGTAGCTATACATAACTTGATTACGAAATCCTCATTACATTGACCGCATGAATAAATAATTGCGGTCAAAGCGCATTACGAGATTATTCTGTCGATTCATTGGCGATTCTATATAACGATCATGAATTTAAATAATTTTTTTTTATAATCTCATATAAATTTCTATATGAAAAGAAAAATAAATTATAAAAACAGAAATAAACAGGAATAAATATTAACGAACGTTCAATTCACATTTGTTTAAATATTGGATTTATTAATTATTTTATAGACGTACGAAACTGCGCCATCTTAAACACGAATTTTTCATTTATGAAATGATAATTGGAAGCCAATCATTTTGTAATATAAATATTGTTATCCAGTTTCTTAAATAAAATATTTTCATGAATACTTTCACTGTGATATTCGTTAGGAAGGTTAATAAAGATTTTAATGTGATAAATGCGTATAACATTTTCCATAAAACAAGTATACGAAAGAAATAAAGACCACTTAAATTTTTAAGTAGTCATTTCTTCCGGATTTGAAATTGCGCACTAATTATCATCATTATTAAGTATCATCTTTATCGTTATCATCATCATTATTATTATTAATACTATCATTATTATCTATTATTATTTATAATTATTATTACGAAAAGAATTCCCGTCAATCTTTGTTTTCATCTCAATTATCGATGAGAGACAAAAACAATCGAATAAATGTCCTCAAAGAACTGAATCGTTAGATTGGTTTCATTGATCATCGGAATACCTCTTTCGGAAAATAACATTGGAAAACGAGATCAAGTAGAAAAATCTTATGATGATCACCTGAGTCGTTTACGTCGTTCAACCAAGCCTGGAAGGATGGAGAATTGTTGAACTTGAGGGCTGTTTCCATTATTCCCATCGATGGGAAAACTATCACCAATTTCCAACTCCTCTTCGGCGTCCGGGTCGGGTTCCCCGACAACGAAGCTAACCGGTGTCGTTTCGGACATCTCGGAGTTGTTTTCCCTATTATCACCAGAAGAAGGTTCAATAATGTGAACGATTTCGTCTTCGCTCGTACAGGAGGAGGAGGAGATCCTTGGCTGTGACTCTTCTGGTCTTCCCTTCTCGTTACCTTCAAAACAAGTCGCGTATATGCGAGCTCGGAATAAAGAACCGTTTGAAAGAAAAGTTTTGCGGGAAAATTTGGGAAAAAAAATGATAATAAAAAACAAAAGGAAAAAAAATAAAAAAAAATAAAGGAAGACCCAAGTAGGCAAAACCACCAGCATTAAATCTATTCTTCGAAAATATGAATTTGATTCTATGAGAGCGAACGGCATGCAAAAAAGCGTTCAAAATTCCTAATTTTTAAAGGTGAATCGCCGAGGTAAAAACCTACCATGAATTGACTGTTCCGTCTTTAAACTACGTTCTACGTTCAAACGTAGGCTCTGTTTAACTTGGAAGAAGTGTTCAAAAGAAGAAAACCTAATCGCGAAAGAACCAATACGACTTCCTGCCAATAACGCATGGCTGAAAATGTCGTTAATGAGGTACCAAGCAAAAGGAAACGTATCCATGACGTATTTAGATATACTCACGCATATCGAAATATTTGCTATACCATAGAAAACAATAGAAAACCTATTGTTAACTTTCGATTGACGTTAATATCAATGACGAGTTGAAAAATATTTTCTAACTTCCATTACCCATGCATAACACATTACGGAAACGTAACGTCTTCGGAATCCTTTGGAAATGTTTACAAATAAATAATAAAAAAACAGTTGTTAAATCAACAATGTATATATTAAGGATACACCAGGAAGGAATTGATTAGATTTCTATGATAGCCCAAATTCAAGATCAAATTACCCACGTATGTAGGTATCAATTATTTTTGATAATATCAACGAATTGACTAAGGAGTACGTTATATAAGTTACGAGGTCGTTAAATTCTTGAGAAAGAAGAAAAACAGTGGAAAAGATAATATTTCAAGAAATCAATCGAAATCCAGCGGGGAAGCAATAGAAGAAATACCTCACGTGAAAAAGGCTTTCTACTCACCGTAAAGAGGTCTATGACCGAGACGATCCCTCGCCCTTCTTAAAAGGGAGGACCACCAATCCCACCACTGTCGCCACCACCACAACCACCACCACCAAGGGGGTTCCTCTTCGTGATTGTACTGAATTCCCTGAAACCACCTGCGGACATCAGTTGTAACGGACACCAGACCACCGATTACGAAAAGAAGAGTTAAAATGTGAATGATTAGGAGCACGTTGAAGAGGATACCCCGCGTTAGGCGGTTAAATGCGAAAAGTTTTCAAATTTTACGTCGAAAAGACGCGAATTTTTTTTAAGATTCTTGCCTTCCCATTGTCCAACAATTTATATTTCGTGAATTACGCGTCGAGAGCCGAAGTGACAGGGGGGAAAAAAGAAAGAAAGAAAGAACACTAAAAGTTACGGCTTTATTTTTCTTTTTCTTTCTCTTCTCTTTTTTCTTTTTTTCCTTTTCTTTTTTTTTTTTCTTTTCTTTTTTTATATCAAATCGAAATACCGATTAGCGTGTTCAGAAGATTCCGTAGCATATTAAATGCACACCTTGCCGCTTCTCGATTATTCAATTCACTTTTCTTTCAAAATCCTTCTTTATTTGTTTGTTCTTTATCCCTCTTCTTCTAGATCAGAATTCCTTCTTTCGTATCTGTTTCTTTCTTGTACTTCAATTCTCTCTTCATTAATTTTATTATCCGTGAGTCTTGAATCACACTGGCGATCAACAGTTTACAATATATATTTATCGGCCTTGAAATAGACCGTGTCAATCCAATATCCACGAAAGAAAATACATAAATACTCGAGTGCTTGCTCGTACCAATGAAATTGTATATAAATGCGATTAGGATTTTTCTGATTGTTCAGAGATAAACGACGTACAATCTTAATTTAGTCAATTATAACCGACGAATAAATGAAGGGATTATTCGCTCGCATAAATTGTCACGAAATTTTAATTGAATTTTCTAGATTTTATTAATTAGTAACGGGTAATCAAATATATAAATCAGGGGAGCAGGGAAAAGATCGAACGCCGTAAATGACTGAAACAGACTGCCGATCGTGTTGATGTCACGGGCCGACTCGACTCGACGAACATTCGTAAGACGATAATATCGATAAGCCGTAGGAGAAATATCAAATAAACGAATGACCGGATACAACACTAAGGGGTTCAAAGATCACAAGTATTATGTATGTACGTCCTTGAATTTTACTAGCATCTATCCCCTTTCATCCTTAACATCGTCCAAGTCAAATCTTATTTCAATAGACTTTTTTTATTTCATTCTTTGTTTACTACGTTTCTGGAGAAACAAGTCACGAATCCCACGACAACATGTCATTAATTACGTTAATTCCATAATTGGTTCTTTACCTTACACTCTGTTTAACAATCTAAATCATAACTGTTAGTAGACTTAATCTTTGTGAAAACATTCGTGAAAGTTGATGTATCGAAGAGAAATATTTAAAATGATAAATATTTAATGAACATATTTATTTAAAAAGAAATAAAATAAAAATAGGAAGAAGAAAAATGTGGACACATTGATGCAATCAAGAATCAAGAAGTATTACCAAAATGCCACCATTAGATTGACGAGATATAATTAGGTATATATGTATGTGTGTATGAGTACATATATAATTATATATTCGTTATATATTTCGTTAACGTTGAAATTTATATTTGTCGTTTTACATTTCTAGGTTGGTATAGAAGATGAATTAATAATTATTAATAATTAATAATTATTGACAAGATTATAATTTATTTTCAAGGATAAGTTTCAAGATAAAATATTATCAAGTAAATTGAAATGAAAATGAAATGTTTAATATGAATCATTTGCTTATGAAAAATAAATAAATTTATAAATAGATATTTGTAATGGCAATATAATTATTGATTCATCTTATATAATAATAATTTTATTTAATATATCTTATATAATAATAAGCTTCGTAAGTAACTCTCAGTTTAGCTAAATTTTCTTGTTTTCTAATACATTATAAATTATTAATAAGATTGAGGCTTAAGTTGTACAATACTTCATATCAAAATAAAGATATTAAATTAAAAATATGACGAGAAAATACATTACGACTCATATTTATTGAAAAAGTTTGCTAAATTTTATGATAATTTCATATTTCAAAATTATATTTAAATTAAATAATTAAACTATGTATAATAACTTTTTTTCTTTTTGTATCATATTAAAAAATAAGAATGTAATCGTTAACTAAACTGTAAAATTCCACAGAAAGTCGAGTTTATCATGATGAGAATTTCTAACATCCGTTACTTTCCTTAGAATTATATTACAGTTTCAGTATAATTCTGCAATTTCGAAATAATTATGCGATATAAGAAACAGGTATTCAAGCATCGTCTCTCACAATCAGTAAAAATCGCGGAAATACTTTTGTCTTCTTATGTCCGTTTTTTATAAGCATGTATATTTAGAGCAGATAAAGTTCAACAACGTAAATCGGGGTATGCGAATAATCATTATACGGATTGCAAAGTAAGAACATGCGTTATTAAAGAAACAACGTCAATTTTGAGAATCGTTATAACCAGCACGAACGGTTCAATGACATAAGTACACCTGATATTACGATCCATAGTTGTAACAATACTTCACAAAACGGAAAAGGAGTAAAACAAAATAGGTAACGATAATTGCCAATATATCATTTTATCATTCAATAAATTTTCTCATTTCAACATGAAAAAGAAAACAACATTGTAATTATTAAATTGTCATATTAAAAATAAAATAAGAAAAAGTCATACACTTTTTTCGTTACCATTATATTTACATTTTTCCTCTTTCTCACTGATCCTGTCTTTCTCTTTTTATTTCTCATCACTGATTACTTTATTAAAATATTCAAAGTTATGCAATTTACATGTTTACTTCATGACGGTTGTTTTTAAATCACGCGATTATCTAAACACTTCGGTCGTTCGTGTTATCGTGAAGTTTTCTCGTACAAATCGCATGACTTTATAATTTGCATGAAAATGTGCGATTATAGTCCTTCGAAGCTCGATAACGTTGTTTTTATTATATAGACGCACATGTGTATTTACACAGTTACACATATATGCACAAATTTACGTACAAATACAACTTCCAAATGTATTGAATCTTGATACTAGAGATTTCCAAACACGAAACGTCCTTGTAATATTACACATTATACAAATAAGATTTCTCATCTTAGCCACGATGTTGATAACTTCAATTAAAAAATGAATATTTACTGATAAATCCTCTTGTGATAAATTAAAAAATGTTTAATAAGTCATTTTTTTCTTATTTCTACATTATAAAATGTTAATGTCATTAAAATGATAAGATAGAAAGAAAATGATAATGGAAATTAAAAATTACGTTTATAAATTTAGATCATAGTTAAGTGACATGGAATTTTATGTTTTAATTTAATGACGTATTTGAAAAATACGTTTATATCGTTATATCAGAAAGAAAAAGAAAAACAGAAAATATCATTCACAAATTTTTTACAATTTCACTTACCTCAGTATTTTCAAATTACTTGTGAGATAATAAATGAAGCGTTCATTAAAGATAACATCTAATACTAAAGAAATATTGCAAATTTAACGTGTAAATGAAATGAAAGGGATAGGAAAAGAAGAGGAGGGAGTGGAGAAAGTGGGGATGGGTGCGGGGCAATGGTGACTATACACATTATGCACTTTTTTTGCAACTACTTCGCAAAAAATAAGACGCAGAAAACCACAATTGCGTTAGACGATTGAGTTGATACACATATATAAACAGCTCTATTTCCTACATGCGATCGATATACATGTACATACACACACACATATATACATATCTATCTATGTAAGGTTAATTACAAAAACTAAAAATACGATATTTTCAAAATAACCAATTACTATTTGTAATATCGATTCGTCAGACATTACGAATTTACGATTACATCATAAAGTTTTTTTTTTTTCGTTTCTTTTTCTTTTTTCTTTTATCTTTTTTTATTTATTATTAAGAATTATACTTATCGCAAAGGGAAAACTATAGAATGAAATCTATCACTGTAACTCTTACGTATTCAATAGCAACCGATCGGTAAAAAAGTTGCGGTTTATATGAAACACGTTGGCATTTATATATTCAAGTTTTTTATTAATTATTAAAATAAAAAATTTAATTATATACATATATATGTTATTATAAATATTTAATGCATTAGATGATGATTTTTATATTTGTACATAAAAAAGAAAAAAGAATCGAAAAGAAAAATTTTATTTGCCCAAATATTATTTTAAATCGTATTATCTAGGTGAGATAGATCGAGTGTAAAAATAACAAAAACGATCGATAACTTTTAGTTGAAAATTAAGCTATAATATGGACACGTACATATGTATATATAAAGACTGGATGTTATTTTGAACATTTTATACCACCATCCACGAGTACTACGCATAATACAACTTGTAAATTGATTGCATAATACGTCAATTTATACCTCGGAAGCATCTCAGTACTTTTAAGACGTTTATTGAATCACAAATTGTGTTGTCATAGTTTTCTTAGCTGTAGTTTCAAGTTGACCTTCTCACTCGACTTTTTTAATTAGTTAATTAATCTTTCCATTACCACGTGGTTCCATTAATATAAAGATACTCAATGATTTATTTCCGAGTTAATTTTTTAGATAGCATTTGCAACTAATTATTATATTAATCCCTTATTCCAAGCCATAAAAATGTAATGAAAATTATGTCATTAATAATAATCACATGAATGTTCGTTAATATTTGATAGAAAGCGAAGGAAAAAAGATAGAAGGAAAAAAGAGAAAAAAGATAACACACACACACACACACACACACGTCATACAAGGAAATACCACATGAAAGGAAGAAAATATTGTTTCTCTTGTACGAACTTCTTTACGACGTTTATAGATTTGCACGTGAGGCAATCAAAAGTTGATAGGATTCATGCGATTCGTCGAGAGACGAGTCAGGCGACTTAGAACGGTTTATGATTGGTCGGCTCGAAGCGTGGCATGTTTCCAGGGAACCCGCGTTACCGAAAGAGAATTCAGCCGAATTAATTGCCGATCGAGAATAATATTCATGACATAAAGAAAAAACTTCAATGAACTATCATGAAATATAAGATAAGAATGAAAAGAAAAATAATATCTCCGTATTATTGAAGAGAAGCCATTTTTTTTAACTCACCGGTGACGAATCCTACGCGGTGGAGTAGCACGCTCCTCCCTGAGGTTAGGTTCGTCGTCTCGTGCGTGTTCTGTCATTCGTGTGGCCTTTTTTCAACAATTATCACAACGAAAAAAATATGTAAATGTTAAAACACAAAGTGTGATAATTCGAAACACGTTAGAGAAGCCTTGTTAGTCAACGTTGATCAATTATAGATCGACATTGATCGTTAAGGCAGTAAAATGTTCTGTCACCTTCCGTACATTTATCTTTTCTTTATTCTTTTTTCCACACTAATTTCGTACACACTTTATTACGCGTCGTTAGTTCATATACTAACGTCACTGTCGATTAGACCTCACCTTTTACAATTTCTATATCTCTCTTCGTTTAGTTATCTATGTTCTATCACTCTCTTGTTCTAGCTAAACTACTAATGAATTCACGTCTACCTTATCGGTCGAACATCCTCGGTTCTTTTCTCAGTGTTTTTTTCTTATACCGCCTAGAGGTCGACATTCTACAGGCTACTTGAGCAATCATCATGGAGGTATCGACGTTAGATGTTAATTTAATGAGGAATATAGTCAAAAGGGTATCAATAACAATTACGCATTCATATAATTTTCTTTGTCAAATTATTTTAGTGGGCTTTAACAGACGTCAATTTCATATTATCTCTATCGATAATCCTACCTATATGAAAACATAAAAAACTTTTTCTATTTCGTATATCTATATTTAACTTTTATCTCTTTACTTCTTTTATCTGTCACGTAAAACATTATTAATCAAAAAAGAAAAAGAAAACAAAAATATATGCACATCGATAATATTTTATATAATTTCAATAGAATTTATCTATGTTCAATATCATAGCAATCTTGAAAATTATTGTGAAAACGATCTTTATAAAAAATACGATTTCACGATTATTACGATCTAACTTTTTTTCTTCTCCTTTTTCAAGAGTAAACGCAGGAATAATATTGTTTATATGTATGTCAATTAACCATGTCGATCAGCTAATATTAATTAATACATATATATGTATTAATATTCACTTTCACTGCATACACTTTAAACATTTTCCTAGGCGTTGTTTTGCTTTCTCGATCTATGGAAATCGCAATATTCTACATCGAAAAAATCGAAGTATATTCACATAGACGTTAAAATGTCGAAGGAATATGGCGGACACTATTCGATCCAATTGACGAATTATGGATATTGCACAAACAATACTCACAATATTTTAAATATTTTACAATACATATTTTGGAATTTGATTTCGGATAATTCTTATAAAAACATGCTCGCAACGATATATCTGAAAGATGAGCAGAATGATTTTAAAGTAACATACGATTTACATTACCCACCGAGAAAGCGTTTGTTGCTTTTAAAAAATGAGCAGAACAAAACAAAATTTATTGATTTTTCTTATTGTAGAAAATATTTATCGATTAAACCGTCGGTAAGTTTTAAGAAAAATTGCGTCATCAGTATCTTCTCTCTCTCTTTCTCTCTCTCTCTCTCTCTCTCTCTCTCTCTCTCTCTCTCTCTCTCACTCTTTGCTTTACTTTATTTATTATTACATCTCAAGTTTCCTCTTCGTAGTATAATCTGACTGCAAGCGACGTTGAGAAATTCAAGGTTACCGTATTGGAAGAAATCACTTCTCTATGTAGAGAAAATGCCAATGTTAAGGTAACATACCGTACCGACAGAAGAATGCTACACAATAATCACGTTCCTCTCGATGATGAATATAAGACATGCCAAATATTGAGCACCGCAGTGACGGATATAGTGCGGCAAAGTTTAGACAACGAGTTCAAAGAAAAGTGCTTCGCTTTGTTAAAAACAGAAAATCCTGGACAGCTGAGAGATTCGCTCATGACCCAATTGTTACCGTTGATTCACGGAAATTATATCTTTTCCATAAAGTAAAAATCTTTTCTGTTGGTTTTTCTTTTCTTATTGTTATCTCATCTACATAATTATTTATTTAACAGACAAGAAGAATAGTCTATCAATGGGAATCATTTCTCATGAATAATAAATAAGTATACTAAATTGTACGAAGAATATTAATGGCTTAATGATGTAAGTGCAATGCGTTATAAAAAATTTATTTTCTTTGTTTTTCTTTTTTCTTTTCTTCTCTTCTCTTTTTTTTATATCGAATATTCTTTATTAACGCGTACTTTTTAGCTGAAGAATGCATCCCCCCAATGAGAAGACGGGGAGCGTATATGCGTCAGAATGCGGTCCGATGCTGGCCGTTGTACTGACTTATTACATTCCTCGGAAGCGACTATTAGGAAGCCTCTAGACTAATGGGTTAAGTGAATTCAACAAGAGCAAGAGAGAAAAAAGAGGAGTTCTATGCTTTGGTCGCGCCATTGTTTTCCTACGAGAAATGCAAATTTCTTAGGAAGAAGCATCTAAACTTGATGGCTTTGAATTTAAAGGACCTTCTGTATAAAGGTTATCGACGTATCGTTAGTACGATAACATAATCAAGTGTAAGAAGTAATACCTTATCGATATTCCACCAAAGTTTCTATAATGTGCCTGCCTTTCAAGTATTATCTATAGTTTGATCTATTTGCTTTAGATAAGTCTCTTCTATCCCTATAATTTTTCATCGTTGATCATTGAACCTTTTATCATTTGTCGATATTAACATTTTATATTATGAAAGAGAATATGAAAGTTTTGGAATTTAAATCTCGTTGTTATTCTTTTAAAAAGAATATTTACAAAAAGTACGTTTTTTTTAATACCTAATAAAACAATATGTATAAATTATGATTTTTTTTTAAACCATGAAACTACGAAGAACAAAATATTATTAAAAAACGTTTATGAAGGAACATAACATAATTAATAAGAAACATCTGTCTTGAAGGACAAGAATATGTCAACAAAGAGTTTAAAGTTTCGCGGGTCTAAGAGCAGAAATGACATGACGTTATGCGTAGAAATGGTTGCGCGGTAGTGGCCTGCTCCCTCCCCTCCATATACGGGCCGCTCGTAGCCGGAACGAGAGGGTCAGGTTAGGCGGGTCTGCTGGGCTGACAGCGCATTGAAAACAGCGTCGCGCTTTCGTAGTATATCTCATCGACGAAGGTTAACTTTTCGACAATCTCGGGGTGGCCCTTAACGATTCTCACATCTTCTCGCGCGTGTGTGTGACGATATGGAAGGAGTCAGAAAAAGACGTCAGTTTACGTAAAATCCATTTCGTTCCTTATACTAAAATAAAAAGTGAGAAGAGGCACGCTTGGGACACAGTAAAAGGGAATAAAGGAGAGAGAGAGAAAGAAAAAGAGAGTGAGGGAGAGAGAGGAGAGATACAGTAGAAAGAGAAAGAGAGAAGTGAGAACACGAATAAGAGAGAGAGAGAGAGCGAGAGAGAGAGAGAGAGAGAGAGCGAGAGAGAGAGAGAGAGAGAGAGATAGAAAGAGAAAGACAAACTGCTGTAAAAGTAAACGAAAAAGAAAGAAAAAACATGGCTCGTTTTCCGGCGACGAATGTGTGTTTTCCTTCATCGTCGTCCTTTCGTATTAACTCCACTTTCTATTCATCATTATTATCACCGTTATCGTCATCGTCGTCGTTGTCGTCATCATCATCATCGTCATTATCGTCATCATCATCTTTGTCGTCGTCGTCGCCGTTGTCGTCATCATCATCATCATCGGTACTCTCTTCGTTGTGAAGTCTCGCCGATCTATGCCCAGGGGTTCTCAACTCGGGAGTGGTGGTGAATACACGCACGTTCACACTTACTCAATGTAAGTACGTAAGTACATTTCTTTTTTAGCGGTTTCTCGAATCCTACATTCGTAGATTTATTCCCGCATGTAGGTTGCATCTCTCTCTCTCTCTCTCTCTCTCTTTCTCTTTTTCTTTTTCTCTTCCTCTACTTTTGTATGTGTGTGTTTTTCATGTGGTTGATACACGGTAAGACTGTGTTTGTGACGCGTATTATTAATACACGCAGGGTGTACGGAAAGAGACGAGAGAGAAATGGAGAAAGAGAGAGAGAGAGAGAGAGAGAGAGAGAGAGAGAAAGAAAGAGAGAGAGAAAGAGAGAGAGATTTACGAAGAGGTGGTTGGCATGCGAGCTCCGTCTTCTTCGTGAACATCTTTCTTCGTCCCTTTTTGTGCGGCCTTATTTGCACCCGCGAATATCAGCGCGCGCGACGCGAATGAAAATGAGCGCGATCTCCTTCTCCGTATTTACTTCCCTTTAGCTCTCTCTCTTTTTCTCTCTCTCTCTCTCTCTCTCTCTCTCTCTCTCTTTCCCCCCTCCCTCCCTCTCTTCCACCAGTTTTCCTTCGCGGCTCACCTGTGTTTAACGTCGAGGACGAATCGAATCTCGGTCGTAAAGTATGATTCTTTCGAATTATAAATGCGTGTGTAGTATGTAGTAAATATATATATATATATATACATATACATATATATATATATATATATATATATATATAGTTGATCGGTTTATTGATAATATAAACAGAACGAATCAGTATGATTACTAAAGTGCCACTAAGTATAATAATATAGCTTTTCGTTTAAACTCTAAGGAAAAAATGTTTCATCGAAATTTTATCATATCACGGATGTGATGTTCTAATATATATATGATTTACTGATATATTTCGTAATATTCATGATTGCAATTGCATCGTCCTAAAGTTCTGTGAAATGAAGTTGTTTCTTTTCACCTGGTGTGATAGATATTATTGACTCACCTTGTGTACATGTCTCTGTCTATCCTATATACATATGGATGTATATGTACGTATATAGTTTAGTGTCCCCATATGACAATTGACTTCCTATGACATAATCAAGAATTATTCTGTACGAAAGAGGAGAAAGAGAATTAAAGAAATACGGATATTTATTATTAACACGTTTTACAAGTTACTGTGATATGTGAAAAAACACATTCACACATGCACGACATACATATAGTATATCATATTACACACATACACATACTGTGTATCATATATTATATATATGTTATTATATATATGATATATATATATCAACTATTTGTCGATATCCTTTTATTAAAAACTACGAAAACTATTATTAATTATAGAAATTATTGTTGAAGTAACAAGGGTATGGGAGGAGTTAGGATTAAAGGATTATATGTAGCAACGACAACGACACAACAACACAACCATAAGACGTTAGTGTGAGGACGCATCGTGTTTTGCGTCGTCGGCACCACCCGGACGTACGAGCGCAAATTCGATGCTTTCTCACGTGACGGGAGGAGAAAGAAAGAAAGAAAGAGGAAGAAAGCAAGAGAGATAGATAGTAAGATAAAGAGTAGGGGAGGCACGTTACGAGCCAAGTATGACGATATCGTGCAGTGAGAACTCGACTTAAAACTTTTCATGAACAATTTTCAAGAAAACTGATCGTTTCTTTTATACTACAATTAAAAAACGTATCTTCGTTTTAAGATAAATCTGTATATATATTTAATCGTCATGATTTCTTTGATACTAACCTATGGATTTCTATCGTGGAAATATAATTATAAAAATATTTTTCTATTAGAATCTCTCCTTTCCTCTCTTCTCCCCCCTCACCTATCTATTTCTCTACGTCTTGATCTATTCTATTTAGAACGTGTAGCAATACGTTCGTAGGAAGGATCCATATTTGGAAGGTATATACTTTCAATTCTGTTTTGTTACGTCCTTGAGGAGAGTAGAGAGACAAAAGGGGAGACAGGTGCGTACAAGATCGTTGAGTCTATGCATGGGAGCTTGGAAATGCAAAAGGTATTCTCTATATATTTATAGTATCAAGATGAAATTCAATTCTGTAGTCAATATATACATTCTTATTTGCGTATGTATGTATTGATCTTTTCTACAAATGTGTCTTTTACGCGTGCGTTTTCTACGACTCCTTGTAACAACAATGAGAACAGGGTGCTCAGTAGTATCATCCCTTATTTTGTAAACAGTATGTCGGTTGAACGACACTCGAACCTGGCCGACTGACAATACGATTAGCTTCGTTTACTTCTCGAGTAAACCAAGAGAACGACAGCAGGAGGGTTAAAACTGTCACAGACGTTTGCGTCTATCGTTGCGATAGGAGGGAGGAAGGGGTGGACAATGATATTGGTTTGCGTATGTTTCGTTTCCACGCATGCAATTCTACCCTCTATTTCTCTCTCTCTCTCTCTCTCTCTCTCTTTTTCTTTTTTTCTTTCCTTTTTCCCCTTTTGCAAGAGGAGTAAGTTTGATAAAAGCTTCGAACGAAACACATTTTACGTATCGTAAAATATCATCGAATAGGCAACTAAGTAACTCCTCAATATTTGTTCTGTTTTACCGATACGTACAATTTATATCAAAATTTCTCTTCGTCGATAAATCTATAAAGAACATATAGTAGTCAAATTTCGAAAGTAGATTTCTTTTATCGATCGAGTTAAATGAATTAAAAAAAAAAAAAAAAAAAAAAAAAAAAAAAAGAAAAAATAAAAAAAGAAAGAAAAACGATAAATTACGCTTCTCTCAGATACTTTCGCAATTACATACGTATTTTCTTCTTTCTGCAAAGGACATACATATATATGTATATATGCGAACACACATGCAATCACATTATAGAGTAGCTTGCCTCCACATAACTCTTCGAGGGTCTCTTTAAGCAGACTCGTCATGACCCCTCGCGTATCATCCTCATGTCGCACCCATTGCGTAAGCTGGTACACCAAGAAAAACGATCTTTGCGTGTCGGCGGGATATCTCTGGCAATAAACGCATATTTAGACCATATGTACTGAAATATCCAATAAAAAAAGAAAATGAATAGATAAAAATGAAAAGAAAAGGAAAAATAATAAAAAAAGAAAAAACAGACATCTCGTAAACGTCTCGAAATATTTCGTTTCTTGAAAGAACGAAATATATGTATATATATATATATATATATATACACACTTCCATAATAAATGTAATTTAAACACATCATTCACAATATGTCTTGTTCTTTACGTTCGTCGAATAATCTAAATATTTCATTTTTATTAATTAATTCTTCACTTTCTTTCGTTTCCTCTTTCTCTAATTTGTTTCTTCAATGTTCGCACGGCATCACACTAAAAATGCCAAGCGCGTGCCATGTCCTATTGTCGGCTTCGGTTTCGCACGTGCGAGTCGTTACGACGTATGTATATATTGTGTATGTGTGTATCTATATATGTATGGATAGATGTATCTATCGCGTTAGCTTTCACGCAATTCTCCGAGAGGTTTATACTACCATAAATCCATGATTCGTATATATCTCGGTCATATACTAATGTACAGATTTGTCAGTTGGGCGATATTAGCGTGCGAAGATTTGCGTTTGAATTTGCAGACAGAGTCTGCATCCTATTCGTCTCCGCTCGACGAACTCGCCATGCTGAAATTTCAGTCGTCGTCGTTATCTACTATTCTCTATACCTATATGTATGATATATATGTTTGTACAAATTATGTGTGTTGGTTTACGTATATGTACGCTCTTTTCTCTATATATCATATATATTATGTATATATATATATATAAGCGCACTTTAGTAGTATGGTGTACGGTCACCACTCTTCTCGTATCTGCTTTTAGGCGGCAGGATGACGAAGCCCAAACAGGCTCGAGTCGAATCAACTTCTATGGATTCGACTTTATCGATCGAGTTTATCGTCGAAGAAACCACGCACACACATTATATATATAGTATGTGTGTTTGTCTTATATATATGTATACAAGAAAGTTGAACCACCGCGAAGAAAACTGGTTTTTTTTTATTTATTATTTATTTATTTACTTATTTTCTTTCCTTTTCTTATTTTTCTCGTTTGATTTGATCACTCGAACTTTGTTAGAAGAAATATATTTCTCGAAGATAGTATATAGTATCGTATATAATCGAAGTGACTCGGTTTCTTCGGGGGAGAAAAAAAATTCGTTACGTTACTCTCTTATCTCTTTTAATTAGCCCGGTCTTGGGCTTCTAAGTCATTCTACGATGCGCAGCAGTCTCGCGTCTCGAGCGAACGGATGTGGCTTGGACTTTTTACTTGCGGCTTTCTTACATTTTTATTTCCGTTGCACTTCACGGCCGCGAAGGAGACTCTGCGCGAGATCTTCCGAACTCGCGAAGAAATGAAATACAAGCAAAAAGAAGAAAGAGAAAAAGAAAGATAGATAGATAGAGCGAGAGAGAGGGAGGGAGGGAGGGAGAGCGCGACTCATCTTTCTCTCCTTCGTCGGTTAAGCTCGCGCAGCCGGATATTCTCCTCTTCGTGAAAGACAGATTCTTTCTTTGTGAAAGAGAGGAACGAGCTCCGATGATGAACCAACCGGTTGATGAAGAAGGGTGGCTCGTTCGTTCGACCGGATACCGCGTTATTTGTCTCGGTGATTATGAAAGTGTCCAACTCACCTATTTTATTTGCATTTGAGATGATTCAATTATTCGTATAACCATAATCATGAAAAGAAAGAAAAAGAAAATGAGAAAATAAAAATAATAAAAATATAAAAAAGGAAAGAAAAGAGAAAAGAAAGACACCAAAAATAGAAAAAATAAAAAAAAAGATAAATGATTAACTCAATGTTTCAACTTTCGCGAGTTCGTTCTCGACGATTTCGATTCTCCAGAAAATGAACGGTCTCGCTCGACGAACACAATCACAAAGTTATATTTCTTCGATGGCGTTCAGAAGAAGTTTCCGCTACGGTGAGGTTGCGTTTTGCTTGGCCGACTTTCGTCGGCCCCCCTTGATCATTCCCCGTTTCGACAAAGGTCACGAAGAGGCCCTCGTGCTCTTTGCGTTATATATTTTATATTATACTTGTGTGTAAGTGTCCCGTAGGCCGTGCAAGGTCGTGGGCTTTTAAAACAGTATATCCATCCGACCGCTTTCGGTTCGATGCAGTGCAGTAAATATCACACTTTAACGTTTCACGTAACGTTTGTTATATCGAAACTTCTAACACCTTAATAACCACTCACCCACCGTCCCGCTTCTTCCTTCTTTCCTTTTCTCTCTCTCTTTCTTTTTTTCTTTTTCTATCTCTAGAGATTTCTTTCAAACGTTTCTTTTATTATTCGATATTCTCCTTTGTATCTTTCTATTTTTGGTAACTTTTACTTATCTCTGCTACACGTTATGTATGTCCGTTTTATATGTATTTCCATATATGTTATATGGTTCCATTATATGTATTTCCATAAGTATTGAAAGTCCTTTCTTCCTCACACTCCAGAAAAAAATTTTTTCGACGAATATCGTATGGTGTAAAGTGTTGTACGGTTGCTCAATTTAATTGCTCTTCATCTAAAAGTGCTGAAATATATATATATATATATATATATATATATATATATATATGTAAGTATCTCTTCGTATGTTATATCCGATAACGCTAATGCCAAGAAGAATTTAGATTTAGAGAAATTATGTGCAGAGGAATTATGTGTATACATTTAACACGTTCGTAGTGGCTCTAAAAACAAATACCTTCGATAGGTGCGAATTGTATTTTTTTAATTCATTTGGTAATCGATGTATAACAAATAACACCACATAGCTATGTAAACAATTTCAATAATTGACGTCATCCGTGGCGAATTATTATCATTATTCTTATTATCATTATTATTATTATTATCATTATCATTATCATTATCATTATCATTATCATTATCATTGCCGTCATCATCATCATCATCATCATCATTATTATCATCATCATCATTATTATCATCATCATCATCATTATTAATGTGTTTATATTATTCCTTTTTTTATTTATTTTTTTTATTATATTTCGTTTTTGAATAATCGATACTTTTTTTTTAACCAAAAAATAGTTTAATCAATGATTAAAGGGAGCGGCCATTTCTTTCGACACGATCGTTACTCATATCCGCTTTCTGATGCTCGTTTGAGAGATTGACCCCTATAAATCGTTAGCCCTATTTCCAAAAGGATCAATCAGTGAGTTATGATGTATTAAAAACTACGTTTAAAAAAGATTTATAAATTATTGCGTAAGCAATAGTGTTAGAAGACTAGCATTGAGTGCTTTGTTTCTTTACCGACCAACTAAATCAGCAAGTTATGATAGATTTGTAATATATATCTTTCTATTTTATCATTGTTTTATCATGAGATTTGTGCCTACTAACACGCGTGTGGCTTCGCTAGAGTGATTAGAAAACACTTTCTGTGCGTTCCGTGTATACGTGTGTTCGTTTCCAAAAGAAAGAAAAAAAAGTGTTAGGCTGAACAGGACGTTATGTTTTTATTTTTTTATTTGGGGAAAAAAAGAAAAAAAAATCTCTTAGAAAAGAAAAAGATTTTATATTTTTTTCTCAAGTGGTTGAGAATAGGGAAAAGAAAGAATCTATATTTCTTTTATTATCACCATTTTTAATATAAAGGATGTTTGCTTTGCAGAAAAATAAACATGGAAGAATGATTCGTTCGAGAGGAAAGTAAAGATATACTACCGTCATCCTGGCACGTGGTAAACCGGGCCAAAGGCCTGGATCCTCGTCCTCCTCGTCCTCGTCAACGGAGAGGTTGCAAAGGATGCCAGGACCGGCGCAAGAGAGACCTCGCGCTCATCGGCTCACCGACATCGAGCCACAAACCGCGAAGGTGAGCTCCGCAAATTCGATAAGCACTGTTTCTTCCCCTTCCTCTTCGTTTTCGGTAAGTACAATATCTAACCTCCTTCATCCTTCCCTTGGAGGCAATTTCGTTTCTTATAATCGTTAGAACGGGATAATTAGTTTTCAAATAATCTGATAAGTCGTTTAAATTTGAAATTATATTTTCTATATCTTTCAATTGATCTCTTTTTCATTATCTACATTATTATTTAACCATCTTAATTCGTTCATCCATTTCGAAATGTTATTTATTATTTAATTAAAATATTTATTATATATCATTTAGGCTCTTATTTATTGGTTCAATATTTTTTAACATTTTTATTCAATGTTTTAATTCAATGGTTAGTACTTATAGAAAATATAAGTCACTATTACATAAATTTATAATATTTATTTTATAAATACATACATGATCAGTAATAAATCTAATAAACGCTATACATAAGTAACCCTGACCTTAATTATTTATAATGATCACTCTATATTAACTATTGATATCATTATTTAAAGCAATCTTTTAAATAATAAAATATCAGTAGGTAATATACCTGATTAGTATAACACCGATTAAAAAATAGTCAGTATTTTAATTAAAATATTTGTAAGTATAATAATTTGTCGGTACTTTATAAATAGATTCTCAGTATTTATAACAGACCCAAATGCATCCCTAGTATTTCATTATTTATACCGATCACTTATATTATCTATTGATATTTTATTATACATATTGATTAAAATATTCATATATACTGATATTTTATTTTATAAACTACTTAATTATTCAAAATACTGACCAAATAAATACAAGTGTATAATTTATATCCATATATATGTAAAATTCATATATATATATATAAATTCTTTTATTATTATATATAAATTATATAACAAATATTCGAGTTACATAAATATTAATGATATATGTAAAATAAAAAAAAGAAACATACACACAATACGCTCGTGCGCATGTGTGTGTGTGTGTGTGTCTATAAGGAAAAATTATTAATATGAATGCCTATACATAAAGAAGAAAAAACAACAATTCATTATATTTTTGTTCAATATCACTTAATTACTGACATAATTTAGATTATCGAACGAGTGTGTTCCCAATTAAGAATATCGTTCGATAATATGAAGAGTCTATCTATACATCCTTAAATCAATGCCAATCGTTCTCTTTCTTTCTCTCTCTCTCTTCCTTCTTCTCTTTCCCCCTCTCTCTTATCGATAGAAGAAACGATTTCAGATCTTCGTTGGGGACCATCAAGGAAAATTATATAGGTCTAAAGCGATATGCGTTCTCTCAAATCGATCGAGGATTATCATCTATATACATGTGTATCTCGCTTAACTTTTGATTCTATGTGGTGGTTTGTAAAGAGAGTAACTGAGTAAGATATACATATATATATATACACATATATATATCTCTCTCTCTCTCTCTCTCTCTATATATATATATATATATATATATATATATATATATATAGAGAGAGAGAGAGAGAGAGAGAGAGAGAGAGAGAAAGAGAGAGATAGAAAGGACCAATAGACAACCGCAGAGAGCTTTCTCGAGAGCGCATGTCTTCTAGAGTCACGGCTAGATCGATCTGTAACAGTTACGATACAGCAGTTCTCTGTCTTTGCGTCAACCTTGATCGTCGTCCAGTTTCGAGAGATACTCTCTATTTCTCACTATTTCTCTTTCTCTCTCTCTCACTCTCTTCTATTCATTTCTATTCGTTTTTCTTTCATTTTTTCTTTCTACAAACTCGTATCCGATTATCATCTTCATGTATGTATCGAGCGTTATCTTAAACTTCGTATCACGTAAGTCATGTATCACGATCGTACAAGATCAGATCAGATCATCAATTCTCAACGTTGGGCAAAGTAAACACTGGTCGCGACTGGTTTCCTTCCATCTTATTTTCGAGTTAGAGACGACGAGTAAATTCGATTAAAACTGGTGAAGCCTCTTCTCGTTTCAGTTCGTCTACAGACGAATTTGATCATCTTCTCTTTCAACTTGTTTATCTCATTTCTACTATCGCGTCTCTTACATTCTTCTGTTTCGTTTGTTCTTTCTTTCTTTTTTCTTTTTCTTCTTCTTTCTCTCTCTCTCTCTCTTTCTTTTTCTTTCTTTCTCTTTCTCTTTTATAACCGTTCAATGTTCCTTTCCTTTTTCATTTTTTATCGTCGTTTATCGACAATCGTCGGTACCAGAAGTTACGATAGAGAGTAATAATTAATGTGATAGACGATGTAATTGGAATTAATCCAAGCGAAAAGATAATCGCGTTCTCTTTAATTATTTTTTATGATAAATACAGTTTAGTGAATAATAAAATGAAGTAATTGGGATTTCTATAACTTTTTATACTTCTTCAGTTTTATTTTTTAATGCAAATAATTTCCGGACCATGAACTATCATCCGACAACCTCCTACGCATTCTATAGGCTCTCTCTAACTTGTATTTCGTACCGTCGATAGCTATCCGAAGATGGATGAGAATCTATTTAAGGAGAGCCACGAATAGCCATATTTTTCTATATCTACGTAAGCTCGTAGTTCGTTGTACCTCGACGTGTATGTACAAGCGCGTTTATCGATCCATCTAGATAGGATCGTGGCTGTTCCTGCTGGAGAGAGGAAAAAATAAAAATGCTGCGATTATTTTTTTTCTTCTTTCTTTTTTTTTCTCTACTTGTAATAAATATCCAAGTAGATTCAAAAACATCGTATAAAATTGGTATAATAACAAATAGATAATCCATAATGATTAGTAATTAAGAGAGTTATCATTGGATTATTATCTTGAGAAATTTTTATTAAAATTGAATAAGTAGTTTAATATAGGTACGTATTCTATATTATTGTCATTTGCTTGATATTATAAGTTAATTATACTTATTTCTCATACTTGTACTAATAATACTAACAAATATTTGTCGAAAATACAATATAATGATAGGAAGAATGCTACAAATTGAGTTATACCAATTAATTTATACTTATAAAATTTAATCCAAATATATAATACAATGAACACATATAATGTTCAAATCGTTAAGCATTTTTTGAATTATATTATTGCGTATGATAATATAATAACAAACATGAAGTTTAACTGCTTCCTTGGTAAAATAAATAAATATAAGTTAAATTATAGATCTTTTGTTCGAAATAATATATAGGAATCATTTTTCAAAAAAAAGAAGGAAAAAGAAAAATGGTTTCGAAATTGATTATTATGTACATTTTCTAAATCCAGTTTAGGACGAAATATGCATACATACATACATACATACATACATACATACATACATACATACATACATACATACATACATACATACATACATACATACATACATACATACATACATACATACATACATACATACATACATACATACATACATACATACATACATACATACATACATACATACATACATACATACATACATACATACATACATACATACATACATACATACATACATACATACATACATACACACACGCACGCACGCACGCACGCACGCACGCACACGCACGCACGCACACGCACGCGCGTATGTGTGTATGTATGTATGTATGTAATTATGTGTTATCAAATTTCAAATTCAAAATTTAACGTCTTATATTACATTGCACTTTAAATATTAAAAAACTATTTTTCTATAAAACTAAGAATTTTGATTTATATACTTATTTGCCCGTCCATTATATATATATATAATATACATATATGTATATTGAAGAAAAAGAAAAAAACAAAATAAATAAATAAATAAATTAATAATAATAATAATAATAATAATAATAATAATAATAATAATAATAAAAATGGGTGAAAGAGAAGTGAACGAAACGCAACAAGCAATGTTTGTGTCCTTCGAAATTCTTTATTCTTCCTTCTCCTTTCGTATTATCTCGCAAAGTTGTTTCAAAGGAGAACGCGGAAGTTGGACTCTATTTCGTTCTAGTTCCTTCTCTTTCTCTCTTTCTTTCTCTCAGTTCGTCCATCTCGGCAATGTGAGAGCAAATCGATAGGCCGGTGCCACTGGCGTCGCGTATATTCCTGCGTTCTGGCTTCTACTCCTCTTTCCCTCTTCATCCTCTAAGAAGACTACTACTACTACCATTACTCTCAAGGAAAAGCTCGCTATTTTTCTCTCTTCCTCTTTCCCTTCTCCAACCCTCTCAGTTCTTTAACTCGAGGGTAAAATGTCGTGGCCGCAATGGTGGAAATAGAATTTTATATCTGTGTGTTTCAAGTTTATGGTATATGAGGGGAAAAAGGATTATCTGTATTCTGTACACACACCCATACAAATACGCACACAATATAGCTGTATAGCATCGACATTCTGATTGGATGGATAATAATATTTGATTAGAAACATTTATTGTTATTGGTCGATCGATCGATCGTTTGAATTTATATTGTTGAATCACACGTAGGAGAATACAAGTATTTTGTTTTCTTATCATAGTGTATGTCTCTCATTTTCTCTCTCTCTCGCACTCTCTTTTACTCATTCCCTTACCGAGAGCTCGAACGGTGAATGCATTTCTGGGATGAAGTTTACCAAGACCGCGAATATTCAGAACGTGCAAACATGGACTTTGAACGGAGGGTAATGAAGCTCGCTTTGCGAAGATCCCAAGAAACTTTGTTCCATTTACCATAATATTCTGCTACCGCTTGGAGTTTCCTTGTTTAAAAACGTTTCAAAATGGCAACTTCCTATGAAATAATGTGATAACAAAGACTTTGATTATACCAATGTATTCATTTGGTGATCTAATGTGAATTTATTCTTACGTTTTTACAATTGATGTTCCCGGGTGATATTTTTACAAAAATTTAATCTTTATCAGCACTTATAAATACAATCGTTATCCAGTGAAATCGTATTTATTATTTTCGTTTACAAAGAGAATGATAAGTAGCACCTGAAAGGGCCATTTAAAAGTGCTTACGGGGTATTAGTCGAGAGATACGATGAAAGAACAGGACATAAAGTGTTTCTTCTTTTCTTCTCCGTATCTCTCTCTCTCTCTATCTCTATCTTTATCCCTATCTCTATCTCTATCTCTATCTCTATCTCTATCTCTCTTCTTGCTCTTATCTCCCTTTCGTAAAGTGATTCAAACTACAAGTTTTGGTCAAGAGTCTCTGTAAGATTATATCGACGTATCAAATATTTTCCTACTTGCAATTGTAAGCGTAATAAATCATAAGGATTTTGAGTACTTTTTCTTTTATTATTTGACTATAAGTTCAGATGACAGACATTTTGATCGTATCGGTAATATTGTCGAATCGGCATCAATCGACTGTAATGCTTACACGGTTCGATTTTTTTGAAATAATCGATTAGAGAAAAAAGGAAACTGATTCGGACAATTCGAAAGCAACGAAATTGTTCACACGTTTTTTGTTTTTTTGACCTTACCGGTAATTTTGCCGAATCAACCGATTGTAACGTTCAAACGGTTCGATTCTTTTGATCGTACGCCGAACCCCCCTTCGTATGGTTAGCTTTCTCACGTTTAATTTTTGCGTTTATTCAGTAAAAAACTTTCTTGTAACAGCTCGTACCGAATCAGTCTTTTTTAAATTAATTATCACTTATCAGTCTTCTACTGTAGCGCATGTATTTTATACATATGTATGTATATACATGTTCATACATGTCACTACAATCATGGATTTGACAATTGTGAATATTCGGGTTTGCGAATAAAAATTCAAACAAAAAAAAGGGAAAAAAAAAATAAAATAAATCCGAATCTATTGCCAGCTGCGTATATATGTTAATGACAAAATCCAGACGATTATAGATTAGATCTTCGATAGATGGAAAAGAATTGAGATCTTGGCGAATCCAACGTTTGTTCAATTGTTCAAACAAACGTAAAAAAATTGCGAGGGGAGGGAGATTGGGCGTCGTATACAAAATCTTCAAAAAACCGAACCGTGTGAACATATGGAATATACAACTGTGCCATGGTTCGTTCCGAATATTGCTTCGAGCATTAAGGTCCATAAATTTGCTGATCAGTTTGAAGTCAAACATCGTTATAGCGTCGTGCACGGATAAGACACGTTCAGACACGTTTATACAAGTTCGTGCTGTATTTGTGTCCCTGGTGAAACCGGGAAACAAGGAAAATATAAGATAGTTACTAAATTTAATTGGAAGATATCCGGACTGGTCACCACGGATAATGACTGGGATGGATGATACACAAGTAGATAAAACTACAATAATTCATTCGAGTAAGGTGCATGGTAGAAATACGATTGTATATAAATAAATTTTTAATATTTATATACAACCGTGCTCCTTATCTAACTATGTCCGAATATTTATATAAGATCGAAAACTGCATCTAAAGATGGTAAATAACTTTTTGAAAATTAATAACGTCATGCACAGACGAGACATGTGTTATGACCGTGTCCCTCCGTGGTCAGACCGGGAAACTAGGAAAATATTGATTGGCTGCCAAATGTAACCGGAGGACGTCCAGGCCACGCTGATGATATACATATGTATAAACTATTGTAAACATATGTATAAAACTATGGTAACCAATTCGAAACCATAGCAGTCGGCTGGGACACAAAACGGCCACGGCATGGCTGTATACAGAATATAACTGAAAGGTCTATAAAAACTTTGGGTATAAGTTTTAGGGATTTAAACAAGTAAAAAATATCTTATGAAGACAATAGATTCGGAAATACTTACTTTTGGAGTTATGACGATTCAAAATTTTCTTGCAGCGACTAAACAAATTATCACGTTAAATCGATTAGTTTTTTATTTTTTTTTTCTTCTTAATCCCTCGTGATTCCTTTAATACCTTTATTGTATTTTTTACATTAAAAAAAAAAAAAAAAATAAAAAAATAAAAAAATAAAAAATAAAAAGGAATGTAGTTCATAACTCCTGTGATATTTAACGTTTTAATTTAATTCTTGATGATAATTAATGATCTTTTAAGTACAAATTAATTAATTAATTATGTTTTATTTTTACCGACTTTTCTATGATTGTCCGGTATCGTCTTACTTAATTAAATAATTAACCTTTCTTTACTTATTTTTTTTCCTCGAATAAAACTAATAAATATCAAATTGGCTTAATAATTAATTATATCGTATTTTTTTCATGCTTAAAGGTATTTACGTCGTTAACATGTAACAATAGAAATAGAAGAAAAAACTAAACTCGTTTTCTTAAACTAGCCAGTGAAAGAAGTACGTATAAGAATAGTAATAGTAGTTGTATGAGTCAATTAGAGAGAGAAAAAAGGAATAAAAGAAAAAATAAATAAATAAAAAACGGGCAGTATTAAGAACGTAATTCGAACTTTCATCGTAGATAAAAAAAAATGTTATACAAATATCTGCTTGATCGTTGTCGTAAATCATTCCTTTATTTTCCCGCTTCTACACGATACATCTTAATTATCGACGTTAAGACTAATTGTAAGTGGCGATTAAACGATTTTTCTCATGTGTTCGTTTGACCTTACTCTGTCTTTCCTTGCGGTCATCTCCTCCTCTCCATTCTTCTTCCTTGAGAGAAAGAAAAAGAGAGAGAGAAAAAGAGAAATTAGTATATCAAAGTGCATTAAACATGCATATACCAGCGTGAAACGTGAAAATGAGTTAGTTCACTAGTGTATTATCGGCAGAACGATTAATCACGCACGTATCAATTTCTCCCCCTTGTATCGGCACGACAAATTACTAGATTTATCTTTGAAGAATTTTTTCTTTTTTTCTCTTATATATTTGTTTATTTTTATTAGTATCTTTATTTTCTCTTTCTTAAAGCTTGTACGTTGTAACATTAAACAACAAATTTCTTTCATGAGATGTAATGTCTCATAGGCAGATAAACTTCTCATTACTTTCCTCTCATTATCATTTAGAAAAGAGACGATGCCGTTAAATAGTGTTATACCGATTTCCTTCCTCCTCCTTTTGCCCCTATTTTTTCTTTCTTTTTCTTTCTCTTTTTTGATTTTATTTCATTTTTGTTTTTTCTATCCTTATACATTCTCGCCAGACTGCACAACAAATAGTTTATTGCTTCTCGCTTCGCTTTCGCGTGTAATTCCGTATTTTTTTAGAAACATCGAAGACTTAATATAAATACTTACTTTTGTCTTCTATTTTCTCTTCCTCTCTCTCTCTCTCTCTCTCTCTCTCTCTCTCTCTCTCTCTTTCTCTTTCTTCGCAAGTAAGTTATCTATCCTTTACTCCTTTTCCTTCCTTTTTCTCATTCCTTTTCTTCTTCTTCTTTCTTTTATTTCTTTTTTCTCCTCGAGTCTCGTCTAAGATTCTCGTGACTTAAGTGGTGCGATCTAATTCGCAAAGATGCGCACTTGGAAATGTGTGTTTGAAAGACACCCATCTATGCGCTGAGAACAAACTCGATGAATCGACTAATGGTGGTAAGGATTGGGAGAAGAAAAGTGTACGACTATGAGACGACGAATAATATCTTTTCTTTTTGTCTTACCATTCGGTGCGCCACTTACGAATCGATAATAACATTAATTTATTTCGGTTTACTAATTCATTCTTTTTATTTTTGAATGTCTGTGTCTTGATTATTATTATTATTATTTTTTCTTCTTTTTCTTTTTCTTCTTATTTTTCTTATATATAAATAAATAAATAAATATATATATATATATATATATATATATATATATTTCTATATAAAGTATGTATTGAAAATTTTGATTGTTTTTCCGATTATTATTTTCGATTACAATGTTCAGTAAAATATACTAATGTTATTTGTTTAAATAAAAAATATTGATAATAATAATTATTTTTACGATTAAAATTTTTGATCAAAATTTTCAATAAAAAATACGAATATTGTTTATTTAGATATAAAATATGGAAAAATATAACTTTTAATTAAAATTTTCAATACAAAATATTAATATTTTTTACTTAGATATGAATCATTAAAAATTCTGATTATTTTATTTTCTGATTCTGATTATAGTGATTAAAATTTTTAGTAAAAAAAAATATTAATGCTGTTTATTTCAATATAAAATATTGAAAATTCCAATTACTTTGCCGATTAAAATTTTCAATGAAGGATATTAATATTCTTTATTTAGATATAAAATGCTGAAAATCCGATGTTATTTATTGATTAACTTAATATAACGTAAAGAATATTGTTCCAGTTGGTGATACGAACTATCTAAATTTTTCTTTCCCTATCATTATGAACGTACGTTTGGGTTACGTTTGGTGAAGCGTAAGAGCGTTCGCTTAGACTAGTCCGGTTTAGGGATTCTGGTTCGTGGCAAACTAGTTTTCTAGCGAGCAATGAGAATGCGAGTGAAGGATCGATCGCATGAATTATTACCATTTGATGAAAGCGTTACTTTATTTCTTTTCTCGTCTTTTATATCTTTATTTTAATTTCGTATTTTTTCTTTTATTTTTTTTGCTTCTATCTTTTTTCTTTACTTTTTTACTTTACTCTTTTTTTTCTTTTCTTTTTTCTAATCTCTTTTTCATACATTTTTGACGTACGTCTTGTCCTCTCACGTCGACCTACTTTCAGTTATTTTCCTACCCTTTGCTCTTACGACGAAAGAAGAACTTTTCTATCAAACGTTTGATAATTTGGAACGTTCATCGAGTGCAGTCAATAAAACCATTTTCCTTCGCAATTGGCACATCGTTCGACATAATATCGTAAACCAAGAAGCGCTTTCCAGATCTTCTTGTGTCTCTGGCTCTGGCCTACTTCCATCGTTAGATATGCTCTCTATTTCCATTATATAACGTTTTACCATTGTCTCCAGAAACGGAAGCAATTGGCCAGTGTTTTGTCCAAAAATTTCTTTTTTATTTCTACCTTTATTTTTCTTATTATTTTTTCGTTTTTGCACAGAGGATAAAAAATGAAGTGAAATTTCTCAAAGGAAAGAAATCTTTATCTTTAATTTTTATATATTTCAATACCTGCATATATATACACATACTCGACGAGTTTAAAGTGAATCCAAATTTGGTAATAGATTTTGGTTAAAATAATATAGAGCTATTGTCGAGGTAGACGAATATTTAATGATGAAATCAAAGAAAATAGATCATTATATTTAGAAGATCGAAATATAAGATACGATAAGAGGAAAAGTCATTCAACGGACGAGGGTAAATTCGAAATTACGAGTAGATCCCGTGGATGGTGGCTGTGTTTTAAGTTGAAAGTGTCGAATCACCACCGGTAGAGTCCGCTTGTTGGTAGCATCAAACTGGTGGCGGTGGCGATGGCGATGGTGGTAGTGGTGGTGGTGGAGGTGGTGGAGGTGGTGGTGATGGTCTCACTGGTGCCCTCCGTGACCTAGTTTTCCCCGGCTATGCCACCCAACTCTCGGCTGTTTCCCCGATATTCCTCTACAATCCGATGGATTCGAGAGATGGCTCGTCGATGCGCAACACCGAGAGCATCAGCGTCAGCCACGGTTCGTCGTTTCTCGTTGAAGGACACGGGCTGACATTATCCGCGAGAGACGCCACGGGAGCTCCTCATTGAGAGGAGCAACCCTTAGAGAAGCTACCCTAAGAGCTACCGTTCGAGTTAGCAGAACTATGCATCGTGTCCTTACCGGTTGTGGCAGTTGTTCCGGTCGTTTCGAGGTATTCCTTTGATCCTCTCCTATATTTTTTCATTCTACTTATTTGTTATCTTCTTCTTCTTCTTTTAATTCTCAGTATTATCCTTCCTGCAAATCGAACAGAAAAAGAAAAAAAAAGTGTGTTTCTAATAATTACTATTAAGGCGACGATGACGTGTCATTAAGGATTTGATTCTTTCTTTTTCTTTCTCTTTTCTTCTCTTTCTTTCCCTCAAGTACAGTGCGTTGTTACGTGTTTACTTCCTAGTCGGTGAGAGATATTGGAGTTTATGAGCTATTGGTGTTACGATGTTATCGGTGCTTTTCTCTTCGGAGGGGAGGATCATGTTCGATGTTTCTCATGGGTAAGCCGTTTCTGATGTCTGATAGTTGTTATAGAAAGGATTTCAATTAGTTCGTGGTGTTGTTTTTTTCGATTACATTTTAATATCGTTAGATTCATCCAAGTGATTTTTTTTTTGTTCTTTTTTCTTTTTTTCGACAGGAAATTTTTTTCTTTCTTTCTTTCTTTCTTTCTTTCTTTCTTTCTTTCTTTCTTTCTTTCTTTCTTTCTTTCTCGTTCGTATAGTTCTTCTAAATTTAAGCAGAACGAATGTTCCCCATTCGTATTTCGAGTTCGAGTTTCATGAACATCGTGAAAGCATTCGACAAAGTTTCAAGTCTTCCGGATTGCGAGTAGTAAACGCGAGTAGCGAATGATTGCGTTTCGCGCGTTTGAAAATATGTACGTATGGGTGAGAGAGTGGGAAGAAGGCACTTTTATCAGATTCCCTCGGCTTTCGAGGAACTCTCGCAAAGCGCGAAGCATTTAACGAACAGCTGCAACCGATCTTCGTTACTGGGTCAACGTACTTTTTGGCAAAGCCGGTTAAACATTACGCGTATCTCTCTTTCTCTCTTTCTCTATTTTTTTTCTCTATTTCTCTCTTCCTCTCTTTCTTTCTCTCTTTCTCTTTCTCTTTCTCTTTATAAATCTGTTTCACAATCATTGCATATTCCTTCTTTCTTTATACTTTCCGGAACTACGTGAAAAGTGAAACACCAACATATTATTATGAATTTCACATGTTCGGTTAACGTTCTGTTAATTATGATTGTTTAAAATTATATTACTTATTCGACATTATTATATATTTTAGATATTTAATAAACGTTCTGTTATACACGATTTTTTCTTTTTTTTTTCTTTTCTTTTTTTTTATTATATTACTTATCCAATATTATTAATAATATTAAAAGTTATACTTTTTAAACACCACACACATTAGTTTATTAACTGATGAATTAAACGTATTCAACAAATATTTTGTTATTTATGATTTTTTGAACTACATTATTGATATAATATATTAATAATATGAATATTATATTTCTTAAATACCAACATGCATTATTATGAATTTAAGATATACTGATTTTAAGATATACTATGATTTTTTAATATTATTATATTTATACAAAAATTTTAATGATATGGAAATTATATTTTTCAAATCAAGAAATATTATTATGAATTTCATATATTCACCAACCTTTTGTTAGTTATGATTTTCAAAATAATGTTTTCTTAAGAAGAAAAAAGAAAAAAAGAAAGAAAGAAAAGAAAAAATAAATCTTCGATAAAACGCAAGAGCAGCTATAATTAAATTTTTTCACGCTATTATCTTTGAATTATTTTCGAATAGTATTTAGGACAATATATATATTTCGAATAGTATTTAGGACAATATATATATTTCTTCGTTAAATTCTTAATTTTTAATCTTAATATTCTGTAGAATCGATCCATCTAAAAATATCATGACTTCGTTGATGTCGATAAAACGATAAAACGTTTTTAGTAGAGTAAAGTAAACGCTTTGAATTTTATGTCGTTCGAGCGCACATCAGGTACGATAAGACATAATTCTGGACGATTGGATGTAGTCTGGACGTGGCGTTTATTGCGTTTACAAACGGTTTTCTAATTTTGGAGCAGCTTGAATAAATCCTTGAGCAGATCGACAGAGATTTCATTTTTAAAACGCACGCTGAATTCGCACGAGAAGAACAATTCATCTTTTTATTATTTGAATATTTTACTTTCTTTTTCTTTCCTTTTTCTTTTCTTTTTTTTTCCTCTTCTTTCAATTTCAAATTAAAAGAGCAACTTATGAAAAATAAATTACATTACGTTATACAATCCATTCTGTCTATAAAAAGAAAAAGAAGAAAAAGAAATAAAAAAAAAAAAAAAACCGAAACGAAATACATTCATTGTCAAAAAAGTACAGGGTGAACCAAAAGTTCTTAAGTGCTATTAAAAATCAATTAATTTTTTTCAAGACTTTTTTGCCTAATGCATTTTTCAGTTATTTTCTCAGATTCCTAACTTAATAAAACTACAAGGCTAATTACAAATCTAAAAAGTCTCAGAGAAAAAATTAATCTAAAAACAAAATTATTCTAGGACTTTTAGTTGGTGCACCCTGTACAATGACCCATATAAGATAAGAAAATGGAACGGAAACTTTTCTTTGTTTTCAGGTTACTCACCGATAAAACGCAATCTCTGCATTGCGAATTGTTAGAAATCTTGATTTCTTGAAATTCATCCAATAAAAACCTTTCTTCCTTTGCATAAATTTACTGTATACGTGTATATATATTGACATATATTTAGATACTCTTGATACTATGCTTCTACGATCTTATTCAAATAATTGATCGAATTATTTCCAATTGATTTTTTACATACATATATACATACATATAAACAAACATACATATTTTGTTTGTCATGTAGAATAATGATGAAAAAGAAGGTCGATCTTCGTGATATTCGTCTAGAATTTATACGTAATATTCAATAAAATAGAAAGAAAAATTCGATTTAAATTTGAATCCTTTCACTCGATATCAGTTTCCTCCAGAGGCCTCGCGTATGTGATATATAACTACGACGATTCGAAACTCGGATATGACATTCGATGAAAATTCAATCTACTCTTCGGATTTATCTTCGTTTGGATTTTGCTGCTACATCAAATATCGAACGAAAAAAAAAAGAACAAAAAAGAAAAAAGGAAGTTAGTATCTACACTCCTGTACGATTTCCTTCTATGTTTTCATTATGATACGATGAAGAAAAGATCTTGCAAGGTATCTACATATTTCCTCTTTCAAATCTGCGATTCTGAAGGCAGGATTCTCGAGGCTTTTAAAAAAATAGACTACGAATTGAAAATAAGAGAGAGGAGATAGAGAGGATATTATAGAGAAAAGTCAAAGCGGAATCTAAATTTCTAAACAGTTAGAATTGTTCATGATAAGAAACGTTTTAATGTTTATTTGTTTGTTCTTTCTTTTTATTCTTTTTTTTTTGTTTTTTTTACCGTTCAAACTTCACGTTATTCGTCATCTTTCTTTTATTTTTTTTGCCATTCTTTAATTCATCAAACAAGACAAATGTATGCAGAGAGCATAGGGAAAAAAAGAGAATACGTTGAGAAAAAGAGTGAGATGAGATAGGGAGAGGGTGGAAAAGGGAGAGAGGGAAATATTATCGTGACTTATAAAAGTGGAAGGTTTCCAACTTTCGATTCTGTTCTCGTCGATACACGGGGCTTTGTGAATTTCTGGCCTTTGTCAACTCGAAGCATTGTTCTTTATTGTACATACATGCATACAATATGCATACAAACACACGCATATATTTACGTAAGTACATACGTACGTGTCGGTACTAGTTACAATAATATGAGAAAGTGGAAATCGAGGTTAGGCATCATCTTCGATAACCTTAGAATTATATAATCATCGGCCATCATTTAAATTTAATTGTAATAATCAATAAAGAAAAATCGAAATTCTCGAAATAAGAGGTTGCCTAATATACGAAAATTATAATTAGCTTGGATTAGTACGATTTTTTTCTTTTTTTCTTCTTTTTTAACCTCGAAAGGCGGAACAAATTGTTTTGGCTGAAATTCAAGATTGTTATCGAAGATAATAATCGTAGCGTCTTTTGCCAAGAAATAAATAAATGATTCACGTTTAATGTTAACAATTGTAATTTCTATTAATTAACGATCTAACTAAAGATCGTATGTGAACCAAATAATTTTTCAAAGGAAATTCATATAATAATAATTTGTTAAATATTGAAAAAAAAACATGTTTCTTTTGTTTTCTTTTTTCTTTTTCAATCCTTCAAAAACTCGTTTAAATTACACCTCGCGGTATTTTCTCGTTGCGTATTCATAGGTCAGGACAGCCGCGAGCAATAAAACGAATGCTTGTTGGTTAAACAAGATAATTGGTAATACTCGTACGATTGAAGGCCTACACGGTCATTTTTTTTTCAACATTAAAGAGCAAACGTATACTGGTATAGGGACAAAAATGTTCCTTTTCTATTCTCTTTTTATTTTATTTCATTTTATTTCTTTTTTTTTTATTCTTTTTTTTTCTTTCTTTTTCTTTTCATCTTTTAAAAAAGACGCTAATTATTTTTTGTGAAATTTTTTCGAACGGTGTTTCTCTTTCTTTCGCTCTCAAAAAAAAAAAAAAAAAAAAAAAAGTATGCAAAAAAGAAAAAAAAGAAAAGAAGAGACGAATTTATCCACTTTATATGTTCACGTCATCATCTCAGATTGGAATCCATACGGTCAGTAGAGCTTTATGCTTCTAACTCGACGAATAGACCCTTCATTCAGATCGTCGTAGCCACAAAAAAGGTAACAATTTTTGTTCCTTCCCGACATTAAAGCAGCACACACGTAATAAATAATACACGTACGTACGTACGCATGCACACGAGTATACGTTAAAACGTATAATCCGAGAAGACCAGTTCTCGGTTCTTTTGCTAACAGTTCACTAGACTCGATTATTATCATTGCAAATGTACTGCTATAATTATCCCTCTACAAGGTAGGATACATTTTTCAAAGGGAAAATCATGAAAAATTAAGCTTTCGCATTATCGAGCAACATTGAATTTCCATAGACGGTGATAATTCACGTCAAATGTTGTTAATCGGCAGTTAGTTGGCGTTTCTTAGTGCGGAGATGATTAATTTCACGGTGAATAGGAAACAAAGTGAGAGTCCGGTCTAGCAATTGAACGAAGATGCACAGTTGTTTGGATGAATCATCGTGGATGGAGAATTTAACTAACATAAGTACCAAGGCTCGCTCATTGATCTTGTCTCTCTAACAGACGAGACAGAGTGAACGCGGCTTCCTATCCTTTTTGAACAAACAAACGAACGAACAAAACATTGGCATTCTTGTCTCGGGGAGAAAAAAGGAAGAAAAAAAAATAAAGAAAAGAAAAAAAGTAAAACGAATCTAAAGGGAAACAGGAATTTGGAGATGGCGCCTTCCTTGGCCTATTTAAAGATTACCAAGCAGAAATATCTTCGTAAACGACGTTGCATGTAACAAAAGAGGAAAAGAAACTTAAAAAAAAATGAAGAAAAAGAAATTAAAAAAACAAATTTCTGTTGTTCGTTTTTATTTTATATATTTATTTATTTATTTTCGTTTTTGCGCCGAGAAGTTCGTGTTTTTTTCCCTTCCTTCTTCTGTTTTTTTTCTCCCCTTCATCAAAACTCGACTCGATGATAATTTACAATTAAAATAATAATTTTTTCTTTCTATGACGCAGGGATTAGGATGTAATCGAACAGACGACTTTAGCACACCTGTAAGTTCTGGTAGCAATATGGGGAGTATTGCAAGGTTTCCGAAATTGGACGAGTGCGCCCACTTTCATTACGAACACGTGGAGCTTGGTGTTTTGGAGGTAAACGATCATTTTATTACTAGCTTCGTTTACTTTTAGCTCGCTCGCAATAATTTTAAACAATTAAATGGCAGACAACTGTTATGTAAATATTAACGAACGAAGTTATAACCTAATGCAACTTTCACTATTATTCAATGGTTTGGCTAATTGATCTTTTGACGTACGATGAAAAGCAAGACCCTTTATGGTTGATGTCTTTGTAGGTCTCCGTGAGCGAAGGCACCAATGAAGCAGACACCTACGCAGTTAGGGTAACTTCCGGAGATGCCTGTTGGACGCTCCAACGATCCTACGACAATTTCTTAATGTTTGACAAACAATTGCATCGATGTATCTTCGATAGAAAATTTTCATCTCTTCCAAAGTTACCAGACGCCAGGCCTAAATTACATTGGGTTATGATAAAGGACTACCTTCAACGATTCTCATGCCTAGATCACGAGGGTCTAAACTGCGGTCCCGTATTAAATTGGTTGCAACTCGACAACAGGGGTAGAAGGATACTCGTGCCCGAATCTGATTCTTGTCCCATAAACACACCAGCTGTTGCAGCGGCCTACGCTGTTAGGCCTTACGTGGCACAGGCACAGGATGAAATCTCATTTCAGGTGGTTTTTTCTTTCTTTTTGTTTTTCCTTTTTTCTTTTTTCGTCGTCACTCTATTACGAGAATTGCTAATCTATATTTGGATTAATGATTTCCAAGATAGTTCTTTTTCTTTCTCTCTCTTTTCTTTTTATCTTCTCAGCTTCAAAATCAATTAATTATTCCTTAAAGGTTGAGAAACACTAATTTTAAATAATTTTTAAGAGCTCCTCAGATCTCGTTTTATCTAATATCCTATACTTATCTACATGGTCATACATCGTAAAACGTATTACAGGTCGGAGATATGATCTCGGTGATAGACATGCCACCACCAGGAGAAAGTACGTGGTGGCGCGGTAAACATGGATTCGCAGTCGGCTTCTTCCCAGCTGAATGTGTCGCAGTAATCGGAGACAAAGTTCCACGTCATTTAACAGTCTCGGCGACGGTCAGATCGAAATTACCGGTAAAACCGGTGCTTAGAAAGCACGGCAAATTAATCGCCTTCTTCAGATCGTTTATCTTGAACAGACCGTCGAGGAGAAGATTAAAGCAATCAGGGATTTTAAAGGAACGTGTATTTGGTTGCGATCTGGGTGAACATCTTTTGAACTCCGGTCAAGATGGTAACATTTTTTTACTCGTATTTTTTTTTTCTTATTTATTTTCTAATTCCTCATTAAATCATGTAGATATTTAATCTCACTTTGACAATTCTATTCATAGTTCCAACGGTTCTAACTTGTTGTGCCGAATTCATTGAAAATCATGGCCTGGTCGATGGTATTTATCGGCTAAGTGGTGTCACCTCCAACATTCAAAGACTAAGAAATGCGTTTGACGAAGATCGCGTTCCAGCGTTGCATTCCGATGAAAGTATCCTCCAGGACATTCACTCCGTGGCATCTCTGTTGAAAATGTATTTCAGAGAACTACCGAATCCTTTGTGTACATACCAACTCTATTCTACATTTGTCAGCGCCGTTCAAGCTAATAGTGATGCTGAAAGATTGAGACGAATGAGAGATGCCGTTAGAAAATTGCCCCCACCTCATTATAGGTAATAAAGTTGTTAAATGTTAAATGAAATATAAAATGGAAGAAAGTCAGAAAGATATATATAATAATTAATCTTATGTTATATGAAATTTTGTAGAACATTAGAATATTTGATGCGTCATCTAGTAAGAGTGGCAGCTCGTGGTTCAGAAACTGGTATGACTCCACGTAATGTTGCGATCGTATGGGCGCCAAATCTTTTACGATGCAAGGAACTTGAAGTCGGTGGTGTGGCAGCTCTTCAAGGAGTTGGAGTACAAGCTGTAGTGACAGAATTCTTGGTTTGTTACGCTGAATTAATCTTTGGAGACGGACCGGTCGGTAGACCAAAGTCGTTAGCCATTACGACACCTGCTCGTCTACTCAGTTTAGAGGAAGCACGAAATAGAAGTGTAAGAGGCGAACCAGATTATATAGAAGTTGGTGCTGGTCCGGCTGGTTTGCCATTGCATTATCATACAGTCATAGAGTTGCCACGAAAGAGAAATGGCTCGAAGCGTTCACCGTCATTAAACTGGAGAGCTTTGTTCGGTAGAGGTGGCTTAGGTGGTACCAGAGGGAAGACCAGACAAGTTGGCACGTCACCTCAAGTAGAAACGGTGCCAAGTTCCTTAAACTCTTTGCGACGATTGAGACCTGTAAAAAGTGCCGATAGCTTGGATGGAGAGGACAGTTTGGGTCCTCTTTTAGGACCACCACCAGCGAGACCTTGCGGTCATAGTAGATCAGTCTCTCATGACTCTTATTTCGATCATTTGGCTGATGCGCCAAATGCGACATCACCTCTGGATCTTTCGGAGATCCAGCTTAATTTTGATCTTGAAGAAAGAGAAATGAGAATGTTTTCAGAGGAGGAGAGTGCTGGTGTGGCATCAGTCGAAGCATCACCTCGACGACAGAGGACAGAAGGGACGCAATGTCCTGCTGTAACAGGTGGTTCCAAGAGAAAACGATCGAGACTCGAGGAACGATTGCATTGCGACGTCGAGTTACGTTTTATTGATAGTCAAAGTCCCGACCAGGTATGAGATTATCATTCAAAAAGAACAAGAAAATTTATTTTTACATATACGGATACAGTAACGTTATAAACATGTAATTATTTTCAGGTAATGGTGTCCGCGGATGTGCACAATATGGAAACGCCCTCTCCATTGCCAACTCCAGGCTATTTACCATTATTGTCCGAAGCATCGACTCCTTTAACTCCTGCAACTTTACAAGGAACGTCTCACTCCACCTCACCAATACCCGTCAATAGCCCTAGGATAAGTTTTCGAAGTTTTACTTTACCATTAGAAATTGACGACGAACAAAGTAATACAAATAATTTGAACAGAGTTAGCGTGTCTTCCGATAAAACATCCGATCCTAGTCATAGGTTATCAGTAAGTTTAAACGAACAGAATAACGCTAAGTCATGCGAAAGAATACGTAGTTATGATAGACACGAGGATTCTTATAGTAACACATTAATAGACCCATCAAAAGCTCGAAATACCGAAGAGTCGACGGACGCTGGAATATCTGATATTCCAGATCAAGAAATGACCCCTTGCGAGAGGTTAATATCATTGTGTAGTGAAGTTGAATCCAGTAGAGTAACCTCAGCGTCTAAGGATATATCGGACGAGTCTGAGCTATGTCCAATCGAGAAAAATAAAATACCTACCGATAACAAAGATACATCGAATGCAAAGAAGCAAGAAACCTCTAATAACAATCGATCTACCAATTTACAGAATCAAGAAATGATTGCCGAAAATTCAGACGTACATGGACATGAATTGGCTGGCTTACCATTATCAAATACAACTGATCTAGATTCCCCAATGTCTTGTGAGCAAACTTTGGAAGATTTGCCGGATTCAGGATTTGTAATATGCGATAGTTCGGATAAAATATTTACCAATACGGAGACTCAACCAATGGTAACTACTACGAATGATTCCGGTGAATGGGTTATTGTCGAGAGGACAACTGGCTCCATAACAACGCCAAGCAGCGAATCCAGTAGTCCTAAAGATCCGTTAGAAGGCACTATGAATCCAGCGATAGCTACGGAGACACCACAATTGAGATCTATGTCGGAAAATGTTTCACGAACATCATTGGACCTTACGATGGGTTCTACGGTAGACACGGATACTTCCTGTATCGGAGCAAGCGATTTAACTGAAAGTCCTGTTCTAGCACAAGTGTCAGGTGATATGACATGCTGCGACGTTAACGATGTTAAAGATTACAAGGATTTCGAAGGGCACGAAGATACGCAGAGACCATCCACGACATTTACAAACGAGTTTACGAATGATCTTTCTTCCATTTTACAGGATCAAGACAATGGTAATGAGAAAGTTTGCGAGGTGAATATAACTGACATCGAATCGAACGAGGAACGTCCCGAGTTAAAGATAGACACTTCTTTTGTTCGGCTAGACAACACGCATGTACATAGTACGAATAAGAATAAAGACAGCAAGAGAACAGAGTGCGAAGTCGATAAGACGCAAAACATGTTGCAACAGCAACAACAACAACAACAGCAGCAACAGCAACAAGATATACAACGATCTATAGAAAGTCATCAAAAATTACAATACTCAAAACACACTGATCACCAAAGATGTTCAAAACAGCCTGATAAGAATAAAGAGATCCATGAAATCGAAACGGATGGTGATAAAGAGATGTCGGAAAAGTGCCAAAAGTCTCAAAAGCAACAGAAAAAGCAAAGTCCGCAACATAAATATATTTCGAAACACGAGGGCGAGAGTTCTAAAAGAAACAATATACGCCATTCGCAACTGCGTGAGAATATCGAAGTTGTGATACCTTCGGAGAACGCAGCGGAACCTTGCGAGATTGCACATGTTCCAGAGGGTGCATCAGAAGCAATTCCGTTGGATTCGTCCTTCTCCAACAGTTCGTCACCAGTCGACGATTCCATCGTTCTGCGGGACACAGCTACTATTTTACAAGAGTTGGCTTTACAGAGATTATCCGGTGGTATGGTAGGAGAATTGTCCATTCCACCTTCTAGAAGAAGATATGAGACTGAGGTTACCAGAGAACGAAGAAGTTTCGATTCAGAAATTGGCCGAGAAATCGTTAGAGAACGAAAAATGCGTCAGGAGTTAGATTCGGCAAGAGGTAAATCCGAGGAACCACCTGTAAACAGTACACATCATTTGCCACCCTGTTTGCGAGCTCGTCATGCAAGAGCTACACGTGCCGCTTTAAGCAGATCTCTCGACGAAGCAAAATTCAATCAGATGACCGGTGATACCTCATTACCAGTAAAACAAGCTTCTGATGACGTTCAGCACAGTTCCACGCCTAATGTTGGCACCGTTACGAATCCTTCCTCTAACAGTTCTGAGAAGGTTCACTTGAAGAATCTCGGTGGTCTCGACTTGGGTGACCCACAGTGTCGAGAAAGAATAGAAAAGTACAAAGAGGAGAGGCGGACGTTTCTGAGAGACAAATATAGATCGGAGAGTTTTCGTGGTATGTCCTCGAAAGCTGAAGGTGACGGTGAACAGGCGTTGTTGGCCAGATTAAAGCAGAGAACATCAAGGCCGTCATTTCATTGACACTGATCTGATTCTCTCCTTGAATTTCAGAATATATAATATCTGCTACTTAAAAAGGCTGCCAATGCACTGATTTTTTTTTTCTTTTTTTTTTTCTTTTTTTTCAAAAATTCAATTTGGAGAATAAGACTCGTCTTGTCGTTGGCTGAAATTATTGATTGTTTAAATGATGATGATCAAATATGAGATATAAGATTCGCGAGATTGCACTGTTAAGCTGAAACGTGCAATATAATAAAGAATTTTTTCTTTTTTTTCTTCCCCTCCCCTTTTTTTTTTTTTTTTTTTTTTTTTTAAGGAATTTATTAACTTATTAAACGATCACAAGTATAACTAATTTCCTTTTTTTTTCTTTTTTTTTTTTTTTTTTTTCTTTTCCATTGTTATGAATTTTAATAATAAGATATTTTTTATTACTATTCCCAAAGATAATTCGCCCGTCGTTCGTATTTATTGTGTTATTCTGTTATCGGCTTCTATTGTATGTTTTACGTCGGACGTATGTACCAGAGTTGTGTGTGTCTGCGTAATTGCATTTATTAATACGAAAGTATATTCAAGTGAGCACGTTAGATTGTATAGGAATATTTTTGAAACGCTTCTTTCGCCGTAAATGCGTATGCGTTTTCGTTGTTAATACTGATTATAGATGAGATATCTTTTTTATATTATAAAACGTTGATTGTCAATGTTTAGTGTGAAAATCGTTCGACGTTTTCTATTAGCGAACTTTTGCGCCTTATTGCTTCGTATTTTAATCAACAATTCATTCGTAAATTTTTTTACGTGTTGCTGTTAATGTTATTTCGATCTCTGGTACACATTTATAATGCTTCGTTTATATCTATAATGAAACGAGAACTCGATAAATCGTATTTTTTTTTTTTTATATAGGTATATATATATATACACACACGAAATATTTAGTTGAGCATTTTATAAAAGTGTAACGATATGGTTACGTTCTTTTGTGGACTGGTCCACAATGGATATATATATATATATATATATATATAGCTTTTGTATATGCTCTAATTTTTATTTAGTCTTTATGTATAAAAAAAATACACACACACATATTAAGTTAATTTATGGATTAGCAAGATTATGGTTAAAAAGATGCGACTTGAAATCAAGATTACTATTTGGAACCAATTGTCTCGAAATAAAAATAATACTATGAATTAAAAAGATAATAGATTTTATATATATATAATATTTTATATAATATATAATATATATGTAATATATATAATATTTTATATAATATATATATATAAAATCTAAGTATAGAATGGGTGGTTAGATCGTCATTATATAAATGTGATTAATATGAGTATGTCGTCATTTTGAGATCTAAAGTATGTTTTGACAATTTTTATCTAATAAATTTAATTTATCTTTTACGATACTTTAATTTTATCGCGACAGTATGACATAGAAGTTAATGTTCTTGCTATGATTCTATTTCCTTGAAAAAAAAAAAAAAAAAAGAAAAAAGAGAAAAAAAACCATTTTGCTCTCTACAAATTATTCGAAATAATTCGATTTAGGACCGTTTACTCGCAAGAAATTTTACTAGATCCTTAGAACATAGTTAACAAAGGTGCATGTAACTATTATTATATGAAGCTAATGGTATTGACAAAAAAATAACCATATATTTTCTCGTAAAAACATATATACATCTCTTTGCGTAGAACTCAACATTTTTTCTATTCCCGACCAAAAATCAAAGAGAAAAATGAGGGATGGTACTCAACGAAAGTGATATTTTACGCGAAAATTTTTCGCTTTTGAGAAACGTCTTACGTTTACTGATTATAAAATAGGATGAAAGTTCATAGCCTATTTGAATAATATTGTACAATAAAGGCGTTGTTATAAATTAATAACAACAAGACATAGCGATGTAAACTTTCAATTCTTACGATATAAAATGGAAAAAAATGAATTAATCTCCTAGCCAAATATATATATATATCCTATTTAACGAAAAACTTTAAAGTTCAAATTCAAAGAAACGCGATATTATGATACATAAGATTTTCTTCGGAATATATTAAAATGCATTGAAATGTTATTGATATATATATATATATTTCCATTATTTTACGAATCCCCAACACGCTTTTGTAATTTCTATTTATAAATTAAACGACAATCTTTCCGTTAATCGTATTATTCTTGAGATTAGTTGAAAAGTTCCAATTAAATTCTTTGTTTATTCTAATTAAGTTTGTAAGAAAAAGAAAAGAAAGAAAATAGAAAAAAAAAGAATAATACAAATATGCATGCACGAGTAGTTAAATGTATTTAAAAAGCTACTAACAATATAATAGTGTTATTAGAAAGTAAAAAAGAATTTCTAGACATCTAACAATTTCTCTCGACCCTTGCGAATATCCTAGCCGTATTATAGAAAAAGGCCTACATAGTTTTAGCGAGTTACCTAAATGTAATATGCCTGAATAGTAAACTATAAACAAAAAAAAAGAAACGTGAACTATTTACAAGATACTTCTGCACAATATATAATACGCGATAATAATGATGCATCCAAAGGATGTTTATTTTTAATAATTTCAGATTGCCCATGTCAATCGTACATATATATATATATATGTATATGTATGTATGTATATATATGTACGATATAACTTTTAGACTTATTGTTAGAGAGGAAGAGAGAATGAAAGAAAGAGAAAAAGTCTAATGAAATAATGCGAACTATATGATTCGGATTTACTTTGAATGAGAAGGGGGGAGAAATAAGTAAAAAAAAAAGTAACAAAAAACATTTTTCGCAAGACTATATAAAAAGACTAATCTTATATACAACATTGAAGGGCTGATAGTAATCTTGCTTTTCAGCATTAAAAAGCCCACCGTTTCTCAGCCTAAACGATTTTTTTCCTAACCCTTATATTTCATCCCACCCTCTAGTTGTATACTTTTCATCTTATGAACGTTTTTGTTACTAGAGAATACCGTTTTGCCTACTACAAATATTCTTCTTATATATATATACACACATACACACACACAAACATATATATATATATATATATATATAAAATAAATATATATATAGAAATTATATGTAAACAAATATAAATATTATAAATATGGAGAAGTTATTTAATCAACGTTTTATCTATCGTCTATACCCATCTTATTGTATGTATTGTATGTCCTTGTATGTACACATAATCTTTATTATTACTTTTTTTATTTAATCGAAATTTAGAAAAAAAAATATATTCAATCCTTATAAAAATACTTGATAAAAAATTGATGAAAATTGGTTAGAATTCATTGCCGTGTTCTTTTTTTTTTCTTTTTTCTTTCTTTTTTCTTTATAAAATATTTCTTACAATATGTGAATGTTTCTAGATAGAGAAGAACAACGGTTAAGCAGTAGTTATCTTTTGTGTTTTTTTTCTTTTTTTTTTAGTCACAAAAAGCAATTGTATATTTTTATATAGCCTCCTTTTAATTCGAGACAAAAAATTTCGTATCAATCGATCGGACTTGTCGTGAAAGTCAATCGATGATCTTCGTCAGATCGTTAGAGATTGGTGAAATCTCTCGAATAGAAAGATAGAGAGAATGGTGAAGAGAAGGGATAGAGAAGGTTACGTCGGGTCGTGCGTTACATTGTCATCGAGAAACAACTCCTTTTGATCGTATGCTAACCCCTTAAAAAAAATCGTAGAGGGGGCCTTTAGTCTTTACTACTTCTCTTTAAACGCCGTGATAGAGTGGTTGAAAGGTGAGTACCACTAGAGCGGTGCCAGAAGAGGTGAGAGGAGGAAGTAACCCCGTATCACCGAAGCAGATGAAGAAGAAGAAGAAGAAGTAGATAGAGAAGAAGAGAAGAGAAGAGAAGAGAAAGAGAAAGAAAACGAGAGAGAGAAAGAAAAGAGACAGAGACAGTCGAGGCCGCCTTTATGTCGCGGAAGAAGGGCCACTTGAGGGCCCAGGAAGTACGTAGGTGAGAGCTCGACTCCGTGACTATCGGCGAATCTTCCCCGGTAATTATTTTTAAACACGTCGTGGAGATATGAATCTCCGCTGGTTCTAGTACCGAACAACCCTGTAAACTCTTCGCGACACTCCTCGGTACCTAACTAAATAACCGGACTAATCAGACCTCTGTCCGGGGACCAGCACGTACCGTATTACTATATATATACACATACATACATACATACGTACGTGTATACCCGTTAATAATTATTTTACCGCAAAACACGCAGCGACGAGAATAACGAGGAAGCTGTCAACTCTTTCTCTCTCGTCAATTTAAAAAGAAGAAAAAAAATATTAACGTGAGGACAAAATCATTCTATTAATATCGAAAAACAAGTGAGATTGTATGTATATATGTATATGTATGTGTGTATATACAGGATATCCCGTTTATCTCGAAAAATTGTAATATCTTGCAAGGGACTGAACCTATTAAAAAAATTTTTTTACAAATTTATTTGGTATAAAGCGTTATTTTTCATATAGTGTTAATTTTTTTTGCCAGTCGAATGACGTTGGAAATTTTTAAGTCTAATTCATTTTTTAAATAAAATTACATATTTTTCTTTTTATAGTTCTATGAAATTCATTGAGACGAATTCAACGACGTCATTTTTTTATGAGGTCATTTATTATTATAAAATGTTATAAATTATATTATAAATTTATAAGTTTCTAAGGAGTATAACATTGTATCTTAATCGCTAAGTAGCCAGCTGTTAGGTTGCATGCTGTAAACAAAAGCCAAACTTTGTATTTCCCATAATACTTCTCAAATAACCGAACTACATACGAAGATTATTTTGTAAGAAGTTTGGTTTATGTCCTTATAAACGAGATCTCCTGTATATATTTGTTTTTGTTTTTCCTTCCATTCGGGCATACTCTTTCTCTTATCCGATTTTCGAAAATCGTTTAGGCTTTGTCTTTTCTATTGTTGAATTATATTAATCTGTAGAATTCGCTTAGCTGAGTTCTTTTTGCTCTTCTTTGCGAAAAAAAAACCTATTTTAGAACGTATGCAAAAAATGTACTGTACGCAGTCAATAACACCTAATTCTTCACAAAAATCAAAATCATTTAATAGTAAATTTCAACCAATTATTATTACTCGAGACGAGCTGAAAAGAAAATATATGGTGCAGGATATCACAATCTTCCAGTTTTAATAATACAGGAATTTTATCATTATAGAATTAAGGAAGAAAAGTAAGTTTGTGATTCTTCTTTCTAAGTATAATTTAAATATAATCAAAATTAAACAAATTAAAACAAATATAAAAAATAAAAATAATTTAATTACTTTCTTTCACGGTTGACCAGTTGCATCTCAACGTAATTAAATAAATTCAAAATGTTGCCAAGATTTGGCAACTAGTGATGAATGAGAATAAAAAGAAAAAAGATATAGAAACATTTACGATGTATCGAAATCAGTTATAAATAAAAAAGAACTGTAAAAGCAAAATAATTAAATCCGTTGTACTTTATTATTCTGCTAATATATATTATATTGCGTTATATAACTTTACATCGCATCATATGACTTTAAATTATATAATATTCTATTATATTAAATTGCAATTTATATAATTAAGCAAATATTCGTATAATTAACAAATAGAATGTATTATATACATATAAATAATTAAACTGAAAATAAATGTTTATTGAGAATAAAAATTCAATGTGTTCTTTCTTAAATTCAACCAATCAAAATATTTAGATGAATTATTCATCATATACCACATATAAATTATTATAGAAATTGTTATTTATAAAATAATTATATCAAGCAAAAATAAGTGACGAGAAAAAATACAAAAAAGTGTCAAACAGATAAAAAGTTTGCAAAGAACGACTTGCGAACAAACTTCTCACTTTGAGCAAAATTTGTAATTCTTAACAGAAAAGTATAATTTACCAAGAGGTAGTATAATTTTGCCACCTCTTCTAGCATCATGTAATCCGGATACAAAACTCAATTTATGAGAAAAATTTACCCTTTCTCTAGAATTTGAATTTTCAAATAGGAAAATATAATTGACCAGAGGTGGTGATTTGCAGGAAAATTCGATTTACGGGAAAAATCCCCGATTTATACAGAATTTAAATTTTCGAATAGGAGAATATGATAGACTAGAATCATGTGACCCGGTTACGAAACCCGATTTGCGGGAAAATTTTCCTTTTCCAAAATTTGAATCTTCCACCAGGAGAACATAATTTACCAAGAGAGTAGTATGATTACGCGTGCCATCTCTTCCTGAGTCATGTGATCCGGATACAAAATTCAATTTGCGGAAGAAATTTCTGTTTGAATAAAGAATTTAAAATATAATTTTTTGGACAAAGAGTAGAATTTAATGAAAAACACATCTGATTTCTTTTGAGGTTAAACATCTTTATTTTCATTTTTATTAGTAATACACAATAATTACATTATTTCTCACAATTATACAAATTTTTACTTTATTATATAAATTGCGCTATAATATACAATATATTACAATATAATACAATATAATGCAATATAATACAATATAATATAGTATAACGCAATATAATACAACATAATACAACATAATACTATTCTTAACACAAGACAAGCTTCTTATATCCTTTCACACTTCTCAAATTTCTGATCTAAATGTACAAAATCTATTTCGTAAAAAGTTTATCCTTTGTTTACAGCATGCAACCTAACAACTAGCAATTAGTGAAACAGAATTACTTCTTGTAGAACTTCAGGATACTCTTGAAGAACTCAAATTTATTATATAATTTATAATATTGTACAATAATAAATGGCCTGACATGGCAAGTCGTTTAATTCATCTTAATAAATGCCATCGGATTATATAGAGAAAAATATATACTTCCAGGTAAAAAAAATGAATTTGACTTTGAACTTTCTCCCACCACTAGTCATGAAAAGATATAATTGGTACCATATGTTGTGCCGTTTTTTTACCAAACAAATCTATAAAAAAATCTTTTCTGTCCCTTAAAGAATATTCCAATTTTTCGAAATAAACGGGATACCCTCGGTATATATATATACGTATATATATATATATATATACTTATATATATATATATATACATCGGTAAATTTGTGTGTATGTGTGTATACCTATATGGAAATGAAGGACCTATTAACAAAAGGAAAAAGTAACTAGCTCGAGAAAAATTATTCTATTACTTCTGAAATGCAAAGTGATTAAAAATGAAAAATATTGTTTTAAACACATCGTTAAGAAACATAAACATCTATACTAGATTTGCGCATATCATAAATTTGATTTTGATTTTGATTTTGAAATCGGATTTTGGATTTCGTAAAAGTTAAAGGAACTATAAATAGTATTTTTTAACAATTGATATTGACCTTTATCAATCAGTGATATGTATTAATTTTATAACTAATTAAATCGCATTTCAATATATACATTTTAATGTAACCATGTTCGATCGGACGACGGGTTTTAAAAAAAATAAGTATATATATAATAAATGTTCTTAAATATACTATTAGAAATGGAGAATCTTAATTTTTAATCCTTTATAGAAATTTATTGTTCTTAATATTTTAAGAGTGTATTAAAACATATAATCTATAAGAATTAAAAACAATTTTTTTTTTCACAACATTAATTGAATCATTTTCAATATCTGTTTTCTTTTCTTTTTCACATTCTCTGTCTGTCTGTCTGTCTGTTTCTCTCTCTTTCTCTCTTTCTTTCTCTCTCTCCCTCTGTTGTATATATACATACATGTATATATGCATATATAATATATATACATACATGTATATATGCATATATAATATATATACATACATATATATATATATATATATATATATATATATATATATATTGGTATCTCTGTCTTCCTCTAGCTTCATTCTCACCCCTCTAGGGGGTAGGCCGCCTTTCAGGGTGTGCAAATCGAATCAGAACGCCCCCGCAGGGTCGTCGACAATGTTATTTGTTAGCGGAAGCGTCGTAGTAACCGGAGGTTGAAACGAGGCCAGATTGGCCAGGGTGATCAAGTTAAACGACACGTGGGCAGTAATGCCGTCGCCTATGCCACGATATCGCCTTCCCGTTCTCGACGTTCAACCTCGATTCATCCTCGATCCCTACTCGATCCGTTCTTGAGAATGAGTGGACTCCCGGATGGCCCTTCTTACTCTATAAGAATACAAAACTTCTTTTTTTTCGATATAGCTTGATAACATCTATGAATCTCAAAACGTTATTGCTATTCATTAACAACTTATTTAATGAATAAATAGTTAACTAATCAAATAATGCTAACGTAATTGAAAGTCACGTAACTAACTGGGTCAAATGCTAAGTCAATCAGATTGCATCCACCATATTATTTTTACAAATTTTCAATCGTTCGTTCGGTGTTATATACACTCTTTCTGTCTCTTTCTATCTTTCTCTCTCTCTCTCTCTCTCTCTCTCTCTCTTTCTCTCTCTCGCTCGCTCGCTCGCTTTTTCTTTCTCTTCAGTTTTGATATTAGATAATATTATAACTTTTTTTCTTTTATAGAAGAAATCGTAACATAAATATTGAAATCAAAGATACTCGTGAGATGAAATAGTGTGTTTTTCTACAAATTTGCTGATATTCAATAGAAGACACAGAAAAGACGACTGAACGGTGAGAGTAGATCCGGTAGGATTTTCTCTGGATAGAAGAGTACTCAAGGGTGGATTTATCTCGAGGGTTGGTCGGTCGGTCGCAGAGCTGCAGATTGACACGCGGCGACGTCTTGACAGCTTGTTAGCCTAACGGCCGAACTCCGTTCATCGAACACGATGCGCCTGAGCCTCTTTAGCGCTCTTTAGCTTGACATTTCGATTCGCGAGGACGTTACACCATAGCCTACTACCCATCCAATTCTTCCTACTCGAAATCTCACTCTCGAATTAACCTTGCTATATTTTTATTCTTCATGAATTATATAAAAATCCACATTATTCATTGTCACTATTTAACATATTTCTATTTGAGAATTGTATTCATCATTTTTTGTCGAGTAAGTAATCTTATATGACATTAAGATTTTAACGAAATTCTATAATATAGTAAGAAAAAAGAAAATATAATATATCAAGTGATCTAAAATCAACGATCAAATGTAAGTGATCTCTTAAAGCGATACTGGTGCCACCATATGGTTCGTTACTCCGCTTACGTGCCATTTGACAAAGAGAGAACCAACAAAGAAGCCCATGTAGGTACATACATATGTACGTGCTCACGTATTCATGTTCTTACTCTGAAAGAGTAATAGAGATAGAGATAGGAGAGAAAGAGAAGAGAGAGCGAGAGAGAAGAAGATAGGTAGATAGATAGAGAATGCGTGACAGTAATTTCGTTTGATATGATTACGCCGCTCGACGCTCGTCGTCGGGCGTCCGTACGTTTAATATTCGGCCCCTTTTCGATCTTCTCGTGTGATGTGCGCGCCGCTACTCGACGTTTTATGTACGGACTACAGAGGAGGTGACGTCGAAAAGCAGTGCGAAGGGGTGAAAGTGAGAGGAGGGAGGGCTGGTGAGGACAGAGAGAGAGAGAGAGAGAGAGAGGGAGATAAAGAGAAAGAAAGAGAGAGAGGGAGGGAGATAAAGAGAGATAGAGAGATAGTCACCTACACGAGTCAGGGGTTAAACTCGTAGGTGAATGCATTACACGTACCCCGGAGCCCACGCATATCGGTACCGAACCCCTCCGACGGAAAATAATGAAAGTAATGGGAACACGCCCACTGCATTTAGCCTGCTCGACGCAACTATCCCGCCTCAACCCCGTCCTCGACGTCCAGCTCTCCTCTTCTCACATTCATCCTCTCTTTCTCTCTCTCTCTCTCTCTCTCTCTCTCTCTCTCTCTCTCTCTCTCGTCCTCTCTTTACTGAGGTCCTCGCGCGCGCACCCTCCTCCCACTCAACATCCCAACCCCAACACACCCACACTGGTTGCCAACCGTCCGTCGTTGGCACCCTGGCCGAAGGCCGCGTAAGGCCTCGTTCATCCCCGACCGTATTGGCTATTGTACCTGCCACTTCATTGTCCTTTATTTCATTATTTTCGCCGCATTCCGCTCCGACGCTTCTACTCTTGGGGAGACTCGACAATTCTTCTCTCATACTCTCTCTTTCTCTCTCTGTCTGTCTCTCTCTATCCGTCTCTCTCTCTTTTTATTCGCCTATCTTTCCCCTTTATTTACGTACCGTAATAATAGACGTCTTAACAGAATGTAATAAATGTCATAAATGGCACCCGAGATCCTATTACTTTATAAGCTACCTGCTAAGGTACCCCGCTGGCTCCTATTCTTTCTTTCTCTCTCTCTCTCTCTCTCTCTCTCTCTCTCTCTTTCTCTCTCTTTTTTTCTTTCGCTTCTTTAGCTCGTCTATTCTATTCTTTTCTGACACGCTTTGCTGAATATAAAATTGCAAAGATTAAAAAAAGTAATCTTGAATCGTGTAATACATTCGTAATTTGTTGAGTTCGATATTGTTTCCGTATCCGTATCCATGAACATTTTTACAATGAGTATTGATTAGTAAAATTTGAAAACAAGTTAAAGTAATTATTACCTTTTATTAAATTCTAATCGTATTGGATTCAACGTGACTATAACAATTTATGAGAATGTTCTTTTCTACAAATTCTTTTATTTCCTTTATTTTTTCTTTTTTTTGTTTTACTAGTTTTCTAATAAACAGCTTTGTCTTTTTAAAATTAGTGTCAATGTAATTTTTGAAAATTCTATACTTCATTTAATTATATCTATTAATATAGTAAAAGCAACGAATTAACGAAACTTTTATAAACGCTTATGTATGTATATTATGTATTTACCACGAATCGTTACTGAGATCACGTAGAGGGTACGACGTAACGCGGAGAATATCGAGAGTAGTATCATCCGAAGTGTATTCGAGAACATGCTTCGTGATTTTGTCCGATAACGCGATTACGTTCCTCTTCATTCCTCTGTATCTTTATCTCTCCAAGCTTAGTCTATCCTCCACTCCGTACGTTTGTCGTGGGCCCAGTGGGATGAAGGGTCGAGGTTGAACAAGAGGGGTGGAAAGGAGTAGTCGACAGTGCCACTATGCTCTTCTCTCTCTCTCTCTCTCTCTCTCTCTCTCTCTCTCTCTCTCTCTCTCTCTCACGTACTTCATTGCTCTATACATACAGAAAACCCTAAACCAAGAGAGAAAGAGAGAGAGAGAGAGAGAGAGAGAGAGAGAGAGAGAGAGAGAGAGAGAGTAGCTGCTCGCTCTGATCCCTTGCAATTACTTCCCATTATCTGGGTATTAGGATTCAGCCGAACTGGAAGCACGGCGTATCCCACAGGCTCCGCCTATATTCTCGTCCTCTTCTTATAACCAACGGCTTGTCCTATCTACGTGCCAGGACATCCCTACCACTTCTTTTTCCTAGTCGTATTCACCTAACCGAATCTAATGTTGTCCTGCAACAGGTAGTGGGTATTTTCGTATCGATGATGATTTTTATAATGATTCTTGAAAACCATTTGCAAATCTTATGATTGAAAAACCATTAAGAAAGGTGATAATATTTCTGACAGGATAATTTATTATTTAAAAATCTGACTAAAAGTTGGTAAGGTTCCTTTCGCTACGTGTCTTTCATCAAAGAGAGAGAGGGAAAGAGAGTCCTCCGTAAATTAGATTTCCAATAGAATCTCGAGAAAGTAACTTTTCCGAGACCGCAACTCTCTCTCTCTTCTCTCTCTCTCCCCCTCTCTCTCTTTCTCTCTCCCCCTCTCTTTCTCTCTTTCCCTATCTCTCCTTCTCTCTCTCTCTCTCTCTCTCTCTCTCTCTCTCTCTCTCTCTCTCTCTCTCTCTCTCTCCTTTTCGTTGGACTTTTGTTAAGCTGGTAAATCTACACCCATGCACACTCACCTTTTTTATTAAATGGACCTGCGTCGTCTTATCGTTAATTTTATTTCCTTTGATACTTTATGAACTATGATGTAGTGGCGTCATTTGCGTTCGCCTTGTAATCGTTAAGGCTAGAAAATGTCTTGAATGATAGGAAGGAAATGTCAGGCAATTAGCGGGTTGCTAATGTTCCGTCATTCCTCACTTAAGACACCGTGAAATATCAAAGGGCCTTTTCAAATAAGTTCAAATCTTTCGTGCAAACAGTAACAATTAAAATAATTCAAATAATATGTGACAACATTATTTTAATGAATTATAAAAATATGATAATAACTAACGATTGGGTATGATTAAATGAAGACACAGGATCAGCGTCATAGTACGACATTTTAATTCCAACGAGAACCGCAGGCTAACTTTACACTTCGCTATAAAAAGTGACACGAGAGACTAGCTTTATTACTTGCACTTTGCCTATAAAAAGTGTTGCGTAAGCTCGATCAGCGAGTCATTTTCCAGCGTTTGCTTCTCACCCATTGAATCCAAATCAAACCCGTTGCCTTTTATCATTATCCGAACACACTTCTCTCTCTTTTGTGTCCGGTCACTTTCGTAATTCCTTTCCAGATGGCACAAATTCTTTCATTCTCACCCTCACCCGCGCGACGACAACGGTTAATGATCGCGTAATACTTTAATTATTCTATCCGTGATTATTCCTACTGATTTCGAGAAAGGTTCAGGTAAATTCATGCTTGCGGCTACGAAAATGATCGATTAATTCTATCAGATATATTCGCGCACACGGTCAGCTTTGTTATTACGTGCATTATTATATCGAACGGAAAGATTCCGATAGCACGTCTCGAACCGATTTCACTTCCTCGAAGAAACACTACCCTCTCAAAATTATCAAGTTCGTCATCATAGAGAGACTCTTTCTCTCTTTCTCTTTCTCTCTCTTTCTTTCTCTCTCTCTCTCTCTCTCTCTCTTTCTTTCTCTCTCTTTTTCTCTTTCTCTCTCTCTCTCTCTCTCTCTCTCTCTCTCTCTCTCTCTCTCAATGTTGGTGCCATTTCGTCTTCGAGCTAGGACGAAGAAGCTGAAGGATCGAAAGAAGATGTTGAAGTAGAAGAAGAATAAGAAGAAGAGGAGGAAGAAGTAGAAGAAGAAGAAGAAGAGTTCTCTAGTTGGAAGATAGTGTTCCTCGAGGAGAATCTTTTGTCCTTGAATTCTCAGCGATGCTGCTGGCGTTGAACGCCGTGCTGATGTTGTTGGTGTGATGATTGATGCGAGAGGGTAACCGGATGCGGATGCGTCGTTTGATGAAAAGAGGGTGTCGAAGAACTACGTTTTGGCAGATGTAAACTTCCAACGCTCCTCGAAGGTGAAGGTTCCTCGTCTTCGCCAAGAATATCAATTTCATCTTCATCGGAGTCCATAGCAGCATCGCTACTTCCTCGAGACTCTCGACCACCACCAGCACCGCCGCTGCTCAGCGAGAAGTCCACAGGTCGTTCTATTAATAATCAGTACATCGGTTGATCATTAGACATTATTTTTATTTTATTATAGAACATATAATTATCGATGATCGTCACACAATGATAAATGATTATGAAATAATTAATTAAATTTTTATGTCAAGTATGACACGACGAAATGTTAAGAATGCATCGATCATATTATTTGTAGTATCTCATATTAACTTCTTTCGTTTGATAATTAAAACAACCTCTTGTTTAAATTTTAATTGTTATTCTCCAATTCAAAGTATCACATGGAAATAGACGCGCTTTAGATATCTTTAAAAGGGATGTACATCATTCATCGATCCACCGTTTCAAAGAGACGCGACGGAGTTAATCTGAGGGAAGACCGAAGGGAAAGATGGGTCGTGATCCGAGCAATAACGGTGAATTCGGGCGTTGTCGTGGCAATTGGGAAGGTAACTGCGTCGCTTTTGAGGGTGGTCGGAGGGGGAAGTGAAGGGAGACAGGAGGGAAGGGGTGAGAGAGATACTAGGCTTTATGCACTCAGTGCACGATTCTAAAATCGAGAGGCACCGCATCCTCACCGTCCTAACCTCTGAGTCGTCGAGTTACTCCGTCTTGCTAGCCAAGATGGCTTCTCGTTCAGTAGGAAGGGCTAACGAAGTTATCGAGGCATCTCCTTGGTAGCAAGCTAAGGGGGCAGCAAGTAAGAAGAAGGGAGAGGATGGAAATGTATATGTGTATATGTGTAAGAGAGAGAGAGAGAGAGAGAGAGAGAGAGAGAGAGAGAGAAGTCTTGTCTACCTTCTCATCTCCAGCGTCTTCAAGACGCTACCGGATACTTTAAGAAGTCCTGGTTCCCTCTCTTCCAATTTCCTTCTACCGTCTACCATCTCTCTCACTCTCCCTTTTCTCGTCGTTCCTCGATTCGGTCTTCGAGAAAATTAGTCAATTATCAGCTAAGTGCTCGACCAGACCTATATTCTCTCAATTGTTCGCCACTGAAGACTAGTACCGGTCGTCTGAGTTGTGTACTGGCATACACCTGACCCAATTTCATTAGGCGATCCCCGAGATGAAGTAAAAGAGCAATCTCGATCGGCATCAGAAATTATTTACCACGGACTTTAGTTATCCTTTTTGTTATCGAATAAAACGGATTTTTTCGACGACGGTTTTACAATTTTTTATCTCGGACAATTAGTACACTGTAGTTATGAAAGTGTGATTAAACAAAAATTTTAGAATCGACTTCAATTTTTTGCTGTATTCCTATGGAATGTGAATCTATCCTTTTTATACAAAACCGATATTAATTCGTTAGAGATAGAAACGAGCATAACGGTTTCGCAAACATTCTATACTTACTAACGAGGAAATACTTCAACGCTATAATTCCCAAATTGATATATCAGTTTAACCAACATTCGTTCCCCTTTCCTCTAATGTATCTTCCTCTTGGCCATCGTTTCTACCGCGTGCATGTAACTTCATCGTTGAATTTTCGTCTTGTATAATATAATTTCCATGTAGTAACATTGTTAGCTATACACGATTGCGGGAAATTCTACTATAGATGGCGATCATTATCTAGGTACCGCTAGTTAATGATTACAGTTCCTGCAAGCCCCCCACCGGGTTATGGTCTGGTTAGTTAAGCCGAACTTGCGTAATTTATTGTCAGTGGAATTTTGGTTGCATTATATCGTCATACTGGTCCATTATTACGATCGCACGGGAATATTTAACACGCGCTAAAATTCTAAAGCTGACCAAGTAAATGGCAAATCGATCGTAATCATAGCGCTAGCCCGCAACCGACGTACTACTTTGGTAAAAATCTAACCGAAATCTCACTTAATCACGATTATCGTCGCTTTTGAAGAATGGCAATAATGATTAAATTATATCTTAGATTTACTTTTTCTTGTATACGTATTTAAATGAAATACAGCATAACGATAATAAAAAAAACTATGAGGTATTTTCGTGCATTAATAATTAATTACATGACATTAAAACTAATTTTACATCAAAAAAATTTTTTTATTTAAATATTTCTTAATATGAAAGATTTATAGAAAAAAATAAAGTAAAGATGAAAAATTTAATCGCTTACCTGCTGGAGATGTCACCGAACCGGATTGAGAACCGCACTGTTGACCAGACGATTGAATCCCATTACTATTCGAATTCGTGTTCAACTTTCGTAATTGTTTCTTATGCTTCATTCTCCGATTTTGAAACCATGTCTTCACTTGGGTCTCGGACAAATGCAAGGCTGCCGCTAGTTCGACTCTTTCCGGTGTGCTCAGATACCTTTGAACTTCGAACCTGGCTTCCAAACCAGCTAACTGCTGATCGCTAAACACCTAATCAAGAAAATCAATGTTAATTGATCAGATTAAAATACAATTAACAATTAACAATTAACAATTAGATATATTAAAAATCAAAAATGTATTGATACAAATTTCGAGACAATCAAAAACTTATAAATTAATGTGCATTTACCGTTCGTGCTTTTCGTCGTCGACAATGTTTTAAGGCCGCAAGTTCACTGACCCCTGGTACCACGCCAACCCCCATACCAGCGCTACCAAAAAGTGGTCCCAGAAAAAATGCAGCTGTGGGTGGCGCCGACGGGTATCCAGGTAATAAATTAGCGAATTGTTGATATTGCTGATGCTGCTGGCCGTGAGCCGAGCTAAGATGCTGATGATGAAGCTGATGATGTGTATGGGGTGGTACGCTACCACGACTGAGAATATCCTCGATCAGAAAGGATGTCCGACTTGCGGAGGTACCGTTTTGACCAGGATGTGCTTGAGCTTGCTGTTGACAGGTCGATTGCATTTTTCCGTTTATTTTTCGTAAGAATTTCAAAGATGTAATCTTGAATAATCTTGAGATAGTGATTCGATCTATCCCAAGTATAAATTACATCCTACTCGCTTGTAATATTTGAAAGTTACACATTGGTGTCATATTTGAGATGCTTCAAACACTTCAAAACACACTCGAGCACTGTATATCTTCATCAATCCTTTCTCTGATTCTGTTCAATGCATAAATCTTCAAAGAATTTCTCAATATCAACACTTTTCGAATCCAAAAGAAACAAAAAAATAAGGAACAAGTATCACTTTCTGTAAAAATAATAATTCCAGATATTGAAACTCGCACTCGATCTTATGGAGTTCCAAAAGAATCAAAAAAAAAAGAATCGAAATTAATTAATAAAAGATAATGTCAAATAATTTGATCTTTAATCATCGGAAAAAGGAGTAAAAAAAAAGAAAAGAAAAAAAGAAATACCCAAAGAAGTTCAACGTCTTTCTTCAAACTCCAAGAATGTAACTGCAATGCAATTATTTTCTGATGAAATAACCACAAGACAACTGGTAAACAGGTATGCCCGTTTCTCTGACAAGAGACGAAATCGTGTAACCTCGAAGTCGATTAATTAAAACGAACCGATGATTTCCTCGTTCGATATATCGCAATGAAAACTAGTGGAAAGACCAGCCGGCGGAGAGGCAGCAGGGTTTGTCGTCGTTTAGGGAGTATCGGTGCGTGATATCCAAGGAGATTCGAGACCCGATATCGTTCTAGCCCCCTACCAAAGAAAAGCAGCTTTTGGTGACGCGCGGGCTCCCTCGCATGGAGGAAACTCGGCCTCCCGGAACGACGCACGATCGTATTGGTTGGCGTCGCGACGCTTCATGACGCTGGGGTTGGTCCCAATGAAGCATTAGGGCGTGACCAACATTCAACGTTGTCATGGACACGCTCTCGCGTCGCGAATCATCCCTCTAGTCTTCTCTATAACCTACCGATGTATATATCAGAGGCTTCTACAGATGCATAGAAAGAGTGAGTGAGAGAGAGAGAGAGAGAGAGAGAAAGAGAGAGAGAGAAGGAAAGAGAGATGGAAGATCGAAGACATTCCAGTCCTTCCTCTGTAACTCCCAACCCCAAAGCCGTTCTTCGCGTCGTTCCACCTTCAGCTTGACTTCTTTTTCTTCCGTTTATTCTTGATTCTCCTACATCCTGTTTGCCTTCTCCTCCATCTATCTATCCATCCCTTTCTATCTCCCTCTCTTTCTTTTTCTATCTTCTTCTTGTGTCCTACTCCATCCGCAAGAGATGGATATCCTTTCCGTGTGTTTATATATTCACAAACACGCATTTACGTTAAGGAAGGACACGGTGAGAAGGTTACACGAATGCTAGCTTTCGAATACGATCGTCGTTTCTCAGAGTTACATTGAATTTTGCTTTAGGAATGCCATCTTGAATCAGTGATGCATTCACTTTTCTTCAAAGATCTTTTATAAAGAGCTTCTTATTTCTGATATCAGATATACAGTGTTACTATTAAGGTTAATCGATTATGTTTGAGATTAGTCTGATTTGAGAATATTATTTCTGATCTTATGAATCTGATACTTTTAACAGGGAAATGTGATACCAATGGAATAAAATATCTGTTTCAACGCGTTAACTTTGAGTGAATATTCGCAAAAGCACGTAGACCGAGTCGATAGACTCTCTGTATCGAAGATTTGATATGAGAGAGGGATACGGACGCGTGGACGAACAGAAGCACGAGATTAAATTACTTATCCTCGGTGGTATATACGGTGCTTTTCGAACGGCGAGCAACGCACAGGGTGCGCGCGCGCGCGCGCGCTAACACACAAAGGATCAAAGCTTTTCTACTTGATTTTTTATCGAATCTTCTCGAATATAACTGTACACCAGTAGTCAATAATATTCGATAAGAAAATCAATAGATAGATAATATTATAAATTTCATAATAAAATCGTATTTCAGAATTCGTAGGATTTATCTACTTATGATAAATAAAGAAAAAAAGTGTGTAAGTACTTACGTCCGATGTATAATTTAACAAAAAAAGAAAAGAAAAAGAAAGAGAAATAAATTTCATACATCTTTTCGATCATCGACTTCATACGCTAATGTCTACTTAACGAACCGAGGAAAATGACGTCGCTAATTACCACGATAAACGATCGATCGGTGACCCTTCAAAAGCCTCGTATTAAAACTTGCCGAATTCACGGCTCAACATCATAGTGGTTGTAGGATCGTCCGACGTCGTACTTCCCTTTAACAAGTCTCCTGGGACGTTAGCACGAGCTCGTTGGGATGAAAACATCGAGAAGCGGCTTTCGACGTTTTATGATGTATGAGAGAGAAAAAAAGAAATAGGTTTATGAATGATGTAAATAAAAAAGGAAAGAGTGAAAGAAAGAAAGAGAAAGAGAGAAAGAGAAAGAGAGAGAGAGTGAGTGAGGGTGAGAAAGAGTGTGTGTGAAAGAAAAAGAGAGAGAGACAGAAAATGAGTGAGAGTGAAAAAGAGTGTGTGTGAAAGAGAGAGAAAGAGGGAGGAAGTTATGGTACAATTTCTGCCCATCGAAAAGTTTATTTTGGGCCACGTAGCAAAAGTGAGAATGGACGCAGGGATTGTGCATTGTCTAAGGTTTCTGTCAACGTGTTTGAGAGAGATAGAAAGAGAGACAAACCAACGAACGAGACCGACGCGAACGGACACGCGTCGGTAACGCAATTACTACGACGTTAATTTACTCAATAATCGCGGAGGCAAGTCCCTTTCTCTCTCTCTCTCTCTCTCTCTCTCTCTCTCTCTCTCTCTCTCTCTCTCTCTCTCTCTTTCCCCTTCTTCTCCCTTTCATTCTCTCTTCCTCTTTCTCCCTCTCTCTATCTCTCTATCTCTCACCATCTACATCTAAATGACGGCACGCGTCCGTCGTCCTTTGTATCGTCACCGCGCTTACATAGCATCCGCATGCTCTAATATGAGCTATAAGCCTTTCACTGTGATTATCCTGCTTTTGAAGAATCCAATTGACTGCGCTCTTTTTTTCTCTTGTTTTCTTTTCCTGATTCTTTCTTTTTTGTATTTTTCTTTTTCCTTTTAGTCTTTTTTTTTTAACGACTACAAAAACAGACGTAGTAAGAGTAAATTAATTAAAAAGAGCCAACTTTTGCTCACTACCCTTGTTGTACGAATCTTCTTTTAGATATTGAAATATTATTCTATTGAAATTTGAAATTTTTTTTTATTTTATTATTTATTATAAAAAAATATTTAGTTACAGATATAATTGATAAGTATTGATACGAACAAATATTTGTGTACTACGTCGATCATTATGAGAGCTGTTCTATGATAAAAAAATTAAAAAAGAGAGAGAAAGACATATATATATATACACATACAAAAAGTTTTTCAAAGAAAAATTTTACAAAAAAAAAGAAAGATGTTCAATGATCATACAACGATCAAATACTTAAGATATTTAAGAATAAATGAAATATTAATGTCTTAATGATATCAATGAACTACTAATCCGTATAAAATGTCTTCTTCGTCTAGACTAGATTCTAATCATACTAATTACTATAAATTCCTAAATGTCGTAATCATTTGATGTACGTTTGTAAAAGGCTCGGGAATATGTCGCTGCTCCTCGACTACTGCAAAGAATGAAGTATCCTCGTTGATAGAGAATGATTATCGCAAGGCTGAGCAGGATAATAAACAATAAGCCGACTACAACCCCGATGTGTAAGACGCCAATTTTGCTGGAATGGGATTCGTATATGTCGAAACAATGCAATTTTTTATTCGCTAGGGACATAAGATTTTGCTTGGAATATTCCAGCGGGCTATTGCACTTCAATTCGTTCACTTCTTCGCCCATCAATCTTTTTCCATGATGTGGTAGTAAAGAATTGATCTATATAACATAAAAAAGGATATTAGAAAAGGAGCAAGAGAGAGAGAGAGATAAACAATATTTTTCTTATCATTTACTATGTTTATTTCGATGAATATCATTTCTGAAAAAATTAAAAAAAGAAAAGAGGAAAAAAGATTTAAAAAATTCTTTTATTATCGTTACGTATTTCTGCTTTTAATTACGTTTTTTTTCCCCTTTGTGATCCAATTTTTTCATGTCCACTTAAAAATGACATAACATAAAGATAATAGTATATTATTTGTATTAATATAATTGCATTACACTCGGTGTAACTTGTATTTAAAAAAACATGAAAAACTTCGAGTATGAAATAAAAACTATTTAATTTTGTGACAATAAAAAGAAATGAAATTTAAAAAAGACAAATAAATATGTATGTGACTTTAACGTTATCTCAGTTATGTATAAGCGATGAACTTCATTTATCTTTTTGTTTTCTCGATTTCAGTAGTCGTTGTTAAAACTAAACTGAAAAATTGCACACCGATCGTTTTCTTTTCTTTTGATAAATACGTAGAGAACGAATCCCTTTACTTTTTATTTTCCTACTCAAAACGAGAAGCAATTGATCGTACCGATGAACGGAATAAGACTTGGCCGATGATCGAGTTAAGTTACGAAGGGATCATGGTGATCAGTCAGAGATGAAAGGGACGTTGCAATTTTTTTTTTCTCGTTGCGTGAAAAAGAGAGAGAGATAGATAAGACAAACAGATAGACAGACAGATAAACAGACAGATAGACAGACAGACAGAGAGAGAGAAAGAGAGAGAAAGAGAAAGAGAAAGAGAGAGAGAGAGAGAGAGAGAGAGAAAGAGAGAGAGAGAGAAAGAGACAGAGAGAGAGAGAGAGAGAGAGAACACGCGTATGAACGGCCGTGATTGCCAGAACTTACCAGATATTGATTATTGCAATCGCAGCTCCATTCGTTGTTCATCAGATCCAATTCTTCAAGCCTGTCCCACCTTCCTACGAGTTGCGACGGTAAATAACGTAGGGCGTTATCCGATAAATCGAGGATCTTCAAAGGCGGCCACACGGCCATTTCCTTCGTAGAAAAAATAAAAAGGTAGAAAATGGAAATATTTGATTGATTAGTTAATGTAAAACTATATCTCCTAGTGACGTGGCATCATTAAATGAAGAAAATTATTATAATCGATCCTTTGCCAGCTAACTTTTAATATCTTCGATTTAATCATTTATTAATCATTATTCAGAATTACCTTCTTCAAGGCGTTCTCGTCAATCTTCTTCAACAACGGACAGTTCTGTATACGAAGAATTTCCAAACCTATTAATTTAGAAAAAGATTCACTACCGATTTCAATCAGATCTGGCATGCAACACAGATTTAATTCTTTCAGATTGGGCATCAGCGGGAACGCGTTCAATCGATTGATTATCTTTATTGGATTTTCGTCAAGACTTAAACTCTCTACTGCTGTTGCCCTTGCTAAAGCCTTCGGTATTTCATTGAATCTGTTGCCATTTAATACCAGTTTCTTCAGGTATCTTTAATCACAAATTATAATTATAATAATAATAGTGTTTTATATATATATATATATATATATATACATATATATATACATATACACATATGTATATATATATATATATAAATATGGGAGAACAATAATAATTTTAATGGTGATAATAAGAATGATGTCCTACCTGGGTTTATAGAATATATGTTTTGGTAGTTCATCTAGATCACAGAAACTGATATCAAGTTCTTCCAAATACGGTAGACTATTTATGGCAAGAGTAGTATGACCTTCTACCATTTTCAATGGATTCCCATTAAGAATCAACACTTTAAGGGAAGGTACATGCTCGAAGAGATCCTGGTCTAAAGCGTGAAGCGCATTGTTAGCGAGATTTAATTTTGTCAGCTTCGATAACGGTTCGTAAGCTTCCGGCGAAAATCTGCCCTGAAATGTAACAACATAATGTAGATAGAAAGTAAAAAAAAAGATAATAGGGTATATAAATTCAAAAAAAGAAAGAAAAGAAAGAAAAAAATATATTACCTCGAAAACTTGAGGTTTTAAATTTTCCGTTGTGAGTTCATTATGACTCAGATCCAGTTCGGTAAGATTAATAATCTTTTTGAAAGCGCTATTATCTATATGTGTAATCTGATTTTGTCGAAGGATCAATTTCTCTATGACGACCGATGGAAAAGGCTTAATATGAACCAATTTATTTTTCCTAAATGAAATTTCCACGATCGGTTGTTTCGGCCATTGCGCATCCTCAAAGGTGTTGTTCAAATTTCGTTGAGTGCAGTTCACGAAATTCACTATTAAAACAAATGATTATTAATATAATGAATGGTAAACATATACGTATAGATATATATAATTTAATTATGTACAAAGAAAGAAAAATAAAATAAATATGTAATGACATACAACCACAGGAGCATATTGTACACAAATTTTGAAGAGTTGTTGGCAGAATAACAGACGTATTCAAATTTTGTTGAATTTCTGTTGAGTTGTTATAGTTGGAAGAAACAATATCAGTCAACTGTTTAAAATCCGATTGGCAATTAACGATGGAGAGGACGAAGATCGAAAATAGAAGCGTACGAAGATCCATGTTTTCGAAACGGCAAAAACGGAATCGTCAATCGGCGTACTATCTAATGGAAACTGAGATGAAGTCTGGTTCTATCTGTTCGACTATTCTCTGATAACGAAGCAATGATAAGATACCGTTAAAGCATTACTCATCGGAGTGGCCAGGTGAGAAAAAGAAAGAGATAGAAATATAGATAGAGTGAACTTCCTTTATTTCGTTGATATTTCTGATTTTTTTTTCAAGTAGTATCGTACGTTTTTCGTATGAGTTCTACGAATTCGTAGATCCTTAATCATTATAATCACTAATCTAAAAGCGTCATATTTCCATGGAAAGACCGTAGCTTCAATTTTGATTTTTCGATCGAAGATTTCTTTTATTTGTGTGATTGCAAAATGTGTATCAACCCTTTTACTATGTTTCGAATTAAGAATTAGAAAATGTAATATATCAAATAAATACAATGTTTATTAAGTTTCTTATCTAATCTCGGTGCTCTATTTCATTTTATTTTATAACGATGTGTTACATTTCTGTACGATTACAATAAAAACATAAATGGAATTAATTGAAATTATCTTAAAAGGAATACGTAATTTAAGATGTTGATAATAAAGTTGAAATATAACTATACGTATAACTTGACCATTGTATTATATTATACGACAGATAACAAAGCCCTATAAAGCAATAACGAACGATATTGATATCTTATTAAATTCAAAGAACATTTATTTATCGTAGTATACCTTTCAATAATTATTTCCACAATATTTTATCATTTTTCTATGATTTAAGAATAAATGATATAGGAATAAAGGATAATATAATATAATATAATATAATATAATATAATATAATATGCAATAAGAAGTAATCAAAGAAAAAAAAACAAAGAAAATCTATCTTAAAAGAACGGCAATGAAAGTTGTTCGTATTTGGCGGCATTCGTTGCATGCTCGGTCGAGTCTGGTTAGAACTTATCATTCGTGGCGCCACCGGACGGAGTTCGCATGTATTATGCGCGCTCCTCTTGCGAGGGACCTTTGCGAAAAGTATTGAATCGATGACGTCACAAAAGCCGAGAGACATGGTGGAGTAGAACGGTGGGGTGCACGACGGTCGCGTTGAAAAATGTCCGATTACTTTAATTTATCATCGAGGTGAACGCTGGTAAACAGACCGCGCTCGTATCGTCACGAGAGTAGATCTTTGAGCCGGTGTAGTATCGAATCTGAACGCTACTGTGTCGCCGTTTTAACACGTGGACAGAAAAAAGATAGGAAGAAAAGAAAAAATATATACATATATATACACACACACATATATATATATTATATATATATATATATATATATATATATATATATATATATAAAAGAGGAACAAAAATCAAAGTAAGAAAGATAGAGATAGGGAGGGAGAAAAAAGAGAAAAAAGTGGTCGTTCGTCGAAAAAACTTATGGAATCGAATCGGCGAGTACATTTTTGAAGGAAAAATAAACATAGAAAGAGAGAGAGAGAGAGAGAGAAAGGAAGATTCAGTAACAGAGTTACGAACACGAAGAGTGAGATAGACGGAGAGGAAGAAGAGGATAAAACGGAAAGTGCAGCGTGACCTGTCCAAAGAACCAGCTTTGGGAGCCTGTGATCACGGTAAGCAAGATAGGGAAAGAAAGAAAGAAAAAAAGAAGAGAGACAGAGAGAAAGAGAATTTGTCCGAAAAATATAGAGTGAACGAGACGAAGAATGCTAAATTAACGTGAATCTCGATGGATTCGTTTACGTGAAAAAAAAACTAACGTAAGTAATGTATCATAAAATTACTGGTAATTTTTCTGAAACGATTTTCGTTGACTATTAACTTCGAGGCATTTACTTCTTCGTCACGGGCGCTCGTTAGTGCGCGCCTTTAGAGGTTAGGTTCGCTTTATTTCTCTTCCCTGGTGCTGCAGCACGCGCGCGGTTTAACACACATCGAGAGACTCATTTTTGTGTGCGCATTGCCGTGGCAAGTGAACGCCCATTTCTCGGAGTCATAGTGGCCTCCGCTTGACAGAATCCGCGGATTGATGCGATCGATATCATCGCATTTACCCTCATCACATTTCAGTATGATGATAATTTGATAATCAAAATATTTTTTATTTCTTTATCATTTCGTTTATTATTAATCAATCGAAGAAAAAAAAATTGTTTAATATGATTGTATTCTATGTGGGAATAATTAACACCGCCACGCGGTTTTCGATATCAGGAGAGGAATGTGACGCAGCTGAGTCAGACTAATCGTTTCTTCATTACATACACGCACGCATTCTTTAATTTTGTTGCTTTCCTATCTTTCCTAAGTTACGTCAACCTTTAGAAAGAAGTTCATTAAATATATATATACATATATATATATATATATATATATATATATATATATATATATATATAATATATATATATAAACAAACCATTTATTACCTAATAACGTGCATATATGTATATATTGCATTAACTACATAGCCGATTCGTTTTTTTTCTAAAATCAATAATTTTTAAAAATATAATGACGAATATGAAGAAAAATAAATATGTAATATTGTTGAAAAATAAAAAAAGAAGAAAAAAGAGAGAAAAATATTTGAAAATATATTCCAATTAATCAATATGTTTTTTCGTACGATATTAATAATATTTATTGAATTATTTATTCTGTCGATACTCTCTCTCTCTCTCTCTCTCTCTCTCTCTCTCTCTCTCTCTCTCTCTCTCTCTCTCCCCTCCCTCTCCTCTGTCTCTCTCTCGACATACATATATATAACTCGACCGATTTATAAAAGATCAGATATCAAAGTATGGAACATTCGTGTCATGTGTGATACAATGCGAACAATTTAAAATACGTATATTTTATATTGCGAAATATCTTCGATTACGTCTATATTAATTGCTACATTTTGATGAGACCGAATGGTTTAAATCGTGCATTCATATATTATGTTTGCACGTACATTATATATATGGATATGCGTGTATATATATATATATATATATATATATATATATATATATATACATATATACATATATAACGAGATATTAAGAGACGGGCGTTAATATCGATGATAACATGCGCACATAGTGAGCTCGTATCGTGACGAGCGGTATTGTGCAGACAATCAGTGTAATGAACCGTTGTTGTGATTATCTATCTCTTCGTGGCGAAAGGAACGCCATAAACTTCGAAAGAAGAAAGAGATAGAAAATAGAAAATGAATTATCCCAATTCGAAATAATTATATTAATACTCCATTAATATATATAATTGTATTAATAGTCTATTAATATATATGTATAATTATATGAATAATCCATTAATAGGTGTGTGTGTATGTGTGCGTGTGTCGTGTGCGTTCGTGCGGGTATTTGTTTATATCTACTTTTTATATATCGTCAATAATGTGTTCATAACTGAAATTAAATTATATTTAACTATTTTATTTAATAACAAGTCGATATAATTTCTAACAGAAAAAATCCCCAAATAATCGATCAAATAGGAGTTTATTTTAAATATGAAACAATTAATTCAACGAATTTATTAAATCGATTGAATCAATGTTAACAATCGTTAATCGATAACAACGAAGATCGATTCGTCGATGTCGAAGATTATTGTTTTCTTTTTGTTTGTTTTTTTTCGGACCCGATCGGTTCTCTAGCTTATACGGTCCTGGTCATTCGCAGACAGTGGCGGCAGCAGCGTAGCGATAGCCCCCATAGTTTTTGTTACGCCCTCTTTTTTCATAAAAATTATCATTCTCTTATACAGAAGACAAATGAAAAAATAAAGAATGAAAAGAAAGGAAAAAGAAAATGATCAGCGACGAGAGATTGTGGATTAGTGAAAAAAAGTAATAAATTTCATGGTGAATCTTTCATGCTTTGAACTAGCTATTTATCGAAAATACGCGGACTGACAGACGTCGTCGCGCGTCGTATGTCATGGAAGAGTGGGGATCAAAGGGTGAAGGGGAAGGGGTGTTAGGTAAAACATAAGGGTGAAAGAGAGAGATAGGTAGTGCTCGTTAGTCGAACGTGGGGCGTGTTATAACATTTACTCTCGTGCGTCTCTTTGTGTGTGTATATGTGTATTGTGTATAGTATATAAACGATAGTAAACAACCAGTTGGTGAAACGCGCCGCAACGTTTGTGTTTTTCCCGCATTGCGTTTCCGTTGGCAATATAGTCAGTCAGATATCGTGCGTTCAAAAAAAAAACGAAGAAAGAACAGGGAGAAGAGTTTGGGGTACATTGAAAGCACGTGTTCGCTTAAAAGCATTTTCATCGATGTGTATAAAGATAAATTAATTCGTATTTTACAGTAGTATTTAATGGACATTAACAGCCATTTTGTTGACACTTTGCATTCATTTTTCTTTATCTTATTTTTATTATTCTTTTATTTTTTTGTATTTTTTTGTATTTTTTTTTTTTTTTTAACTATTTTATTTCTATCCTTATTTTTATGTTGTATTGAAATCATAGGTGATATTAACATCATCTATTTTTTCAACGTATATAATAGGTATTAAATGTTAATGATATATATACATATGGTATTATTACAAAAAGTTTATATTATTATATTTATATATGTATATATTTTGATGAAAAGTTAATTTATTCAAGTTATTTTATAATTAATTCATTAAGATTTCACAACGTCGTCCTTGACTAAAACGTCATCCATCTGTTTCGCTTGCTACGGTGCACGTGAAGTAGAGTGGAAGGGAAAGCGAAAAGTAGTAAGAAGTTCTTCTCTTCTGATCTGACTTGAAATATTTTGATTTACGTGCAAATAAGTGAATGTATAATATATATAAAAAAGAAAAAGAGAACCATTCGTTCTGATTTCTAGTAAGTTAGTGTAGATAATCAAAATGGTAAACTTTACGCGCCATAATGCAGGATGTAGATGTTCGTGTTGTTCATTTTGTCTTGGCCGTTTTTGAATTTCGCGCTTCTTTTTTTGTTCTCTGTTCGCATTGAAAAGAAAGAAAAGAAAACAAATAAAGCACCATCAAAGATCAAAAAATTTCTGATCATGAAGGAGCATGATTAATATTAAAGTGAAATCATAATCTTAAATCAAGAGGATTTAAACGTGGATAAAAGAGGTTATAATCCACATTACATTTTCTTACGTGATTAAAGTGGTTAATCTCGTGTATTTTTGATTATCGTAAATATTATGATAATAATAATTTCCAATAGAATTTTATTATATAATAACTTTTTATTTATTTCTTATTCAAATGATTTTTGTTATTTTATTTGTATAAATAAAACGAATAAAACATTAAAGCGTACAAATTGACATTATCCAAAACTTTGTTTGTTTCGTTTTATTTAAACGTCTACGAATGTGTACTTACTCGAGAGAAACGTGACAAAATAAGAAAAAGAGGACGCCAAGCGGTCTGGCGAACCACTTGTGTGACTACCAGTATCTTTTTTTTTTTTTTTTTTTTTTTTTTTCCAGTCAAAAAGTAAAGCTGATATTTTATAAAATGATTTCTATTTATAAATCACTATCTGCATTTATTTGTAATATTTATTCTTCATCGAAAGTAAAATTAAATGTAGTGTTTGAAAATTAATAGAAGAAATAATACGAAAGTAAAAAACGTTTTGATGTACCAAATGTCGATAAAAAATACTTCTTTCTTGTCATTTTTTTTTTCGTTTCCTTTTTTTTTTGTCCGCTTGTTAAAACAACACAGGATACCGTGAGGTTTAGTCTTGTTTCTTAGTTGTGCATAACAGTTGCATTAAAATACCTCGGACGCATTTGAAAAATTCGAATTGCAATATAATGCAACGGTTTTAAAAGAAGAAATAAGGGAAATTTGACTGTTATCATCTGTTAAGGAAAAAGAAAAAAAAAGAAAAACGGAAAGAAAGAAATGGTTTACTGCATTTCGAAGGATGACAAAAGAGAAAAGATAGATACACACACAGAGAGAGAGAGAGAGAGAGAGAGAGAGAGAGAGAGAGAGAGAGAGAGAGAGAGAGGATAGAAAATGGCGGACAATATAAATTTCATAAAAGTCACGTGGAAACAATCCGTGCCCTTACGTTTTCACCGTCAGCGATAATATTTTTAAATGAAAACCACAGCGTGGCGACAGCGGGGACGATAAATATTGGTGCTTTAACGGAAAGAATCGTGTGGTCTCATGAGAGTTATAGGAAAGGGGCGGGGGTAGGGGGAAGAAAGAAGCGCCACTTGCAAGTAATGGCGCGTCCCCCGTCCTCCTTCTATCCTGCGCTTTCGACACCTCACCACCGCGTGTCCCTTCTCCTATTCCCAATCACAGATGCGAATCTTTTCTTTTCATTTTCTTTTTCTCTCTTTTTTTTTGACGACACTACGCTACATCTCACATCTTTTTCTTCTGTTCTTCCTCTTCTTTTTTTTTTTTTTTTTTTCATTTTTTTTTCATTTTTCTTTTCTCATCCTTTTTCTCTTATTTTTTAGTATCTCACAAAATTGTTTTTTAATTGTCCTACGACTGGTATGCTCTTTGAAATGTAAATGAAAGTTCCCACGCTAAGCAAATTAGATTGGCACTTCGGTAGCTGCTCCCCTTCTCCTCCACCTCTTTCTTCTTCATATCACGTGCAAAGAACTTAAAAATAGCATTTTCGCGAAGACGATGTCAATTCCTCCCTCCTATATCTTTTTCTTTCTTTCAATCGAAATCATAAAGAATTCATTAACGATACGATAATGTTTAACGGATTTCCTTGAACTTTCGTTACTTGATAACGAATTATTTAATGATGATAAAAGCGTTACAAAATATACAAAACGCAGATTATACATTATATAAATTATGACATAATGATACGATAATATATATATATATATATATATATATATATATATATATATATATATATATATATATATATATATATATATATATATTGTAATATAATAATATTTAATAAATATTTTAATAAATATTAAAATATGTGCAATATTTATAAATAACAGATAATAAATTGAAAAAAAGAAGAGCATCGTTCGTTCAAAAGGATATTTTAACTCAATCAGAATTCCAATATCCAATCTGCAAAGTTGAAAGGATTGAGATATTTTTGTGAGCGTCTTTTTGGCTCTTGCCTTTAGAGGTCCAGCGTTATCGATGCCGCAGTACTTTATTTATTCATGCCGAAACGTTGTCTACAATGGGGTTGAGGGAATTTCAGGAAAATTCAAAAGGGACGTTCGGAATGAAAGCCTTCGGAGCCCTGGGTGTTGGTGGCAGTGGTACTGATGGTGCTGAAGCCGTCTAATGATGACATTTAAATGCAGTGCCGCATCGTTCGGTTCTTCGTACCACGACGACCTCTCTCTCTCTCTCCCTCTCGTTCTCGTTCTCTTTCTTTCTCTCTTTCTCACGCACATACACGTACACTTGTCTTTCTATCTACTATTCTACCACTTCTTCTCCACCTACCTTCTTCACCTCCAACCACCTTTTCTACCACCAGCCGCTTCTTCTACTTTTGCACGAAGGATCGTGCGAGTTCATGTCGCACTCAAATTAACGATCCTCCTTCAATTTTCCTTTCTCCCCTTACTTAGACTGATTAAATGTGTATTAAGAAGTTTAATACATACAACATGAATATTCTATCTTATTGATATATTTTCTCATATTTTCTTAACATAATATTTATTACAGTAACATTATTATTTTTCGTTAAATAAAATAATAATTATTTTTTATATATATATATGTATATATATATATTGGATTGGCAACTAAGTGATTGCCGGACTTTACATAAGAAGGAAACAACAAAATCCGCAATCACTTAGTTGCCAACCCAATATATATATATATATATATATATACATATATATATATTATATATATATATATATTATTATATAATATATATATATATACATATATATATATTATATATATATATATTATTATATAATATATATATATATTATTTAATTTATATTATTGTAAAGGAAAAACAATGATTTATATATTATTAAATATTTTTTTTTCTTTCCTAGCATGTGAAATTGTTTCTGACACGAAATAAACTCGCTACAAATTATATTTGAGTGGATCAAAACAAGGATGGAGAGTATTAGGAAGGAATGATAGAATGCAAGAGGGTAGCACCGCCGTGGCGCTAGCGATGGTGACTCCTGGTTATGATCAGGACCCTGCGAGTGGGGTTGCCGATTATACGACTCATCAGGATCAGGCCCAATTTGAAGCAGACAAGAGGGCTGTATATAAGCATCCCCTATTCCCACTTCTCGCGTTACTTTTTGAAAGATGCGAACAAGCGACTCAGAGTTCGGACAACTCGACGTCCGAGAGTTTCAACATGGACATACAAGCTTTTGTTCAACATCAAGAAAGAGATCGAAAACCTTTCCTAATCAATGACCCAGAAATTGATGGTTTGGTAAGTTTAAAAGGAAAAAAGAAACAAAAATAACAAAAGACATTTAACGACTTTTACATATCTCGATATATTCGCTATTGAAATAAAAGAGCGACTGATTAACGAATTTCTTTTGTTTTCATATATACGCGATTGTAGATGATCAAGGCGATACAAGTGCTGCGGATTCATCTCCTGGAATTAGAAAAGGTACAGGAGTTGTGCAAAGACTTCTGCAACAGATACATAACGTGCCTGAAAGGCAAAATGCAGAGCGAAAATTTGTTACGCAGCGACTACAGTCACCATGGACACGACATGGGTCCGTCCAGTGGCAGCAATGGCAGCAGTCCATTGCAGGTTAGATGTTTTCACTATGCTCAGGGCACCCTGGCCTGTTCCCTTACCTTAGTAGATATCCTTACAATCAGGGGTGTACGAGTATTAATAAAGTATGTTCTACTTCTCGTAGATTTAAAGAAATAATTTTACAATAATACAATTTATTAATTGAAAAAAAGAAAATAAAATTTATAATTCATGTAAAAACTAGTTTCTATCTAAATACGTATATTCTACGTATTATTTAGCATTAAATATTAAATAATACTCGTACATTCCTTAAAATATAATAGAACCCCGCCCTGCTCTCTGACGGCTAGTTGCGACATATATTTGCCAGGTGCTGTCATCTACAGGCAATGATGTTGAGTCGGGAACTAACGGATTCAGAGTAAGCAGAGGGGATCTGCTATTGGAAAACGTTGGTGCAAATCAAGTGGCCGTACAAGAGGATGTTGGAAACGATAGACCTTCCTCGGTTCGATCTACGTCTACCAATCAATGTTCTGTCAGATCTAACAGCCAGGATCATGATGAACCAGTATCACCCTCTACAGTACATGGAAGTACACCACTTTCTCAGATTGGCGCTCATCCTTGCACTCCTGTTAATGATATGTATCTTGGTCAAGGTTAGTGAAGGAATTCATTTTTATGTTTTCTAATATATCACGAATAAATAAAATTGTATTTCATCTTTATGACTTTCGCCCAGATTAAATTATTTATTGAGGTTTTTATTTATAGTTTATGTATTAAGGATCATAATATGTAATAGTTAGTTTCCAAAGAAGTCCTAAATTGTTGAGAAAAACAAGTTATAAATTCACGTTTATAGATGATATCGACTATGTAAATACTGCTGACAGAATATATTTAGAAGAAGTTGGATACTGGGGTCTTCTAGCATTACAAGAACGGGAAACCGAATATGTGGATGTTGGAGATGCTAATGATGAAAAGTATTTTGGTTAGACATTATTACATATTTTGAGTTTTTTAATACTCGGTTGTTAAAGATTCTAATAAGTTAATACCTTCCAATTAAATATGAAGGATTTTTTCATACTGATAACAGATATCAAATAAAAATTGGGCACAATATTGTTAATATATTTATTATTATAAGATCCTTAATTCATTTTCTATATGTCGCAACAATCAATCGTTTTTAGATATTACTGTTGCAGGATCCCCTTCTCCAGCTCCAAGCGAAGATGAAGAAGAATGTGGCACTGGTACTGTTACCTCAAATCATGGTAGTATTCACGGTAGTAATCATGGAAATGTTAAAAAGGGCAGACAGAAGCGTGGTGTTCTACCTAAACAAGCGACTAGTATCATGCGAACATGGCTCTTTGCACATATAGTTGTAAGTTAATAGTTTTATAATTATTTAATATAGCAATGATACGATAACGGTAAGAAAATATTATAACAACAAACTTTTCTTGCAGCATCCTTACCCTACGGAAGATGAGAAGCGACAAATCGCGAGTCAGACAAATCTAACATTGCTTCAAGTTAATAACTGGTTTATAAATGCGCGCAGACGAATCTTACAACCTATGCTCGATGGTGCTGGTGCAGAAGCGGTATCTCGTGTAGGAAAACGTCATAAGGTGTCCAAGCATGCGGTTCAGCAACAACAAATTCAACAGCAACAAGCTGGCTGGCAATCCGAAGAATCGGGAAGTGATTCGGGTTCTAGCGATGGTGAAGGAGGTGCCGATAGATCAAAAGACGGTAACGATAGCGATGAAGATGATCTTCACTGACCTCTGTCGATCACTGAAACGTCAACCTCTTTAAGGTACCTTCAAATCCAGTTGCTTATTACAGTATTAAGGTATTCGAGGATAGATTTCGCTTTAACTGTTAAATACGTAATCATTCTCGCGGCAACCAAGGGTACATGAGTAGAGGTTATCACGCTCTCTTATCTAGCGATGTTTCTGGTCTGGCTTCCTTTATATTAAAACAAAATTCTCGTCTCTAATTAATCTCCACTCATTACCCAAAAGATAATATTTCAAAAAGAAATACGAAAATCTATGTTCCCTAAGTACTGGAAAGAAATCAAGGTCTTCGATATGTAACTTAATTAGAGATACGATTGCGTTTACGAAAAAAGATATAAAATTTATTTACCGATGATATATCTTCAGTTTGGTAAATTAGTAATAAGAATTAAATTATTCTTAGCACTTTTATGGATTACCGATGTTTATTACTAGAGTCGTTCGAGTTATGACACTATCGTATCTGCAGAAAATATAATTAGTACTTCCACAGTTCAATATTTTTTTACAATTTATCATGAAAACTTTCTTTAGTCTACTACCAATAAAAATGTTATTTGAAAGTATCTGCACTGTTTAATTTACACCAAAAAGAGAAATGCAGACAATAGAAATGCTACATATAATAATGATATTAAAATCTGTATATATCATATAATTTTGTTATTTACTGTAATTTCAATTACGATCATCTAATTTCACTAAGAATATCTTCGGAGATGCGAAACATGCCATAATATACTAGCGTTTTTATATTTTTATACAAAAGAAATTGCTTTCTAAAAAGGTATATTCTTTGTAAAGTTACAATAACTTAAATTTTATCATGTTTTTCTAATCTACATGTGATAATGAGAAAATAATAAAAGAAGGACAGTGTCTGAAAGAGTAACCAATATTTAATTTCTTTCACCTGTATTTTAATATGACTTAGCTTTGTAAAGAAAGCTAGTAAATTTAACTAAACAGTCGAATTGATTAAATTAAATGTTGAATTTCTTTCTGTATACGACATCCACTAGTCTTGTATTTGCCGCAGACTCAATTGTTTCACTTGTGCAGATATAATTAATAAAAGTTTTATATATATACATATATATATATATAACTGTAGATTTATAATCATTGTTTTCTGTGCCATCAAGGAGCGTGGTAACTTCCACAATCTTTATTCAGCTCTGCAGTGTCGTGACATAGCAAAGTGCTGTCCCTCCAAGTTAACAATAATAATTATAATAACAATAACGAAAATGATGACGATAGTAATAATACTAATAATAATACAACTATTAGTAACACGATGATAATATAATAATACTTTAAATATATGATGATTATATTTTTAAACTCTAAGTGTCGTCTCTGTGCAAGTACCGTAATTTATAAGACGGTATTACTGTACATATGAATATGAAACTGTTACTAAGATACAAAACTGAAGAAAAATTATTACTATCTAAAAGAAAAATGGAACTTTCCTTTTAAATTGACAAAGTCTAGCGAACGACGACACCCACATGCCATTTATAGAATATAAGTATTTGTACTTTTGCTGTCTACACATGATCATTACGTTTTACAACAAGTATTTATATTTACTGGATACAGAGTGTTGGAAATTTAGTTAAATATTCTATGTGGAAAAAAATAAAAACAATAGAATTCCTATCAGACTGAGTTGCGTCGATTAGAAATATTTAAAATAATTTTTGTTACAAATTTTAAAGGTGTTTCTTTCATAATGTATAAGAAACATTATACTTATTCCATGTAATCTCTTCTGATGTTCCGTCCATCACTTTGTACATTTACAGATACATTTTCTTCCTGGATAATTTAAAAAAAAAAGAAAGAAAGAAAAAGAAAAAAAGAAATAATAAAAATGAAAGAAAACCAGCAGACATATGTAACACAATGAAATTCTCTCGTAAAAAGGATATTACAATGAAATTTAGAATTTTTGTTTAGGATTATCATATTTGAATAGTTCAATGTATAGTACATATTTCAGTTTCTTCTTTTATAAGTTTGCACAGGTATCTCACAGCTTACATATAATCACACTAGTCAGTTTGAGTCTAAGAAGAAAACAAAGTTCTCAAAACAATAATATTGAACTATCACTTGTACACAGTAAAGTTACATAAACCTAAAGTCTTGAGTACTTCCTTATGCTTTAATGTACATAGTAGATTTACAGAGTGCTTCCATTAGTAATTTATAAATTATCCTTCAGTGTATTTACAAACGTGTATTTGAAGAGATTAAATGTAAGATTTTGACTAACTTCAATTGAAAATTTTGTCCAATGTATTATTATAAACTGAGATATGCAAAAACAGATGTGCTGACATTATTGTACAATTAAAGTTCAGTAAAACGCTATTATCAGTTGAAGACAGCTGACAGTATAGCTCCATATGTGTGGTAGTAAAAGAAATTAATATAATATAATTACAAAAATGGAAATTTGTAAAGGTGGTGTATGAATGAATGAACGGTGGTTTAACTAGAAATACATGTACTATTTGATAAATGATGTATGCTTAAATTTTCAAAACATCTGTTCCCTTGTAGCTTCATCAAAATTCTTTGCAAATTTTTAAGGGCACAAATGCTACCTAGTTAGGCCGCTGTTTCTAAATGACAGCAATAATACATGCTCCTGGCAGCATGAGAGACTAAGAGAATCATTGCTTTAATATGTAACATAAACTACCTGGTACGGAACTATACTGTTTTTAAATGATTAGAATTCAGATAATGTTAGATTAAGAGGTAGGTTATAAGGCTGAACCACGTATACGTATGTGCTGCGGCACCAGACGACTGTGATAACTCGGTGGGCGGTGCCCAGCCTCCTACTTCATACTTGTATACTAAAAGCTATGAAATACTTATAAAAAACAAGTGGGAAAAACTTAATGATTTTGAGGAGGTTGAACGTGTGTCGTAAACGTGCGCGTTAAATGGAAAAAAAACAAAAAAAAAACAAAAAAAAAACAAAAAAAAACTAAAAATAGTCCATATGCACATGAATAAAGTAATTTTGTATGCACTTGGCATGTTTTTATTATATCTAAATAATTCGTCCTCGATATACATGTGCGTAGAAAAGAAAATTTCTACATGTGCATATGAACTGAACAAGTAGGCCTCATCACGTCTCTGCACGTTGATTATCATGTAATGTGCGAGTCCTACGTGTGAATTACATTAAGTAAGATAGGAATGGACCAGAAACACATTGTAATCTGAAACGTTCTTTATTTTGAAATGAATATGAAGTTTAGTTGTGGTTTTTAATATCATTTTTATTTGTTAATGTTAAAGAAATTTTGTTACTCTTTTTGTTGCTTTGAATTATGAGATTATATTAATTTGTTATTTTACTTTGAATTGGTGAATGTATTCACTTAAAAAAAAGCAAGTTCTTTAGCATGTTACTACAATTGTATCTTTTATTAAAATTTTATAAAAGAAAAAAATTTTGTTTGTAAATTTTAAGGAATAATTGTCATTGATAGAACACCCAGTTATCTTTATTTGGCTGGAGTTAATCCATAAAGAAAAATTGAAAATAATTGGTCCATTCCTAACTTCCGCCAAATTTTTAAGACATAAACTACACGTATTACATACTTAAAATGCGTATTAAAAAGCATAATTAAATAAAACAAATACTTCTCTCTCATGTACATCAAGGCCCTGTTAAATAAGTTGTTTATTGATAATAAATGCCATCACGCTTGCAATACAAATTTTCCATCTTTATCATACTGATAAGTCACTGGTCATATTGTTACTATTAATATACAGCATTTTGTAAAACAAATATAAGATCCTGCTACATATTTTAGTGTAGTAACTAAAAACTATATATTATAGCAATTAAGAAAATTTATGCTCAAGTTTTGTGTTTTACATTTGGCTTTCACAGTTTATGCCAAGAAAATGAGCATAAGATATACTTGAAATAATATTAATCATGCATAAATTTTGTTCTTATAATTGTCTGTCTACTTTTTCACCCTATACATTCTGTGTACATATTATTCCATTTCTTGGATTATAATTAGAAAATACAATCAATAAGAAAACTTATGCCATATAGGTATCAACTAATTTTTTTAAAGTGGTGTTGTCATTGCTAATTTTTATTTAGTTTTAATATTATACTACAAAATATTTGATTTTTCGTTTAGTAAAATCAGTTTGGGCACTCCAAAAATGTAGTATACACGTTCTTATACAACGCTATTTAAATGTCTGTCTTTATAATTTTTTTCTTCTATGTAAAAAATACATTATTCTATTCAATTCTGAGTTTTATAAATATTTAAATTGTACTACATGAACAGAAGGTATTGTACAGACCTTTCGTCAACTATGCACTCGCTATATAAAGAATGTAAAATCATTTACAACATAAACGAAATGTATAAAGGAAAGTAATTGGTGAACTTACTATAAAAAATATATAGTATCATACACAGTAATACACTATTAAATATATTAAATAAAAAAACAATAAATATATCTTATTAGAAATCTTCATTATTCATTCAATTAGAAATACGTTTTTACCGAGTGCTATTAAGTAAATAGATTAATTTTTAGTTTTTAAGTTATTAACAAAAATCTGTAAGCAGGATATGACAACAATGCTTAATCATTATAAATATGACGATAGTATATCACGACAGTGTCTTTCGTCAAAGTAGTTCGTTGACTAACAATAAAAATAAGAGCGATACTTATAACTTGTTGGCAAATGTTGAATAATTTTCATAAAAATATCTTTTTTCAAATATGAACGCTTCGATTAAAATTCTACCATGAATTATACTCTTCAGCCTGACTGTTTGAATTATTCTGAAAATCTAAATTTAATATTATAGCTTAAAGAAGTGAATATTTCTTAAAACATTTCACGCTAAATCATACATGCACTCTCACTGTAAACACATCATACATTCCACATTATCTTATTATAATATTTCAAGAGAAATAGTTTCTTTCTAGTGAGGTGAGACCCAAATTTTGATACCGACATAGAAAAATTGTCCGAGGGCGTACCACACATGTATATTTAAAGGCTTGTTACGGGAACATCATTTCTTCGATGATCCAACCTGGTCATTGATATGTGGTCCGCAGCGTATCCCTAGCAATCTACGGCTCGTCTGTAAAATGAAACTTTGTGATTATTATCTTAGAAATCGTATTTCCTTTTTTCTTTCTTTTAAGTTAAGATATATTTTCACCTGGAATTAAATAATATATCAGCCTTGGAATTAATAAACCACACTAAGATAAAAGATGTACTGGTTACTATACTGCCAAGAATCATACTAAGATGTTCTGTTGCTGCTGAAGGTTTCAAAAACATTCTTACGCTTAGCATTTGCCATATTGATTCTGTCCATGTTGAAAATATGCCTGACTTCATATCATAATCTGTATTAAATAGAATAATATATAATTATTATATTATCTTGAGATTTACTTCAATAAATTAATAATAATAAAAGTACATACCACTGATGGTGAATGCTGGGCTTAAAGCTATACTGTAATTTACAGTCGAATTTATACATATTCCAGTTAAATTATATCCACCCATCCATGCAAGATGATGATCATAACATGCCGATTCATTCATATCTGACATGTTTTTACCGGTTAAGAAAGCAAGAAGTTGACCAGTTAAAATTGTAACAGTATTAGGTACCCTGTGTACACTGACATATAATGGTAAAACTTGATCTGCTAATTTTGTTCCTGGAGAAGATGCTGCATGAAATAAGTTACATTTTGCACTTTCTAGATAACAGGATAACATCTCTGAGATAAGATTTTCAACCCAAGTTAAATCTCCAGTATGAGTTCGATGGTAACCTGAAATGTTATGGTGTAGAACCTCTGCCAAAGTAACGGCTACTTTTGTTAAACTTGAAGCAAGACTGCTCATAGATCTAAGATAAAAAAAAAGGAATTATTATAAAATTATATACTTCTATATCTTATTATAATTTATAATACCTATTGAAATGAAGAGTTTTGGCATTGTCTAAAATGCTGTTATAATATTTATTAATAAAGTGATTGTGATGATTAGCTATAACGATTGTAGTAAGACTTGGTTTTGTTTCCAGAAAGCTTTGTACAGATGTAGGTGGGACACTATCATTTAATACTTGGGCTTGTAAATCTTCAGTTAACCGCTTTATTATTTGATCATTATCATTGTTGCTAATATGCAAAAATAAATTTCCTTCGTCTAGTTGACTAAGTTCAATTACTTTTACAATGTCATTGAGTTTTAAATTAACTCCACCGAGTGCATTGAAGTTACCCTCTTTTAAATCATATACTAATCGACTGGAACCTATATAGTCGAAAACTTCTCCATTAAGAAGAGTAAAAACAACATTTGTTCCTGGAACAATTAATTATGTAAATTATATTTCTTTGTTAAATAATTACATATCAAGATTATGGGAGAAATAACTTACCTTTTACAACTGGATTTAAAGATTTTAAGTAAGCTGCAGTAGCTAATAATGTAACCATGCCTGTTACTGTACTTCGAGCTCCAGGAGATATTCCATCAAACAAAGAAGATGCATCTATTCTAGCTGTTACCATAATTACAGAATTTGAATCCGTTTTTAATGGTGCTAATGGCCAATGTATATTTCTATCTCCAAGTGGATCACAGAACAGTGTTGGATTGATATTTAAATAAAAATCACTACGTTTTATACATGATTCAGAGTTAATAGCCGCAAACATAAAAGATTTCATCTCTAATGCACATAAAGATCGGTCACTTTGATTTTCAAGATCATGAGCATTATGAGTCCAAAAACAAGACTTTATAGCTTCCAAAAGTGTTTGATTCTGTAATTATAAAAAATTACTATTATCATATATAATATGTATAATAGTATAATTATAATTATAATCCGTTTATATATGTATAAATTTATAACCTCCATGTAAAACATAGGAAATGGCCAGTCTTCCAATAGAATGGATGATCCATAAGGATTCCATGGATATTTCTCATTACATTTTTTATAACTTGAATATCTGTTTGGACATGTATCTTCAGGCGAATAAAAATCTGGATACTCTTGACTAATATTCCTTGCTAATAGAATGCCATTAATGTTATTAGTATTTTTCAAACGTATAAGAATTTTTCTTGTAAACATAGAAAATGATACAACTGCGGTATATGGACCTGCAGTTGCATTTGTTTCTAGCCATCTGACATCATCTTCATGCTCCACTAAATGTATTACTCCAACACTACCAGATCTACTTGCTACAACAGATGAAAGTAACTAATATTAAGCATCTTAGAGAGAACGCTCTTCAAAAATTTTAGTTTTGTAAATATTTATGATGATAAATAGATGGAATAAAATATGTAAGGATTTAACATAACAGGACACTTACAAGAACAACCGAACTGATGTGTTCCATTGTGTCTTCGAAAACAAGCAGCAGCTCCATCGATTGACATATAAATCATATCCTTTATTCTTTTGGCAGTAACTGCAATCAAGAATTTTATTAAAAAATTATTGTTTGCAAAATACATACTATATGTAAAAAAATATTGCGTACCGAAATTTATTATTACTAATAAAAGAAGATATTTCCATGTTACAAGTTTTGCCATTATTATCACTGATTACGTTAAACGTCAAAGTAAAAAATTCTGGGAGAGTAAAGAAATAGAGGTTATGAAGGATACATCATTTAACACAGATAGTAGAAAGAAAGTACTGACTCGACGAACTTCAAACTTTACTAAAATTGAAATATGTACGTACAATGGCACTCTTGAATATCTCTAGATACGTTCCTGAGAATTCTACGCATTCGATTAATTCGCCACCTATTGGAGAAATCGTGATACTAATTACTGAGAACTATCAACAATTCAATAAAGTGTCTCACAGTTTATTTTACAAATTAGACAAAGAAAACATTGTTTATCTTATCTGATATATAATGCGAATTAAGATTAATTCTTTCACGTCATAATACGTTCTTTCGAAGAACTTCCAAGCAATCATTGATTGAACTATTGCTTGAAAATTTTACTTTTACGAATTAACCTTTGCCAAACGAGGTCTAATTAAACGTAACGAGGTCTCGAAATGTAGAGTCATGTAGAAGATTCATTTTGATTGTTTGATAATATGTTACAGTATTAAATGTAATTTCAGAAGGAAAAGATATATTTGATTCGTTTAATAATATTATTTTATGCTTTTAGTTTTGTTTCATATATAGAAATATATAATATATTTATTTATAATAATTATAACAAATTAAAAAAATACAACTATGTAATATATAGAATAATTATTATATATATATATATATATAAAACGGTCCTCATAACGGTAGCCATAATTTTTTGTATATATCCATCATTTAAACATATTATATTATCTTTTAATACATTTAAATCTGAGTTCTCCGTCTGGTGCATACATGAATGTAACTTTATATTTCAATGGTTGATGATGATATTCCAACTTGTATGATCGTATAAGCTGAAACAGAATATAGAAGCTTCATTGTGAAATGTCATATGTTAATCTTCTTGCTCATTATTAATAAAAAAACCTTCACAAATAATCGGCATCTTAACAATTTACTAACAGATTCATAGTGTACTATAATTCATACTTTATGCTATACAGATACATTATTTATAAATCAAGCAGTTTTGACGAATTAAAGATTTTGGCAGTTCATATTCGACGTAACCAATTTCAAAATATTATGTAGACTGATGACTGCTTTTCAAATTCTGTTACAAAAAAGCAATACTTTAATATTTTATACGATTTAAATTGCAAATAACTACTATATAAATATGCAAAAAAAAAGAAAATTATATGTAAGTATATGTTTAACAAAAATTATGTTGATTTTTATAAATCATGGAAAGGTTACGAGTACAAAAAAAGAATTCTTTTTACATGCACTTAAGTTAATTATATTGAGTTAATTGTAATTAATTCACGAGCAGTGCAAATTTCTTTCATTAACCTTTCTTGTAATTTCATCCAGTCACAAGATAATTGCTCGGACATTTATAGACGGACACTTCGTATCATGTACACATATACATACATATATATGTATGTATATATATATATATATATATATACACATTATATATATAATGTATATACATATATATATATTTATATATACATATATGTGTGTATGTATATAGGGTCCATCCAACAGTTCGTCTTATTTTTTATATAAAAGCTGAACATAAACACACTACTTTTACACTACTTTTAATTAAAATAGTAAATAAAATTTGTCTTCAATTCAAAATCACTTACTTTTGCAAGGAGAACTTGCATTTCGAGATCAGCAAATCTTCTACCAAGGCACATGCGTGCACCGTATCCGTACGGTAGTGATGCAAACGGATGAAGCTTTTGATCGGGAGTAGCTTTAAGCCATCTCGATGGTTTAAATATGTCTGCATCATTTACATATTCTTTCATATTTCCAGTTACGACTGTAGGAAATACAACTTGAACCTACGATATATAGTTATGATTATAAATGTAAAATATTATAATTACTATTGTTAAATTGATTAAAAGATAGTTACTCCTTTTGGTACTTTGTAACCGCATATTGTGGTATCATTTTGTAATGTTCTACCATTGCCAATAACAGTAGAATACATCCTGCAACATGAGTTGTTTAATATTTATTAAAAAATATAAAATACTAATAGTAAAGATCAATTATTACATTATTATTATTATTTTCATTGAATCATATGCATGTAATTTACCTGAAAACTTCTCGAATGAAAGCCTTTGTGTAGACTGCTTGATCGAGATGTGATGTAGTGAGAGGAATATTTGGATCAGGTAGAATTTTAAGTAATTCTTGGTAAACTTTCTCTTGTTCTTCCTGTCTTGTCGCGAGTTGATACAGTATTGAACATACTGCCATTGATATCTAAAGCAATTATAACACAATGATATATAATTTTTATTTGTACACATATTTAATGCGATTAAGTAGAACGTCATTAAATTATTTTCTTGTTTTTTTTTCTCATACCGTATCAATTCCGACTAAAATTAAATCCAAAGCGAGAATATAAGCTACTTTAGGATTAGTTTCGGTTGCTAAAATTCTTTCTACCAAAGAATGATCTTCTTCGTTAGTAGACTTTTTGTTTTTAAGTCTTTCAGTCGCAGCATCAATGTATTTCATACATATTCTGAAATCAAAATTATCATACTTTATAGAAGAAAGAAAAATACATAAACAAGAGGGAAAAAAAAGTAATAGCAACTTATTAAAATTAAATTAACATACTCAATAAAGTAATTCATGTTACGAACGTATCGAGTCCAAAGTGGAGTTGGTATATATCTCCAGAAAGGAGCTTTCAGCTCAAGGACAGCTACGTTTCTCAAAGCAAATTTAGCGGCATCGATAATCTTTTGTGGTTCAGAATCTGGTATAAGCGATCCACCTAAACATCCTAATCGTACGTCCAAGGCGACGAGTCCAATACCTGAATATCAACGTACTTGTACATCAGAATCATTTGAAAAAATACAATTATATAATATATTAAACAAATATTGTATATAAATAACACTTACACTCCAATGCCCATTTGTGTATTTCGTTATCAAAGTCTCCCGGTAATTCTCCATTTTTTTGTTGAATATCTTCTATCCTGCAAACGTATATATTTAAAATCTATAAAATTAAATTCTCTTTTTTTGACATGGTATTTTCTAAACATTGACGTATTTCTCAATAATTTAAAATAATACCTCTTTATAAAATCACTTGTGACAATTTCAATCGGTGTTATGTACTTTCTTACGATTTGTGGCTGTAGAACCGGTTTCTGAACGCGTGTGCGAAATTTTTTCCATGGTTCACCATGCCTGAATAAATATTGATTTATTATAATTTGATGTTTTAGTAGCTCTTACAATTAGCGGTGTATAATACTTCAATAATTTAAGAGAATTTATTTATTTATGAATAATTTATGTGTTTTTATTTGAATTATTTACAAGATTTACATATATGTACATATAGTTACTTACATTCATATTCAAACACTACACTATCTCTACATTTATTGCTGTGTACAATGGAGGATAATTGAAATATTACATTGCTTATTTTACGAAAATATGAACTATTTACTGTAGATTAAAAATACATATACACTTTCTTTCTAACAATTATATTTAATTGTAAAATAAATTTTAAACAAAAAGTAGTCACATTAATATTCGGACATCAGTGTAAATTCTGCAACTTAGTAATTCCAAGAAATTCTTTAGGCTACGAAATAGATTTTTTTACAATTTATTAGTGTACAATTATTATTAGTTACAAATTATTAGTGTACAAACTGTTAGAATGTAATTTTATCTCAGTATAAAGTTGTCTTTTGAAATCTAAACAACTGAAGCTTAATATATCACGAAAGGGAAAGAATACAAGTTTTGATAAAAGGCAACTTGTAATTTATCACAGAGAAAAAGGCAAAACTTATAAAATAAATAAAGAAGAGTATAGTTGCTGATATTATTAAAAGATATAAAGAAGACGACTGTATCGAATTTAAACAATAAAAAGGCAGATTTCGAATTTTGAATGAAAGAGAAGAAAGAAAAATAGTACGAAAAATTAAAAAAAATCTGTATTATAATGCTCCACAATCAGTTTCAAAAGTTTATAATGAAAGTGGAAAGACAATTAGTGCTGAAACAGTGCATAGAGTAATGAGAAACAATAGGAAAAGAAGATTGGCTAATTCCAAACAGTTCATTCAGAGACCGAAAAGTTGGAAGATATTATTTTTGTTGATGAAAATAATTATTGTATTTTTGATTCAGACAGAAAATATAGTGTGGCGAATAATAAGTAAAGCTTTGAAATCAACACATTTGAAACCTACTTTTAAACACGAGTTTTGTGATTGTATAGGGATGTGTTTCGAGTGCTGGAGTTGATGAGTTTGTGTTCATCGACAATATTTTAGATAAGAATAAATATTTGGATCTTTTGAAAAAAAATTTACAGAAAAGTGCAACTATGATGGGTATACAAAATTCTTTTAAATTTGATTATGATAACGATCCAAAACATAAAGCTCAAATAGTACAAGAATATTTATTATATAATTGTCCAAAAGTTTTATATCCATCAACATAATCTCCAGACTTTAATCTAATCGAAAATTTATGAAACGAATTAGAAAACAAAATTAGAAAATCAATGATAAATTAAAAAAATGAGTTAAAAACGAGGCTGAAAAAAAAGGGATTTTATTTCTCCAGAATATTTGAAAAAATTAATTTTAATAATAATTTTTAATAATTATTTTTAAGTTGCCTAAACAACTGTAGACAACTTTTGTTGTCAAACAAAAACGATTTGCGACAAAATATTAAAATCTTATTTTTTCGTAATATTATATATAAAATATTTATTTTTCTTAAAGTGTCCAAATATTAACGTGACGTAAAAATGTGAACACTTTTTGTTTAAAGTTTATTTTACAATTAAATATAATTGTTAGAAAGAAAGTGTATGTGTTTTTTCAATCTACGATAAATGGTTTATATTTTTGTAAAATAAGCAATATGATATTTCAATCATCCTCCCTTGTACACAGCAACAAATATACAGATAGTGCATTGTCCGAATATTAATGTGAGTAACTGTATATGTATATATAATTTTATAATACAACATTTTATATATATATATATATATATATATATATATATATATATGTATATATATGTATATATATGTATATAATTTTAATAATACTTTTTATATTGAAAATTCCGACAGTTCTTAATAGCCAAGCTAATATTATTTAAACGTATCAGAAATGTTGATTTAACAAATAATTTCTTGTTACCGTTTGAATTTGTTTTTTTTATTTTTATTGCTTCTAGTATTATTTCATTTTTTCTCATTTTGTTTTCATATTGTTTCGTTCTTCACTTGTTCATTTTCATGTTATTTCGTTTTGTTTTTTAAATTATTATTATTTTTAAACGTTGTTTTATTATTAATTTTATTCAACTGACATTGTTCTTGTTTTACAAAATTTATAAAACAAACATGCTAGTTTGTTTTATATAGTAAAAAAGCCAAATATATGAATTGTAATAACTATTTTAATAGCTAATATAGAATAATAAGGAAGGGGAATTATTCCTTTTCAAACACGAGATTATTCAAAAAATTTTAAGATCTAATGTCCCATATTTAAATTTAAGTATTATAGTTTCAATAGTTTAAGAGTATATTAATTCGAATAAATAATTGTCAGTTTTAATAATTTAAGAGTATATTTACTAGATGAGATAAAATTCATATATTAGAAGATAAGAGATTACAAATAATTAATTTTTTTCTCACTTACACTCCAACAACACCGCCAATATCTTCAAAGAAATCCTTACGAATAACACTTTTGTAATGAACCAAACAAGGCATTGAAGGTCTAAAAGGTGTCGGTTCTTCTTGACGATAAATCTTTTCGATTTCATCAGCATCATAAACAAAAAGTAAATCCGGTCGACCTACCAAATCACTCAAACGAACGATCTTTCCGTATTCTTCATAAAATATTCTGCTTATTTTTGCTGTATTCGAAATTTCATATTGCCCAATCAGTGGCAACATTCTCCAAGTATTACCTAATATTGGAACTGATTTTGGTCCTGGTATTTTATTATAAGGTTTTATATTACATTCTACGTCCACATTAGTACACTAAAAAATCATATAAATTTTGTTTGATATATGTGTGATAACAATTCATATAAGTGATATAAAATAAAATGATTATAATATTGGGTTGGCAACTAAGTGATTGCGGATTATGTCGATAGATGGACTTTACATTTTCCGCAATCACTTAGTTGCCAACCCAATATATAATATATTGTTTAGAAGATTTTTATTGTTTAAAGAAGACTTTACCGTTTTAGTGTATAACATCCGTGAAAGTATATCTTGCTTGCATCTCTTGCACATAGAAGTGCTCGACCGTAAAAGTCGGCTGATTCTAGGAACATAATCGAAGATTGTATTATCGTAAAAATAAAGCTGACCACTACTTTTTATTGGAAAATGAGAAAATAATTATATGCATAATTATAATTTTTATTTTAATATGTATAATTATAATATGTTGATGATCGAGCACTAATCATTTTTTGTTCAAAGGATTTTTTTATCATACTTCTTGAAGTGCCTAAAAAATCATGGCGGTCGTTATGATGAATATTCTGTATTTAAAATATTTTTGTTATGTTTTTCTTTTTTTTTTTTAATTACGGTATACTAATTTCACTGAAAAATATGTGAAAGATATTCCGTATGATGTTCCTTTCTCGTATAATTTATGTTACATTCCGATCGGAGAAACTTCGCTTTCTCTTCAAACCAATTTAAAACGAATATGTAACAGTATCATCTTTTAACAGCAAAAGGAAGTTACGGAACATAATACTATTTTTACAAGCCACGAAATATGATTAACATTCCCGAAGAAGGCCTATCAAATTCTACAATAAATTATTTATGTTAAAGAAATCTGTTTTCTCTTTTTCTTTTTTTGTTTTTGTTTTTAATTACAATAAATTCCCTAAAAAAAAATAATACATATGAATTATTCCAATAAAATTCACAAAGAAATTATTTATATTGAAATAACTTAATATAATTTTTTACTTTCAAATTGCAAGTTAGCATTCTGAAACGCTAGTGTAAAAAAATTTACGTTAATAACTGAGGTGACGTTCAGTAAAATTACGATATCCTACTTAAAATTAGAAATGTTCAATTTATAGAACGTTCCATTGTGATTTCCTTTGAAAACACTCAGGAAAATAACTATAATTATTCCTTCATAGGATTTATAAGGATTTTCCCTCATTAAGTAACCGAAGATTTAAAGGAAAGGTTTCGACTACCTGGCATTTTATTTTATTTTTATGATAGTGGTTATAAATATCCTATTGTTAGAAAAGCAGAAGTTTGACTGTTAAGAAAAATAAACCATACCTTGCATTTAACTGAGCCTCCATGACAAGTACACAGATTTTCAAAAAATATCCAACTAAAATATTATTATACATTTATATACAATTTTAATGTATACTTATGGATATATATATATATATCCATATATATATATATATATATATATATATATATATATATCCATTGGACTATATATATATATATATGTCCATATATACATATAGACATGTATATATAAATATAAATATAATATATATACTTATATTTATAAATATAATATATATATTTATAGTTATATATACATGTCCATACGTATATAAATGCAAATAGAAACAAAAATCTACATATACATATATATATATATAAATTAACACTTAAACACTCGATATTATTGCCAAGTATTCATTTAAAATAATATAATATTTACATATTACTAAACAATACAATATTTAGAAGAAGAATGACTATACTGACACTATGTTGAACGTGGCTGGCGTTTAAAACAATTCATGGACAGACTCGTTGCAAATGGAAGAGCTATATTAAAGAAGAGAAAACCGAAAGGTCTGAACGGATATAACCCCCACCTTTTCATCTGTCCTCTCTCTCTTCCTATTTCTCTCTCTCTCTTTGTCTCTCTTTTTTTTTTTTGACTACTACGAATATAGAACGAATATAAGCGTTTCGACATACGAAATGAAGATTGTTTTTTTTTTTAAATAGTGCACAATAACTGTTTTTATTTTTTCTACTAAAATAAATTGTGTTTTTGTGGAAGAAACGAATATAAGAAATATGCGTTTTACGAAGAAAAGTAATGAAAAATAATTATCGTTTTATATTCTTTCTCTTTTCTTTATTTTTTCCTTGCTTTTCCTTTTTTTTCTATAACTTCAGCATTATCAATAAATAATAAAGGTGATAAGAAAAGCATTTCAAATAGAGTAAAATAAATAGAAAACAATTTTAATTAGAAAAAAATTTTAATAGAGTGTGTCAGATGTTCTATTAATATAATTTAATATTTCCTTTATATATTCTTCAATATTTTTATTTATTATTCATGCATATAAAAAATAATAAGTATTACATGAAAAAAATGATGAAGATTCATGCATCTATGTATGTATATGCTCGCGTATATTTATAAATAATATTATTCGAAAAAGTTATTTTATATTAGGTACATACTTGAGATAAGCTCTCTCTTTTTTTCACGGGTATTTATATAGGTACAATTGCTTTAAAAGCAATTATATTTTGAACGAATCTCACGTACTACCGGTCCCTTTGAAAAGATTTATGATAACCTTGAATATCTTGGAATATCAGAGGATTATATCATAATTAACATTTATTTTACGAACGAAATTTCCTAGCTTTTCAAATTTAACCAATTTTATTTTTACATTTTATAATGTACTTGCGAAGACATTTGTTTAATGTTACATGTATGTGTGTGTGTTGTGTGTGTATCTGGATCTTCTTTTACACGTACTTTTTTTTATACGATTCATATTTATAGTTTAATGTAAATACGTTTTATTCATGTGTTTTCATTACTTACTTTTACATGGTTGAAAAAACGTATAATAATTATTTTTTTCCTTTTCCTCGAAACATTAACTTTTTTTTTATGTGTTTATTAAATAAAATGTTTTTAGTAAATGCATTTCTATATTTTAATTTACTTTTTATATAGTTAGTTTAATATAGGTCTTACTTTATTTGTAAATTAAGTTTTATTTAACTTTTTTTAGGTGATCTTTTTTACACGTTAACTGAAAAATACAGATATTATTTACACACACACACACACACACAATTTATACACATATAATAACTATATACATATATATATGTATATAACTATATATATATATGTATATATATATATATATATATATATATGTATATATATATATATATATATATATATATATATGTATATATATATATATAAACATATGACACTATATATGTTTATATATATGAACATATGACACTATATATGTTTATATATATATAATATATTTATACACACACATTGATGAATTTTGAAATATTATTTCCCCTCGGTATTTTTTCAAAACGAAATACATAATATTTTAATGATCCTTTAGTAAGTTCGTCCCTGCTATTCAATAAGTTACTTAGTCCAGGTATATTAACATTGTATGGCAAGGGATTTTCACAAAATTACGGTATTTATGGTGTTATTATAATAAGGGTACTTTTTTCGTTTGTAAATCTCTGAGATAAAAATTTTCAACTGTTGAAAATTTGAGTCAGGTATTCCTCCACTTCTTAAAGGTGGGTCAGGAGGGGTTATATATAAAAACAGGTAGAGTTCATGTTGCTTACCAATTTGGAGAAATCCTTCGGGAAGAGTATTATCACAGTATACATCGAGAACGGTTAACGACAAAATAAGAGAAATTCGGACTAAGTCAGTAACAATAATTGTGAATTATAACTTTAGTGAAGAAATTCTAACTTATCATCATGGTTGTGCCAATGAAGTGGTTAAAGGGAAGTGTATTACGATCTTCGGAACAACCGGTAAGTGTTTTTTTTCTTTTTTTTTTAATATAAATGAATATTTTATTTATAAAATATTTTTATAAATTTGTTTATAAATGTTTTTTTTATAAAATAAAAGTATTAGTGAAGTAATTTATTTAGTTGCTTTTCCTTTCTTTTTAATATAATCTCGAAAACAATCTACCCAGGAAGAAGTAAAAGGGCAGAGATCTTTTAAAAAGCTATTCTTGCCGTCTTGGTTTTTACGTAAAAGTAATAATTCGAAGTTAAATAAAAAATTCGAATCAGGACGAAATCCTTCACCGGTCTGGCAAACTTCTGATTCTTATAAATATTTCAGTAAGTAATTTTAATGTTCTCTTATTTTTTATTGAAATATATATTTTTATTTTTTCTTTCTTTCATTTACATATGATTTATATTATACTCACTTGTCAAACGATGTAACAATTTTTATCAACTATAGATTTTAAGATCTTTCCAAAGGATATAAAAACAAAAGCAAAATCTATGGAAATCTCCGAAAATAATTCTGGAATATATGATATAGTCGAGGAAACTGAAGATTTTATAGAAAACACTAAGAAGGAAATCCCATCAAAAACCTCGTCTAATAGGAACGAAGAATTTAATACGGAAATTCCAGTGGTAAAAATTGAGAACGTCAGTGTAACATATCCAAGAATATCGCCATGTAGAAAACTTCAGAATCTCAACATCGTGTTTACGTCTCCGTTGGAAAAAGAACCTTTAAAATTATCAGAAGAGTTGCTACGGAAAACTGATCCTTTAAAGACACCTGAATATTTCCCGAAGGAAAAGCCAAATTTCTATCAAGATAATAATAATCAGAAGCAATGCTGCAGTGAAGCCATTTTACCTGACAAAGTTACGTTGAAAAATGATCCTCCAATCGTTTCGATGCCACCGCGGAGAAGGAAAACTTTCAAGCCACGTATTTTGACAACGCCTGGTGGCTCAAAGACAGCTATTTTCTCATCAACTTTGAAAAATGAAGAATATTCTTTGTGTACCAGCAAACCATCATCGATAATGTCGATATGCACTCCAAATAATTATATGGATTATCAGAGACAAAAACTTATCGAATTAAACATTAAAGAAAAAAAATTATTGGCTTTAAAAAATCTGATTTCAAAGAAACAAGAACTTCTATATCGTTTGAAAGAATTTAGACAATTTGCAGTACGTTCGCCGACAAAGGATTTGAACAATTTTTTCAATGACAGTTCTTCCGAAGAATCGGATACGGACGACTTGTCGAACAATCTTTTTAATTCGACAAGAAAATCTACGGAAATGGAGAAGATCGTACAAAATAAAACTCGTCATACTTCGAGAGGTTTAGTTCGAAATTTAGTTAATAAGTTTGATTACGAAAAGACAAAATCTATGGCGAAGAAAACGTACAATAAGAAATCCAATTTGGACCATACATTCGTCAAAATGGCAGCCAACGCATTGGAGAATGGAGATATATGGGAGGCGCAACAGATTTTGAACGAAAGGGGAACAAGCACGGAAGAAGACATTACAATCGAATATTCTAGTGATTATATCAATTCTACTGCGTCACGTTCTTCGAATAAAAATTTTAATTGTAATGATGTAATGACTAAGTTATCGCCAAATTCAAAAACATATTTTCCAAATGACAAAATATTTACTTTCCCCGATAGTATTTATCCAAAAAATATGAAACGTAGAGTCCAATGGATATATGTACCTTCGAACATTTCTTGTCCTTTTTTATACGAGAAAACATATAAGAAAAGTCGTTATTCCACAGCGAAATTTTACCCCGTTGATGAATTTTATATTACTGATACTAAATACAGGGAATAGCCCTGCTTTATGATATCTTTGATTATTATTTTTTCAGCAATTATTAGGTCAGTCCAAAAGTTCGTGCGCATTAGTAGTATGTATGTATGTAGCAAAATGCGCACGAACTTTTGGACTGACCTGATATTTTTGATAAAAATTTTTTTTTATTATATTCTTTTAAATATATCTTTTTTTATAATATTGTTACATTTTAATCATTCTAAAATTGATTTATTATAATATTAATATCCTTTATATGTATCTTCTCTTCCTATTTCCCTTTTTTCTTTTTCTCTCTCTTTATCTACATATATATGTATATTTTATATTTTATATTTTCTATAAATATATATACATGTATATATATATATATATCTTATATTTAATCATTTATTAATTATTAATGAAGATTGAGAACTTTTGAATTATTCGTTTAAAATTTCGATCAACATTTAATTTATACTTTCATATGATCTTGATATGTCATCTTATGGTAACAGCGAAAATTACGAAAAGTTGCGTGGTAGTTTTAATAGTCCTCAAAATTCGAAGGAATAAATATTTCTTCATTAATGATGTGTAATGATACTTACTTAACATTTACATCCTTTAAAAAATATAGAATTTATGATAAAAAGTTAGTAGTAACAAGTTAAATAGTTATTGATATGGGTAAAATAACCTTACAAATTGATTGTATTAAGTTGTATTTAGATTACGTTTCGTAAAATTATTGAAGTTTAGTATTAAAAGATGTAGCTGAAAAAATTTTCTCGATTTCAAGATGTTACGAAATTATTATTCTTTCCAAAGACAATTGATTTTTAAAAATTGATACAAGATAAATATAATCTACTTACCAAAATTAAAATATTCTACCAATCAGATCAATTTTAAAATAACGATTCTTCGTCCTTTCTTAACTCGAAAATCGAAAGATTGTTATTTCGATATCTAACGATTCCGATATTTTAAACGGTTCTTTCTCTTTCGATATTACTTACACATACATACATACACACACATACACACAATATGTTGATTTCTTTAATATTATATCTTGTTTATATATATGTGTTTTAATGCAATTGAATTATGCTTTATTGGCAAACATGTTTGTATTTGATGATAATAAAAAGTCCCATTTCAGAAAATATAAGACATATCGATTAATAGCATGTTAAAGGAACATATTCCTTTACAATATTTGATAGGTGAGAGGTATAATTAACCTTAATACGATTATATATATATATATATATATATATATATATATATATATATATATATCTTGAATAATTTATTTAGTTAATAATAATTTTTATTCGTTTTTAATAAGGAGGAGCATTTGGAGGTTTATGTGTTGTAGTTGTTGGCCATCCGTTCGATACTATTAAAGTTCAATTACAAATGGCACAAAATACGGATAAAAATATATACCATCTAGTTAGGAATCTCATTAGAAGAGAAGGACCTTTTGGTTTATACAAGGTGAATAATGAATTACTTTTAAATGCATTGCAGAAAGAGAGAGAGAGAGAGAGAGAGAGAGAGAGAGAGAGAGAGAAAGGGGGGGAGAAAGAGAGATATATAAGAATATTTTAAGATACTGAGTAAACCACGAAATGTTAAGTATATCAGCTTAAGTTATATTAAATTTATAGTAAATTTTTTGTCAACTTTTTTTCTGACAATGAATTTTTAAAGTCACTTAAGTTTTATTATTATTATTATTGTTGTTGTTGTTGTTTGTGTTTATGTTGGTGTTCTTGTTATTTTTATTGTTAATATTATTATTTTTATTAGTATTATTATTATTATAAATAAACCTATAATGTTTTTTACATCCATATTTTAATGAATATATTTCAGACAAATTTTGCAAATATATTTCTTTTTTTATCTGAATTAAAATAATTCTCTTCAAAGTAATTATCCTTTACCTTAATTGAAACTATATTCAGAACAGTATCCATTATTTACAATACACTTGCTTAGACCAAAAATAAATCAATGTTTAGCTCTTTCTTAGCTTAAAATTCGTCTCAATATCCTCTAACATATATAAAGAATTATAGGTTTATCTAGAAAAAAAAAAATAAATAAACACGTGACTGAAAATTCCAGAAAAAAGAAGAATTGGAAAAATAATTTATTACAATCATCTTAAAAACTCTTTAATGTTATATCCTATTAAAAGAATTTCCAATTAGCCTATTGATAACGGAATTATCTAAGTAAGCTGATCGTGATTTACCTGACATATTATACATAATTTCTAAATAAAAATTTTTCATAAAAATGTACTCTTGATAATAACAATAATAACAATAACAATAAGAATAATAGTAACAATAACAAAGGACTGACCACTTTAAAGGTATTAGAGAAAACATAAATAAAAAGAAAATAATGATTATTTATTTACACTTGATAGGGTATATCAGCACCTTTGATAACCGTCATTCCAATATCGGCTATCGGCTTCTTTTCTTTTGGTGCTGGCAAATTACTTGTTAGTAAACCAGGTCAAACAAAATTCACGGATATACAATTATTATTCGCAGGAATGCTCAGTGGAGCATGCACGACCATCATAGCAGCACCTGGCGAACGTATAAAGTGCCTTCTTCAATCACAAGTACAGCTATTGCAAATATGTTAACCTTTTCGAAATATCATTCGAATTATTTTTCATAATACGGGAGTATCTAAATGTCTTGATCAATAAAAAAAAAAAAAAAGAAACAATATTCTCGTTTATATTAAAATAAAATTGCATTTCTTTCCTCGTTATCTTTTTCTTTTTTTTTTTTTTCTTTTTTATTTTAAACCTTTGAAAAGAGGAATGTAGGAACGAAGAAGAAGTACAAAGGTTTCAGTGATTGTGCAAAAAAATTATTTCAAGAAGGTGGAATACGAAATATTTATTTAGGTACCTGTGCCACTTTGTTACGAGATATACCATCCTGTATCACATACTTTTATAGTTATGAACGAATCATGGGATTTCTTTTAAACTCCTCGGAAGAAGTAAGTTTTAATATAAAAAAAATTGGCCGATTTAAATATTGCAATTTGTTATCATTGAAACTTTTGCAAATATCAATTATTAATTTTATCATTATTTTTATTAAATGATACATGTTGATAAAATTTTATGTGGCTCACCTTGTGTATACATTCATATATTATATAATAAACATACATATTGTTTATAATACAGGGTGTTCCACTTAACCAGAACATTTTGAATATCTTAATTATTTTTTATAATAAGAAAAAACATCGAAGGAAAACATTATTTTGTTTGAAAGAGCCAAATATTATGATAGGCAAACAATTTTCTCAAGATCATTTTTGTCGATATTTCAAGGCCATCGAACTTCTTCCTTTATCAATTAGACTATATATTTTTATCGTGTTGAATGTTTTTTACATGACCTTAAGTTAAAAAAAAATTCATAAAAATTGAATTGTTAAAAAACATTTCCACATCTCAAACATATTTAATGTAGATTTAAAACAACAGATATTTGGCTCACAACACATCAATAGCCGGTCTAGTGTTGAATCGATCGTGATGCAGGTATTCGATCAGCTGCGCTTTTACCAAATATTTTCGTTTGATTAAATCAATAATTTATGAGACAGTTTTTCCAAAATACAGGAAAACATGAAAGAATGTATTAGAACTGCATTTGCTAATATCAGTAAATAAGTAAACAAGGAGTGGCGTAGAATCGTGCATTAATCGTTTAGAGAAATGTATATTGAAGTCGATGGACAACATTTTGATGAAGACTCGTTAAAATAAATTTTTCTTCATTAATCTTTTTATCATAGGTATTTATTATTTGCATCGATAGTCCAACTTTCGTAAATTTCTTTTTTTTGTTTTTTATTCGACGTCACTCGGATGGAGATCATAGAATTATATATAGTCGGATTCGTCCTGACCACAGTTATTATTTCTTCTCGCTAAAAATACTCCTATCGAAAAAGAAAATATTTCGATGACCTTGAAATATCGACCTTAAAAATGATCTTGAAAAAAAGTCTTTTGTTTTGCCCATCAAACAAAATAACGTTTTCATTAGATATTTTTTCTATCATAAAATACATTGTATATCTAATACATTTTATTCTAATATTTTATTCCTTTACTAAGATAACGTGGCAACCTCTACTGGCTGGTGGTATGGCAGGAGTAATGACTTGGCTCATCAGTTTGCCTGCTGATGCAATAAAGACACGATTACAAGTTTCACCAATAAAAACATATCCTCGTGGTATCAGATCTGTTTTTCCTATTATAATGAAAGAAGGAGGATTTCTGGCACTTTATAGAGGAGTGACAACAGTCATGGTACGGGCATTTATAGCAAATGCTGCTGGCTTCTATGGTTTTGAGTTCGCCTTTAATATTATGGATAAATTGCATAAAAAAAAAAAAGAAAAAGAAAGCAAATGATAAATAGATACAAATTCGATCTTATCTTTGCGAGACATAGATTATAGATTTGTATATATTTACTGATCAATAATTTATTATTGTATGCACATGTTATGTTTAAGAAGTTGGTAACTAAGAAATCTGTTTAATCGACACGTACATTGCGCAGTCGTGAAAAACCGAGAAACGTTTCATTCGTGTCAGTCGATCAAGCGAAGTGTGTGTAACACGTAACGTTGCTTCGAAAAATAACAAAGAAACATAGAAAAAATTAAAAAATGTATAACAATAATTAAATAAAAAGAAAAAGCCTGTTTCTTTATAAGAGGAAAGTGATCGATGATATCGCGATCGTTGTCAATTTTTTTCGTACGAGACGTTTTGAATTTTGTTTGAAAAATTTGTAGAACTTGTTAACGTAAAATTCACTAATCATTGGAAATTCGCAGTTTATTCGAGGTAAAATCGTATTCGATAAATCTAAGTAAATGTTTAAACAAATCTGTTAACGTAATAAACAATTAGCTACATCTATTAATGTGTCTACGTTTACTATATAAATATATATATACATATATATATAAAAATTCTCTTTTATTTTTTTTATATTGCATGACGTTTAATTTTGCAAGTAATCGTCCTTATATATATCGTATTTAAATCATATACGTATCATAAACCATAGCGATGCATCCGTTGTTCGAATCGATAACTTCAATTAGCCCATTTATAACATGTAAATTTGATAATCAATATGTAAATATTATACAAATCTATTTAATAATATTTATTAAAAGTGATATTAACGACACCATTCTTTGATTTCTCCGTTTCATGAAAAAAGATTAAATAAATAATTAAAAATAACAAAATAAAAAGAAAGAAAATCAAGTAGATTTTTACTCAATTTTACATTAGTATATAATATAAGAAGTATTTCGTTCATGTTACAAATGGCAATTTTGATAAAAGAAAAGAAAAAATATTGAAAAGATAGCAGGGTATTATTCACGTGTAAACGATACTTTCATAGAATTATCTACTATAATGTTAAAGTGAAAGAATGTGATTATAAACGTTGCGTATTTTCCGATAGACGAAGAATTTCTTTGGCTGGCAGGCGGCTTGATCGACCACGTATTTGAAATATCAACGGCACACGTGAGCGTCGAGGCACGTGCACGCTAAATCCACGACCCGTGGAATACGCATGTACGTGCTTATGTATGTATATATTACGTTTTCTGGACTCAAATGAACGACCAAACGTCGATAATTACGTATCGCTCATTTAAATCCATTTTAATTCGTTTTCAAAAAGTTTTCCATCATTATATAATCAAATTAAGAATTTATCATTTTCTTTATTTTTTTTTATTAGCCATATAATTTTGTTTGTTAGTCGTATTATGTAATTTTGTTTTTACGGGAAACATAATTGCAATTATTATCATTCTACGATCTAATTAAGAATGTGTCAATTTTTTTTTTATTAGCCATTTGCAAATTTGGAATGTAATTTCAATTTTATCGTAAACTAAGTAATCTAAGTAATCTAAGTAATCTAAGTACAGTAATCTAGTTCGAATCTGATGGCTTATAAAATATCGCTTTTTTTTTAATTATGAGAAAAATAATAGAAGTATGTAGATGTGTTATTAATTTATATTTAATATAACATATGAGCTTTACAGTAAGAAAACAAAAATCACTTTCTTAATATAGAATATGACTGACTGACGTGTGAATCAAATAGATTGAATCAATCGAATTGATTGAAAAATATTTCTACAATGTTTGTGAAAAATCGAAAAAGTAAATGATCGAAGTATTTATCGAAGAAAATTCATATCACAATTCCAAACCCATATATACAAACTAATTAGTTAAACTTATATGTTAAATGTATCTAAGAGCCGTAAATCAAAGGATCGCGCTTATTAGGCAGTCTTTTATATTCAATATATACATATGTATATGTATGATATATAAATCGTACTATCACTAATGAATTATTCATTTAATGCATAATATGTTTTTTTCATTTCTTAAATAATAATAATAATTCTTTAATAACTTGACAAACTCACATTTACGTTAACTTACATTAAAATAATTGAGTAAAGTTTAATAACTAATACCTAATGTATTAATATTTTTATTCATTATATTTTTATCTTGTATACGAAATAGAAAATTTATTGTTAACGATAAAAACAATTTATAATTAAATAAATAAATGTGTGTATTGTAGAATACATACATTGAATATATTGATTGTAGAAAAGTTACTTCTTTTGCAGATGTTAGAGAAAGTTTCTAAACCATGCTGAAGAAAAAAGACGTGAAAGATACATGCGCTATTTCAAAGATATATTGGAACAAAACGAACGGTGTATTTTCTTCGTCGTATCATCTTTATTTAACTGCAATAGCGGAAAACCTTACGGACTCTGAAATCAAACAAAATTACAAGTAATGCAATGATTTACGCTCTGCACGTAATTCTTCCTAGATACGTATATCCAAGAATATGAATGTAGTATCGTGAATTCCATTTACTTCCTGCCAAGTATTCAACTATAGCTTTTACTCCGAATACCTTTTACTGAGGTCCCTACTAAATTGCTTTTCATACACGTGAGTCGATACGGGTTCTGCGTATCCGTGTCAGGGACGTAAATTAAAACGATTTCTCCTATTGCTTAGTTTGATTATTAACACTTACAATTATTTTTTTTCTTACAATTATCAGTCAAATATCAAAAACTATCTATGATGAGAAAAAAAAAGGAAAAAAACCAATAATGATTTATTAAACATATACACATATATAAAATAGATAAATAGATCACAAATATTTTTTTAGCTTTTTTACACGATTCAATATTCAAAAGATATATAAAATATAACGAAGAAATCGTATAAAAAATATCTTAAAGTAAAAACGAGTGTACACGTGAACGGCGAAGAGAAGCACGTGAGTGTCCTACTAGATTCTTGCTGTTAGTATACTCCGAACAAGTCCCTGACCCGTTTTGCAGTACTTTTACTGTACCTTCTCGCTTATACTAACACCAGAGTAAAATACTTGGCCAATAGAGTGTTTCCTTTTGGTCCATATCCTCACGTGTAGCGGTCAGACCGGTCCCCTCTCCCTTTTTCTCTAAGTAGAAAACTCCTGTCTTTCTCCTCTCCCCACTCTCTTCTTGACTTCATCCCCTGTACAAATTGAGATCAATGGTGAACTTACACAATGATTACGTGCCTTTCCAATCCTCCTTTCGCTTTTTCTTGGTGTTTGATCTTTCCTAGGTAGTTGGTGAAAAGACTTCGCCACTTGGCGACGAATCTTCGATTTATCTTCCTTCTTCGTGATTAAAGTTTAACTCGTTTTTACGCTTGAATGTATTCATAGCTTTGTTTCTGCAAGCATTTTCGTTTTTTTTTTTTTTTTTTTTTTTTTATATCAAAGAAGAAAAATTGTTCAATTAAATATATTTTAAAGGTAGAGAATCTAGTGATTATAATTTTATTCTTTTTATTATTTCTACATTTCTTTTTCTTTTTCACTTTTATTTCTTTCGTGTTTTGTTTGATCCATTTTGTGCATTGATTTGATTCATTTTGTGCATTGATTTTATAGATGTTGGCACTTATAAATACGTCGAAATCGACGTACCTCGATATTGACAGTGAAGGCTTCAATACCGCGTTGACATTGTCGAACGAGAAGACAACGGTAGAGCAGAGGAAGGAACGTCGGGAAGTCGAGGACAACGCGTGGACGAAGAGTCTTCAACTTTTGAGGATCAGAGGTTCACCGCATTTGTTGCCGGAAGGTAAGTTCATTTTATTTTTCTTTTTTTTAGATTTAAATGAAAAAAGAAAATATCGAAATAATATAAAAAATTGAAAAAAAAAATAATAAAATTGTAAAATAATTTTTCAGATATACTAACGTTGGTGAATCACTGTCGATGTCTTCGCGAATTATCCATGTCTTATACTTTATTAAGCGACGATTTACTGATGGCTTTGTGCACCGAAAAAGAAATCAATTTGGAGACATTAAAAATAGAAATACATTCTGAAACAAGACCACTTCCTGTTATCGATGAAAAAGTGTGGACAACATTCGTCGATCGGTTTCCAAACATCAATCTCGTTTTGTAAGTGGCCAATGTATATTTATGTCATTTTCTTCTCGAGTTTCGTTGATGATCTTAAAAAACGAAATAAAATGATTAATCACAGTTATATTAAGTAACGTATTATTGATATAAGTAATCATTTTTGTCTTTAGATTGTCTTACATAACTGATGAAGAAGAACACGAATCCCTTTTCACATCACATATTCCAGTGACGCACTTATATTTTGGAGAAGCGCCATCGGAGTCAATAGCATTGAGAATTCATAGTTATTGTCCGCGATTAATGGAACTGGTTATAGCTGCTTACGGACCTGGCCTTATTGATGATGTTTTAATTAACGTTGCTAGAGGATGTCCTCATCTTAATGCCATTGGTTTGGGTGATTGTGAAATTAGGTATTATAATAATAACTAAAATCGTTAACGTCAATATTTGGATGTTCTCCATGGAAATAGATCGAGCATAATTTTGTTCTAATAATTGTTTATCTTTTAGTTGTACGGGTCTTCTAGAATTTGTTACCTTATGCGCCGAACGCTTAAAAATACTTTATATCCGGGAGACATCTTTAATAGAGAATTCAGAATTGGATGTCTTGGATGTAACAGCCAAGGTTTCTTCTCTCCTTGGAGACACTTGGGTACCTGAATATATACCTTTATGGTGAAATGATTAAATAACGAGAAATGTTGAAATAATAAGGATAAATGACGTTAATTTAAAACGTTATGCGATGTGATAAATGATACGTACGAGAAAACTATACGTATAAGTGATAATCAAAACCCAAGGATATCTGTTTTTTACTTTTTGTACCGATAAGTTATTTAGGCTATAGATCATTGAATAATACAATGTACATACATATTGTTTGTGTTAGAAGTTTGCAGTATTTTTAACTATAAAAATGTCAATGTATTAATACTATTTTAATATTTAAGGCCAATAATATTCTGTATTTCATTATGTGTTTAGTGTTTTCAGTTTAAATCGATATTTTAGATAATATATATATATATATATATATATATATATATATATATATATATCTGTATATAAAGTATCTGTATATATATATATATATATATATATATATATATATATATATATACACAGATACTTTGTTATATAAATTAATCGTATTCATTGATATCAAAAAATATAAACTTTATTAGATTATAATGGACTTACTGTGTAATATATATATAAAATAAAATAATATCACTGATTATTCATGATAACCATCGCTCATAACCGATATGCATAATATATATGTATATATATGTATACATGTATATATGTATATATATATATATACATATTATACAGTATCTAATATAATACACACATACGCACGCGCACATACACACACAATATTATTGTAATGCAACGAGGTTTGTACATTTTTCTACAATATAACACAAGAATTAATTGGGCATTTAAAGATATGATTCCTAAAAACGTTAACAATTGTTTCCGATTATTATTTTCTAAATTTATATATATGTAATCTTTTCATTTTTATATCTTGCCAATATTATTGTAAAGATGCGAGGTGCTCAGTCTTGTATCCCAGCCAGTAAATCCAATCTCTTTGTTTTTAAGCCTCATGAAGTACCTAACATTTGAACAATTCACATATTTCAGCTAATAACGAAGTTTACAATAATGTAAGGATACAAAATATTTTAATACAATAATTCGTCTGTATAAGAAATAATTTTATGAAAGAATATATCACTCGATCTAAATCATCAAAGTATAATAAAATTTTTCATATCGAATAAATCATTAGTATATGTATATATATCGATATGGCTAAAATATTTATAGCAAGTACTCAAATATTGAATTGGAAGTAACAAAGCCTTTTAATTTCTAATGTGCATGTACCCATACTTAATCATGAAATGTAATAACATTTAATGATAGAACTTTGTGTATCACAACCGCGAATTATATATATTATACAATATTGCACTTTTTGCAATGTTGCAGGAACACATTGTTACAAAAATTTCATGATGTCCATGTTACGCAAATATAAATATGTGTCTGAATATATATATATACATATATATATTTATACTGTGAACAATTGCATGTGTCATAATTTTTGTACTTTGTTTTTGACACTTTTGAAGACATAATGTAGTACAGAACTTAATCTATACTGAAAATATATATGTATTTATGGGTACATCACGTATTTCTACTAGATATCAATAGAAACTGATTGTTAAACTTATTTAAAAATATATCATTTGTAATGGATGATTAGGAAAAATATTCTAAGAAAGATGTTGTCATTAATGTCTGCTTCAACCCACTTTGTATTGGTAAATATATCCTATATACAATAATTATTTGTTCTTTATATGCAACTACCTATTTGAATGAAACAAAATCTTTTTAGAAGAACGAAAAATGAGTTGCAACAATAATTGCGAATGAACAAATTTTTAAGCGTTTCATTATTACAGTATACCACAATCGATTTTTAGCACCATCATAGACATAGTTATTGTAATTAATGTATTAATTTATATATAAACTATTTTCAACACAGGCCAACTACATTATATTATCATAATATGATTTACAATTGATAGATAAGAAACAGTAAACTATTAGGAAAAAAGATTTATATTTTAAAATAGAATTATTGAAATAAATGGACGGGTCAATTACTTATGCTAAACACAAATTAAGTGATCAAATATGCAGAAGCTAAGATAGACTTAAAATCATTATCATATTGAGCACCATAACAATTAAACTATAATATATTTTAGGGGCCAATTACTTTAATTTTTATGCAAACAAAAATTTGTTTCACCCTTTATTTCAAATAGGGGCAACATAATTACCTTTCTAATTTGTATTATATAAAACAAACAATGCTCTTCTGAACATGTTTAAATTTCAATTTCCAATAACAAGATGCATAACATGATCATCACGATTGCCCTGGCGCATGTTAAACTAACAATAACAATTTTTTATAAGATCTAGTGTAGCGAAAATAACAATTTTGTATGTATAATTTAATGTACAATTATATACCCACCTCTCTATTTTATGTTACATACATGGCATGTGAATCCACTAGTAACGTTGAAGAGAATGTATTAATGTTCAAGATAAATTCTGTAATGTAATGCAAAGCGTGTTAACTTGGAAATATTAATCTAATATATATAAATGAGATTATTAAAATATATGTATACCTAGGCCAATTTGATCAATCAGGCATGTCTATGGAAATTATAGGCACTACAGGTTTTGTTAGGTCGATTTTTTTTATGTGCTTCTCATTCTTTTCACTAACCATTGGTTCAGATGGTGGTTGATCTTGATCACCTCTTGGTTGATAAGAAATGTTACCATATTCTTGAAGCAATGGACATAGGCTCAACAGAAAATGGCAGAAATCTTTTCTAATACCAAACCACCCTATAAAAAATGAAAATATGTTTTTACAGATTGATTAAAGATTTACACATGTTTAAATACATTATCATTCCTTACATCTATTTCCTCCTTTTGCTCCAAAAGACATGAAGATAAGTGTCATGTGAGATATGAGAAGAGGCATTGCCACTGTTGTATAATTTAAAGAAATATCACCATCCAATTTATTTGCTAATAGTACCTGATAAAATAAAACAATAAATAATTTAAAAAATTTAATATTAATCAATCGACATATAATATTCATTTTCTTATTACTCACTTGAAATACTAAAATTGGGACTACAAGAAATGTATATGCTAGTGCTGAATTTAAAGATGTCCGCCTTTGCCTTGCATTAATTTGAGGTGTTCTTAATAAAACAGCAGCAAACACTATTGCATATAGAACAGCAACTAGAGACAAACAAAGAAGTGCCCAAAGAGGTACAAATACTACCTCCCAACTCCAAGTAATAAAGCTATCTAGTCTTAGTGCCAAAAAGATAAATTGTAATACATTGACTGCACAGAATAGTTCAAGTTCGAAAGACCTATCGTGTTTAACAGCCCAAATGCAAACCTAAAGTATAAAGATGATAACAGTCAATATATAAATATAATCTGTAGTAACTAAATAAACAAATAAATAATACATACAGCTATAGATACAACAGAGATGAAAATCAGTGGTATAAACACTAATATCCATAAATGCCTATCAGATTCCAGTTTGTCACACACTAATAATTCGAACATTAACAAGATCAAATGTAATGCCAAAGTAATCAACATTGCCTTGTAATGAACATAGGCATCTCCTTCCAATCTTGAATGTGGGTGTCTCCACCACACATAACTTCCAATGGTAGCACCCAATATTACCATACCTTTCCAAAACCAAATTGGACTAAATATTGTCCAGTAACTCCATTCTATGAAACCGTCCAATCGAAGAGCGAACAAAGCAGTAAATATCATCAAACATGAGTAGACTAAAAATTTGCTATAAAATCAAAAAAAAAAAGAAAAAAGAAAGTATAAATAATGAATTTTAATGCACAATCATTCTTCTACTGTATCATTTATTATTATTATTATAACGATTAAAAAAATGTAACATACAGATTAAATATTTATATTTTTGTATATCCTTTGTTATTATTTAAACACAATAGAAATAATTTTTTCCTTTTTTGATATTCACATAAACGTATCACAAAGAACTGATTGATAAATTTAGAATAAGATCGAGATCTAAATACTAAGACAAGAAGGATTACCTTGGATTAAAATCTTGGAAAAGTGTTTGCAGATTCATATTTATCAGCACTGCCACGAAAGATCAAATCTTTTTTGATGATATTTATAAATTTTTCTGAACATTCCACGAGTAATTTTTCATTTATCGCGCAGTCTATTGCAGAAAATCACGGAGAGTGGCTCATGCATTTGTCCTGCATAAAAAATAAATTACATAGTATCGCATGTAAAATTCGAAGCGCACTGAAAGTAGCCAAAGGCCACCACTACCAGCTGTCGACATTCGATATACGTATACATAGTAGAAAACTTCGTGAGTATACGAAACTTCAATTTATCATATACATGTATACGTGTATATTTCGTATATATTTTCTAGCGATTAGAAATTATCATTTTCTTATATTTGTAGTTATTGATAATATCTGCAATTTTTTTGAATAATAATCTTTGTAAGATTTGATATTTTGACTAATTCTTGATAATAGAATATTATCTTCACGAATTTCATTTTATTTTATAAAAAGAAATTATTTCGCGAGATCTTATAATCTTAAAAAAAGAAATCTTGTACGGTTTAAGAAAACGAAAATAAAATGTTAAATATTACTTTAAATCTAGACAAAGGAAAAAATAAGTAAAAAAAGGAAAAAAAAAAAATAGAACTTTTAGACATTGTTTATAAATTAATATAATTGATCCTCTTTTCTTGTAAGTTCTTTAATAATTTTTAGTATATATCTCCAAAAATATTTTTTCAATCAATTTTTAATAAAATCCATTAAATTTCATTTTTAATTCATTAAATTTCGTTTTTTAAATTACTTTTGATATTATTGTCCTTGATATTAGTTCTGAATGCAGTAAAAAAGCAATAAATTTGAATCAACAAATCACGTAATTTCGACCAATAGCCATACGAAATTTCCTTCCATCTTTCTTATTTAACAGCTTATGTTGCTTACTTCCGTTCAGAAGTAGACGTTCTTCTTTCCGCTTGTAGCTATAATCATGGCGGTGGGTAAAAATAAGGGCCTGTCGAAAGGTGGCAAAAAGGGTGTTAAAAAGAAGATGTAAGTAAATAATAATATATTTTTCATGAATATCATTCATCTAAGCATTCAGAAAAGTGTTCTTCAAAGTTTTAATTTTCGCGATTTCTGTTTTTTTGATGGATTCGTCTAACCTACCACAAGGCCATTTCATGCTTGCGATACTTACACTAGAAGCCATAATATGTTATCGTTTAATATTATATTTCGTATTTCACAAATTATGATTTTACCTGTATTTTAAAATTGACAATGAATTATATTTTATATATTGTAGAACTTTATCGATAATAGGTTACGAAAAACTATGGTAAATTTAAATATTTATATTTTTGCTACTGTCATATTAATATTATTCTTTCATAAATATATAAATAACATATTTTTCGCTGTAAAATTAAAAATCCTACTTTTGTAAAATATATCGCGTTTTTTCATGAAAATTTAAAATGCTTAACCTCAAAATTATCTTTGAGATGATTCAAATATAGTTAATCTAGAATAAAAATTATTTTTCTATTTTATTATAACAGAGTAACAAGTAATTATTTAATATGCATTAATTTTATATTGCAATTGAAATTTTATTTCAGTGTTGATCCCTTTACACGGAAGGACTGGTATGATGTGAAGGCACCGTCTATGTTTACAAACCGTCATGTTGGAAAAACATTGGTAAACCGAACGCAAGGAACGAGTAAGATATTTTATTAAATTTTTTTAATTATATATGTATAATTGATATTTATATGAAAAGAAATATAGTGCAACCTCAGCTCCACAAAAATATTCTATAATTTTTGTGGCTTTTCCCGTTGCACATATTAAAACTGGCATGTACTTATTACATTATTGTTTTGTATATAGCAATGATGCCATTGTTAGATGCCATAAAATTAATACTGTTAATCAAAGTACTTCTTCTCCTTTATTTTTACACATTTTCATATCATGTTTATTATTTTTTTGTCCGACAGAAATTGCATCGGAAGGTTTGAAGTTCCGTGTGTTCGAGGTTTCATTAGCTGATCTTCAAGATGACAATGATGCAGAAAGATCCTTTCGTAAATTTAGATTGATTGCGGAAGATGTGCAAGGTCGTAATGTGCTAACTAACTTTCATGGAATGGACCTAACAACAGACAAACTAAGATCCATGGTAAAGAAATGGCAGACTCTGATAGAAGCTAATGTTGATGTAAAAACGACTGATGGCTATTTGCTCAGAGTTTTTTGCATTGGTTTTACAAACAAAGACCAAATGAGCACTAGAAAAACATGTTATGCCCAACATGCGCAAGTGAGTATCTACGATTATAAAACTTGTTTGTTTAAAATAATAAGATCACATTGCAACTAATATTAATATATAAATATTCTTATAAATATATATATTAATATATAAACATTATATAAAGTTGCATATATAAAAAAAGCACTCTCTTACCACACTATTCCTGGATAAAGAAATAGTGATATTTGATGTTGCAACAATTCAAATAACAAAAAAAACATTGTTAAATATGTCTAATTCCGTTAATATTTCACTAATCTTTAATTACTTTTCATTAACACCTAGGTTAAAAGAATTAGACAAAAAATGGTAGATAATATCACGAATGATGTTATTAAAAGTGATTTAAAAGGTGTGGTCAGCAAACTTTTGCCTGATGCTATGGCCAAAGACATAGAAAAGGTGTCTCAAAGTGTATATCCACTTCATGATGTTTACATTCGCAAGGTATCAATCTAATTAATCGAACATATATTTTAAGAAAATTATACTAAATAATAATGACTATTCGATAATATTTAATTACGACTCTTGTATCTAGGTAAAAGTTTTGAAGAAACCAAGATTTGAATTAAGCAAATTGCTTGAACTACATGGTGACGGTGGTGGTAGTAAGAGCGAAGACATTGGAGAAAGTGGCTCGAAGGTTGATAGGCCTGAGGGTTATGAACCTCCAGTGCAAGAATCTGTATAAGAGATTTATTCTCTTATTATATTTCTTAAAAATAAAAATCAGAATTTCGTGTTAAAAAAAATGTTCTTTTTTTTGTCTTATTGGAAAACATATTTTTTATTAATCCATATTTTTTAGATAATTGATATTCATAGAAATTACAGCAGAAATAACAAATTTTATTTAATCACGTAAAAAATTATAAAAAAATAATTATCAACTGAGAATATGTATAATTATAAAGGTAATATTTTGGTGACTCCGGTCCAACTTTCGTTAAAAAATGCTTCGAAGCTACCGATCAATGAAAACAGTACGTATATCAGAAGTGCAAATAAAAGTATCTTCGTAAATATGTCTACCCAATACATTCTGTAAAAAAAGTTTAAAAAAATAAGAAAAATAGTAATATCTTTCGTAACGTAAATAAAAAATAAATATAAGAATTTTACATTCTAATATGCCGACGAGCTGCCGGTAAAGTTTCTGGAAGTTCTTTTAAAATATAAATTCTTGCAGCTTGTATACAAGTTTCAAAATATTCGTACAAGTCTATGTCGTCTCCGTGTAAGTAATACTTATTATATTCTCTGGCATTAAATTTATCTCTCACTTCCTTTATATTTGCATTAATAAAATCCCATTGGTTATTGGCATAGTATTCCAACACATCGAATCCTTTTTGTATGCGACGTTGAACTCGACACATGCTATATAAGAAAAGAAAATAATAATTATACCCAATTGGTAACTTTCAAATCATCTTTTATCGCTTACATTGGCTCGTAACCCGCAAGAAATATGATTGTATCAATGAAGTAAGCCGGAATCGTGTGAAATAAAAATACACAAATATCATGATGAAGACGTGATTTTTTCATACTGCCACCTGGGTACCAAACGACACCATTTAAAGGTATTTTCTCTATTACTCGACGACCAATCTCTATGATTTCGCCCCACGAAACCTATGATAAACATTTTTATATTAAATTATAAAATTCTGATAAATACATACAATATAAAGTTGATATTTATTGGGTCAATATTTTTAAACATTTATTTAACATTTTAAGTAAATGGTCAATATTATAAAATATTAATACATAATATAAGTGATAAACTTGATGCATTAAACCCTGTTATTTAATTACTTATATTGACGAAAATATTCGTATACACTGACCATTTTAAAAAATATTTAACATCAATAAATAAAAATACTGAGAAAATAAATATAAATTATAATATAATAATTACTAAGAGTTACCTTGAAATCGCTACTGCTGGTAAGATTGTATATTCTCTTATCATGATCTTTGAAATAAATATAATTCCATGTGCAAGCAAGAATAGCATTGACCAATATATCGACAGGAACATAATCGGCATAACTATTTTCATTGCAATACATGCTCCTAATTACACCTTTTCCAGCACCGATTAAAAGTCCTGTCGGACCATTAATATTATCTGTCCATCCCGGGAGTGGTTCTTTCCAAATAGGTATAATAACACTTGGTCTATAATTTTAAAGTTATTAAACGATTGATTCTTTTACATATATGTATCTACTTAAAAAAATGAAAAATGTTTTGAGATATTACCTTAATAGAACTACCGGAATGTATGGCATAGCTTCTTCAATAATACTTTCGGACAGAGCTTTCGTAAAGGCATAAGTATTTGGTATTTTACCTAATATCTTATGTGTTATGGTATTCACTATTTCATCGTCCATCCATTCGATACATGTTATTACCTTATGTGGATCCGCCGGAGGTGGATACAGCTTTTCTTTCAATAACTAAAAAAAATGTTGAGACCATCATTATAAATAAGAGTAATTTCTCAGTATATGTATATCAGTAAGTGTGTATGTGTATACTAATATATAATATAACGACTATTTAATTATTTATTTATTTAACTATTTAATTATTTTATAATATGACGTCTTTATGATATATACATATATATATGTATATAACTATTTATTTTTATTATTTATACGTACTTTTTGATCAAGATGACAATAAGATGTACTAATGTGACCGAAAAATAACAAATTCTTCATTTCCTTGGCCAAATCCAACATTTGTTTCGTACCACGTGTATTCAATAATACCGCTTTCTTTAACATCTCATCGAATCTTTAACGTATATGAAACCTCAGTAATACTTTTGTATGATTACTCGATGAAAGGAATTCGAAATACTATAATCCTTACCTCACTGTTGCTGCCGCATGATAAATAATAGTAACTTTGTCAATCAACATTTTTCTATCCTCTGCTGAAATGCCAAGTTCTGGTAACATCACATCTCCTTTTATTGCCGTCACCGTATTGTGCAATGTTTCCAATCCTCTTTGTTCACGAATTTGATCGAATATCTGATTTATTATAAAATTTAAAATTTCAAATCGATATTAATTTTAATTCTATATAATTCATTTTAAAATTAAACATTTCAAATCAATTGTAATTTAAATTGTTTATAATTCGTTTAAAAAATCTGAATTATAAAATAAATTATATCATTTTTTTACATGTAATCTCATCATAGCTTTCCTTTTTTTCATTTTTTTTGACATCTTAATGATATATCATATATCTTAGGTTCTAAAATATCGAAGAAAATTTATTATAAAATCTCTAGAAAGTGTTTGGTAAGTCAATTGCAGTACAGTTTCGTCACGTAGATGCATAGAAATGATGCGATAGAAATCGTAAAAGTCGTATATTTCGTCATTTCACATTTACTTTATATGCATACACATATTATTAGTTAAAGTTGAATAATCATTGTGAGGTAAATTTATGAGTAAATATTGTAGTACATGTTTGTAAAACATACATGCATACATATTGTACATGTTTGCATTATATACACGTATGAGTGTTTTTGAAGTTATGACACGTTTTTTATTTTCGATTTTCATTTTCTTTTAATTCCAATACTATGATAATGTGTATTTTACATTTTAATGAATTGAATTCAGGATAGATATCAATTACCTATCAATTTCCACGTTAAAGCGTATAAATCGTATGGAATTAAAAAGTAAAAAGCGTTACTAATAAACCCGATGAAGAAATTTCATTCTCTTATTTTCGATCGTTTAGAATGTTGGATATTTAAAAAATATGAACCGTAAAAAAATAAAAAATTCTACTATGTACTTATACATGTTTAAAAAAACGTATATAATTTCTAGTCTGACTTTTTAATGACATTCAAATATTTTACTTATTAAGTGAATAATAAGAAAACTGGTAAAACTGGAATTTCACGAGTCATAATCACTGTTAATATGTAAATTCACAGTTTTTAAAGAAAAAAAACAAAAGAAGTATATATTCTTGACCGTACAACTACTTTTACTATTTGAAAAGAAAACATTTATTTGTTTTTATAATTGCGAAAAGTTGATCATTATCAGTTAAAAAATCAATATAGCTTTCTAGCCGGTTAGGCTTATTATTCCCTTTATGACACACGTACATCACTTATGACACAGCACATAAAGTTAAATAAAATAATTTTTTTCAAGATATATTACAACTTTTACTGACTGTAACAAACCTGCTAGATTAAAAAGATATAATATGATATATAGGTACATACGCAAGATGTTATTACGTTTATTGGTTTCAGTAGATTAATTCTATTTTCAAAGGCTATTCTTGAGGATGCTAATCAAATTTTAAATTGACATTTAATGTCAAAGGAAGATTTACACACACTTATATATGCACACAGAGAGAGAGGATTTGAATTTCATAAAAATATGCAATTTCGTTAAAAAACAAAATTTTAATCCTATAAACCGGAATTTATTGTAAAAAAGATTGCTTGTTACCCAATATTACACATAATCTTGTTACACATACACGCGCACGCGCGTATGCACTAGAATAATAAATAGATAGTACAAGTTTAAAATAATTTTCACCACTTAGCATGAATCTGTACCAGTGATTCCATTGAGTAAAGGTTCTCTAATGGTAACCACAAACCAATCGGAAAAGACATGATATAACCCATATACCAGATAAACTACGAATAGATTACTTTCACTGGCTTTGGTATGATTAAATAATAACAACGATAATAATAATAATCTCTCTCGTTACATTGCTATTTGAACGAGGCCTTGACTCTGTTTCTGTGATGCATTTATATCTCAGATAATATGCAATGACTTTCACTCACGAATCGTCGAAAGTATCGAGAAAGGGAAACAAAACAACAATTGTTTAGTTGCTGTTCGTAATTGTGAAAAAAAGTGTTTGTCGGTATCTTTTGTAAGCTCTTTTTTCTTTTTCTTTCATTTTTTTTTTGTATTTTTTCTTTTTTTTTCATTTATTTCTCGAAAGTTATACTAAAGCTTTACGTATACACTTATTTTTTTTTATTATTATTTTCACGAGAGCACTTATTATTTCATCAAAAAGAATTTATTCATTTTTTCTTATTTCAAAGAAATGATTCTACGATTTCTTTCGAGATTCTTTCTAGATTTATCTGATCTATGTAATAAGCAATACGTTCATGATGCAATCTCATTTTCAATGTGATCATCACTCAGAAAATTTATAGAATATAGTAAAATACAGAAAACCTGTTTCTAATAAAATGAATTGAATGATCGAATAATTTTGTTAAGTTCAAATCATTTAATATTATATTTATATTTTTTCAAAGAATTCTCTTTGATGTAATTGTCACCTTGTTTTGCATTTAACAATTCAATAAAATTCAATTGAACAATTAGAATGATTTGTCCAAACAAATGTTACGGTTTCTCAATGTTTGTTTTAATATTACGACGTATTTAAGTACTTTACAAATAAAAAAGAAACTGTACCGGACTCTCCAAGATCTCAGTTAAACGATCCTTAGGTTCTTTATCCTTTTTAGGTCTAACGAGCATAAAGATCTGTGTTATTCCTGGTAAACAACGTAAAAATTTTTCGAGCATCACTTTTCCAAGAAATCCAGTGCCCCCGGTAATAAGGATGTTTTGACCTCGAAAAGTCTGCTCTATCCTGTCCGGTAAATTATCTATTTTTGGTTCCGCCATTACGATTGTATTCTTCTTTTATTTTGCTCTTTTTTCCTGAAATACAGTAAAATAAAATAAATATACAATAAATTAAAATAAAATAAAATAAAAAATGAAATAATACAAACTTATAACCGATCATTCTTTGCGCGATTTTTTTTTTTTATGTTTATTTAAGATTAATGAATGAAGATTAATAAACATTATTAAAAAACATTGATGTAAAATAATTAGTCAGTTCTTTATTGTGTATGTACGAATCCATTTAAATAACATAATTAATTTATTCATTAAAAAAATATATACTGTATCTTTTTATTTATTTTTTTTTTCGTCATTATTAATTAAAAAATCTTGACAATATAATAGTTAATTACTTCTCTATTAAGTTCATTTGAATACTTTAAATATCAAAATCTTTAATTTATTAATTATATGTACAGATTTAGTAGAATACAGTATCTAATCTCTTGATTTTTCACAAGATGATTTCACAAGATGAAGTTTCGCTCGTTAAAATTACAAAAGCGTACAAATACTTTCATTGTCAATTCCAAAACATATCCGCATATTGCGCGACGCTAAGAAATAAAAGAGAGAGAAAAAAAAGTACGAAAGAGAGAAAGAAGGATAGACATGTCCGTTTGATGAAAATTACGAGTTTCGTAATGAAAACGATGGTTGATGAACCACAAATCATTGAACGTTCTTCTGTCTCTACTACATCGGTTAATACTTTCGATCATGTTTCTTTGCGGTTTCATTACGTCTTTGGCGTTCTTAAGAACTATTTTTTTTAGAAACAAACAATCGATTCTCATTACAATGGTGAAAGCGGACACTTATATCAAATATTTGTAACGAATTAAAAAAAAAAGAAAGTAAAAATACAGACGACAAAACGGACGTAAAAACAATTCTGAAAAAGATTTTATTTTTTTTTTACATTTTTACTGTTATCGTACAACATTTAAAGTCGTAACTCTATGAAGGGAAAAACAAATTTGTTGTTATACACACATATACATAAATATTTTTTAAACCTTTCATTTTTGTTACATAAATTTGATTGTTATTGTTCGATATTTGATCGTGTTTGTTCGATATAAATTATATTAGTTTTATTAATATACTAAATTCTTCTCTCTCTCTCTCTCTTTCTCTCTCTCTCTTTCTCTCTCTTTCTCTTTTTTTTTTAAATATGAGAAAGAGGATTTAAAAATATGCTTTAAAAAGAATTGTTTAGAAATTTTTGTTTTATTTTCTTTTGATTACTTTAACATTTTCTTCCTTTTGCATATATGTTGTTTGCTTCCTTTCTTTCTTTTTTTCTAATTTAATAAAATACAATAATCATTAGCAATGATAGAAAATATGTATAGTCTAATTATAGAATTAAGTTTTCATTTTGGATTTTTTATTCAATTAAAAAAAAAAAAAATAAAAATAAAAAGAAATAAAAAAAAGAAAAAAGGAGAAAATAAAAGAAATATAATTATTATCAATGATAGAAACTGCGCACAGAAAATAACAATCAATTTGTCAAAGAAACGTTGCATTGAATCCGTTACGATTTCTAAACATTAAGTCGATTGTGCAACGTGTGTTTTGAACAGCAAATTGCATTCATGCAAACACTTTGCATGAACACATATAATACGTGTTAATATCTCGAATGTGCTAAGAAAGAAAGAAAGAAAGAGAGAGTTAGAGAAGAAGTGAAAAGAACAAAGAAAAGAAATATTTGTGAAAAGATACGAGTCATTGGATTGCACTGAATATTCCATTTTGAGATATATACAAAGCAAGAAATAGATATGTAAACAACACATCAATTATGTAATTTTCAATCAATTATATAATGTGTGACGACATGATGACACGACTACACATTGATAAATAATAAATAGTCTATAGAAAAACGAGTACGCGATAATTTCATGTATAATTTATCTTTTTTCGTTTTAGTAAAAAAAGACAATAAACTAGTCAACAAACATTCGTAATAAGAATAAAATAGTATAATAATAAACTATTTTATAAAATTTCATTTATACAAAATAACGAAAAAAAGAAAATAAATAAATAAAAAAAGATGAACGAAAGGAAACATCTGTCACGAACGAAATGTTTTAATTTTTTTGATAAACAATTATAAACAAAAAAAAAGCAAATTTTTTCTTGATTTCTTCTTGATTAATTCTTGATTTTCTCTAATAACGATTAAAGATGTTCATCAAACGAAAATAAAAATAAAAAGAAAAAACTTGAAGAGTAATCAAAATGAATACGCGCGTAACAAAATATTTTCTTTCAAGAGAATCACTTTAATATTTTTATAATGTCCTAGATAAATTCTAATTCTATTGTATTGTACATTCTATAAATTTGAACTGCACGCGTACACGATTAGGTAACTGGCGTTAGAAATAATGAACCATAAAAACTAGGACAATGTTCTCTTTCTTTCTCTTTCTATGTATTTGCAACTATAATGCATGCTAGCATGTGAACGTAATTTCGATCGATAGATATACTTTGCTTGTCACGTAAAATGAAAAGGAAAGAAAAAGAAAATTAAAGAAACGGAGGAAATAAATTACTTTTAATTGGCATATCTTAATTTTAGGTTTTCAATCTTAAGAACTGCATGATGCAATTGACAAGAAATTCGAAACGACCTTAAAATGTCATGAACATTGATATATATACAACAAAGAGAGAGAGAAAGAGAGAGAGAGAGAGAAACTTGTGATACAGAAAAAAATAAAAAGAATTTTTTATTATTATTAAATAAAGTCACGTATCAGAGATTGTTCAAGAAATAATAAAATGATTTCATCGTGATGCATTTAAACGATATATTACAATCAACAATTTGCGTATATCGCTAACAAATTTTTAAAAGTGCACGATTTAAATTCAAAATCTTTCAAGTTTATATGATATCAAATTTCAATATTCGTTTTCGATTTTTTTGCAATTCGAACCATTAATTCTACACCCTCTCCTTCTTTCTCTCTCTCTCTCTCTCTCTCTCTCTCTCTCTCTCTCTTTCTTTCTTTTGTTTTGCCGATTAAAAATTTAGAATTTATAATCATCAATAATAAATAATACACTTACTCTGAAAATAAATAGATATTCCTTCGTTACGCCGTTGATATTTACTCCGTCAATAGTCTGTTAATCAAGATTACACACAGAAATTTATTTTGATCTTGAATGATGGATCTTGATCTGCGAAGAAAAAGAGTAAAAAAAGGATGACGATAGAGATTTGTCAGGAAAAACTTTTAACCGAACGAGCTAGAGTCTAGTGTTGCTTGTGATACTGATATGATCGTGAATGATAGTGTGTCTTTCGTTGACTCAGAAAGCATAATGTCTTAAGCCTACTGTTTTTCGCTGAACACTCATCGGGGACCGAATCATACCAGTACCCACCTCCTATCCCCTAGTAAATATACGAAGTTTAGGTCACCACCATTCTACTCCTTCCATCACTATTGCTAACGTCATTACCACCATCTTGAAGAACGTCAAAACAATTTTTCTGATACTTTTTAGCATCGTTCCCTTTCGAAGACTTAATTGCAGAGATTTATAGAAATGTTCTATTATAATAGTTTTTCAAATGAAATCATTCATTATAAGCTAACCAATGTTTACCAAATTTGTTTCATATATTATATATATATATATTTCATATATTATATATATTATATATATTCATATATAATATATATTATATTGATATATATATATATATATATAAATATTGATAAATATATATATATATATATATATATATATATCAATATTTAACTGAGTACGTAATAACTACGTTAAGTCTATAATACAGAATAATATATGCGTTAACTTATTTTTCGAAAAATTGATTGATACATCTTTTTTATTAACTATTTAATGACAGAGTTGTTAACGATAGAGCTATAAATTAATAATTATATAATATCTTAGAAATATTACCAGAAAGAGTCTCTCATGGAATATTTATTTGTATAGTACTGTAACGTGATGTCAAATTAAATTTTTATAAATACTAATAATATATATACATATATATATGTATATTATATATATTATATATATGTAATATATAATATATATTATGATGTTAAAAAATATCTATCATAGATGCATAATGCTTGATACGAGGAATTACCAAGCAATTATTCCTTAAATATTCATTATTAATTATATATTCTCGGAAGTCAAAGCAGCATATTATTATTATTTACTAAGGAGGAAATGCGCTTGATTTTATTTAGATGAACTTCGATCGTCGTTCCAGAATGTATTGCATATTCGTTTCGCAAGGGTATCTCAATATACGTAACTGATGAAAGTTAAGAATCTTTAAGATTCAAACCAACTGTCTTAGAAAGTTTCAACAAACTAAATTTTGTTTATTCTACTGTATCAAAAGTTTCTTTTCTCATGAATCATTTACAGCACTTCTTCAAATGTCCATATAAATAAAAAAATATAATATATATCGATAATTCAATTATCATATAATTTATAATTTATCGATAAATTATACGTGTAATGTATACATAGCTTGATTTAAACTATTCCCTTATTAAAACATAAATTCAACTATTTTTGCAGTGCCCGAGAGAGAGAGAGAGAGAGAGAGAGAGAGAGAGAGAGAGAGAGCGAGAGGAAAGAGAGAGAGAGAGAGAGAGAGAGAGAGAGGAAGCGAGAGGAAAGAGAGAGAGAGAGAGAGAGAGAGAGAGAGAGAGAGAGAGAGAGAGAGAGAGAGAGAGGAAAGAGAGAGAGAGAGAGAGAGAGAAAAAACAATAAATTGGAATTAAAATATTCACGAATGCAAAATAAAGGTGAGAGAAGCTCGAACATTGATTCTTTAGGCCGCATATTCGACCTCTATTCGTTCGTAGAATTTCACTTTCGTTACCTGCCATTTTGCCTATACAGTAACTTTGGACCTTGCATACTCAGATAAATATATACGTACATATATATATACATATATATATGATGTATTGTATATATATACGTACGTATATAGTTATCTACGTAGGTATATGTATATACGTTTCTCTGTCTATCTCTTTGTGAAAAGGAAAGAGACAGGAAATTTACTTTCAACACTTTTAAGACGATTCGCGGTAAGGTACGTCAAATGTTGCGTTGTCATTTCTATTTTTGATTTTTCGCTTGCTCTTTTTTCACATATTGTTTATTAACAATTTAATTTTGACAAAAAAAGCGGAGAAATTAAGGATAATACTATATCCAGATGCTATTACCGTCTTCAATTCATGATTTTTGTTTTCCATAATTTGTTTGAAATATGTATGAATGCGAAAGTATTTTATTGATTTCATTCAGAAAAAGACTTTCTTTAGTTCTCTATGCACTCGAAATCTTGGTTTTTAGGCTCTCATGCGAACAATACAAATTGGATAATCATTTTTTATTACAATTGTTCCTTACCTGTTGTTCAATCGTTAAACTTATATAAAGTTCTATTATGCATTAAATTGAATGTTTTTTTCAACAATCCTTTTTGGTGATTCATTTGATTCGCATTATGTCTATATTTTATTTTATTTTTAAGAAATAAGATATATATAATATTATTTAGTATATAAAAAGATAATACTATATTAATACCTATACATATTAATATTGAAAAAGAGATTAATTTTCTTAGATATGATATTGCTGAAAAAGATATTATTCTCTTAATAGTTAGATATCAACAAAAATATACTTGTGTGAAGTATTACCGGAAAGTAATGTCGTTTCAGCGCATGTCGATATTTGATTATTAAAAATTGTTAAAAATTGTTAAAAATTTATTCGTTTGAATTTAATTTAAGAAAGCGACATTACTTTCCGGTCCCCCTAATATATATATATATATATATATATATATATATATATATATATATATATATTATATATAATATATATTGTATATATAATATATGTATATTATATTATATTATACAGGATGTATCGTATACATTACAGCTCCATTATTTGAAATATTTTTGTTATATTTGATTTCATAAAAAAAAATGTTCAAAACAAAGTTACAATATTTCAAGAGACGGATGATGATGGAAATTTTTCTCAAGCTTATTTTTTACATGAATTATATTTTTTGCAAGTATACATACACGCATTTTCGATAAAGATATGATTATGAATACTAAAGTAGTTCACCTTGATATCATTAATCTTCTTCCTCTAACATTATTTTTCAATCAAAGAATATATATGGCTTATTAGAATTGCATATATTTAAAAAAATATCCACAAACTAAACATTTTTCGACGTTATACTCTAATACTTTGTAATTCAAAATTGCAGGATAAATTAATTCACAATAAAAAAGGATCGTAGGGTTTTGTTTAAAAAAATACCGATGACTTTAAAATCTCATAAAAAATAACCTTGAGAAAATATCCCTTTCATCGTCAAATGGCCCTTGAAATAGCGTAATTTTCCCTTGAACATTTCTTCTATAAAACTAAAATTAACAAAAACACTTTAGATAAAGTTAAGCGTTAACAGAAACACTTCAGATAAAGTTAAGCAATACATTCCAGGTATAAGGTGTTACGTCATCACATACAATGTTAACTTAGGATTAGACGAGACATAAAATATTTACAGAAAATAACAGAGTAAAAGATACAATGGATGAGTGTGGAAAAATTTACATTTTTATCATCATTGTCAACTTATATTTTTCTTTGTCGTTTAAAATAGATAACATAAACTATCCTAAATTAAATTCCTAAGAAAGATTTTATTTTATTAATAAATACCCTGATTCTTGATGATACATCAAGAAATTGTAAGATACTGTAAGTCGGTAAAGTAAATATCGAATCTGTAAAATAAATATCATCGAGTCGATAAAATAGAAACTAGATCTTATTTTCCCCAATCAATGCCGCGGTTATTCCTTTGGACGTATTCATCCACGAATAAATTAACCACAGGACGAGTACACCAAAAAGAATTTTCACAAATAAATCAGCAATATATAAATATTTTAAAACTTGTCTTGCACGAGGTAAAGTTGAAAGATCGTCCTTTAGGTAATACTTTCTTGTTCCCAAAATATAATTTAATAGATATTCATCCCAAGATAATGCCTTAGTATCCATGAAGAAAATTTCTTTATCCGAGGAGCAAAGACGTTCTTCCAAATCTTTCTTCACTTCGTTCCTTTAAAAAATGTTGAGAAAAAAAAATATATGTAAATTTATTTACATAATAGCTTAAATGTTTATATACTTTCGTAAATAATACCTACCGGAATACCCATTCTTTAGTTGTATAATATTGTAATAATTCTAAACCATACGTAATTCTTTGTTGGACTTTCACTAAAAACGGCTCGTTTCCAGTTAAAACGATTATAGTGTCTAAAAAATATGCTGGTATAAAATGTAAAAATAACATAGTGAACCAATGTAAGATTTTCGATGAAGTTATTCTTCCACCTGGATACCAAAGTGGTCCTGAAAAAAAAAATATTAAAATTGAAGTTAAAATTTTTATTTCGGTCGGTAATAAAGAGACCTTGATTCTAACAATCATTATATAGCTAATGATATAACGTTGCACAGTACGTGACATAATTATTAATCCGGATAAATAACCAATGAAAATATCAAATTATGTGCCGATTATATACAAATTATCTTTTATTATATGTTAACTCATAGCGAATGTCAAGAGCAAAATAGAGATATTATTATCTCGATATGCTCTCATCAAGAGAGAATCAATTATTTAGCTTGAAGATCTTGAATCATGAGAAATCATGCTAACAATAAACTACCAGATATTTTGATATTCCAACAACACGTAGATATTTAAATGAAAAATAAATAGATTTTTCGTTTTTTATTGTTTACCTGAAAATGGATTCTTCAGAGTATGTTTCTTTCCAATTTCTAAAGCGCTGCCCCATGATATAGGATTTTCTCCACTTTCCGTGACATTCATGAAAATTGGTTTCTCAGGTTTTTCCAAACCAACGTGCCAGGCCAACGCAATAATGGAGTTAACAGCTATATCGCAAGGCATTAAATCGGTCAAGTAATTCGGGTTGCATAGCATCGTCCGTATGACACCCTTTCCTGCTCCAATCATCAATCCAGTTGGACCATTGATATTGTCGATCCAACCGGGTGTCGGTTCCTTCCATGATGCTATGACTGAAGTCAAAACAGAAAAACGTAAAACAAACGAAATAATGCTGATTATGAAAAATTCGTCATACCTATCGACGGACGAGCGATTCCAGCAGGCAAATTAGATCTATATAAAAGATCCTCGCTGAGAGATTTGCTAAACGCATAAGTATTCGGTTGTTTATCCAGCAGTTTCGGTGTCATAGCGTTTAATACGTTATCAGGTATAGTATTAACCATGGATATAATACTTTCAGGTGAAATTGCTGTTGGATAGGCACGTTCCTCTAACACTGCCTCACCGCACTGACAATAAGATGTGGATATGTGTATGAAAGACTCAAGATGTGGCATCTAAAAATTAATTTCCTTTTTATAAGATTCGTTTCAAAAATTTTATGACCTAATAATATTTCTTAAAAGATTATTATTACCTCTTTAGCTAACGCTAGGATATTCATGGTACCCTTCGTATTCATGTTGATTGCGGTTTTCAATGGAAGATCGAATTTAACGTTCGCAGCAGTATGAAAGACTACCGATATCTCTTTCATAATTCGTTCATTATCAGAAGCAATCAAAGCCAATCCATCCTCAGTTATTTCTCCAGGCACCACTACAAGTTTCTTCAATCTTTCGGGATACTTTTCTCGGAGCACTCTAAATGGTTCTTGCTGGAAAATATCAAACTCATTCAATAATCTACCTCTATCTCATTATTCTAAATCTAGATATGTATTAATAGGTAGATCAAATTCATTGAAGAAATGGTCCATTTAAATCGATATTTAAAATGATGTGTAAATCTCAGGATGAGATGGAGCAGGGGCAGGCGAGAAATTTGGTAGGGATATAACTTCAAGGTCATTTCTCTATAAAATATCCAGGGTATATGGCATTTGCCTTTCAATCAAAGAATTAACTGCTCCGTAACTTAATGACGTAAAATGTGAAAGGACCACTTCCATATCAAAAACATCGAGATTCATTTTCATTCGTATACTTGTTGTACGTAAATACATACATTCATATATATACTATATATTGGTACACGTATATTGTATATCTGTATCTATGTTTAGTACATCAGATGATTTGTATTATTTTCCTCCATTTTTAGTGTATTCATTTCTGTTTAATTATTTACAATTTTTTAAAGTTTTCTTTATTTATTTTCAAAAAGATAAAAAGAAAATGATCAATTTTGAAGAAAGTAATTGATCATTTTTGTGAGTAACTGTACTTGTACTTTTCGAGTACGATCGATTCTTATGTCCTTATTAAGCCCGTTTTTTTCTACAATAATATGAACCACGCGTAAAACGATAGGACAGACGAATTCGAGGCTAAACGTTCGCTTTCACTTTTTTCCAAGCATTACATGACCCACCTACTTTTTAAATCGTTCAAGATTCCAAACAATTTTTCCTTAATGATTCTCTACTAACGAATGTAGTAATATATTCAATATTATGCAAGTCATTAGAGTAAACAAAATTTAATTACAAAATTTATATAAAATGTTTTCATTTACGATTTTTTTGATGATATTTAGATGACATATTCCCTGACAATAGTAACCATTTATATAAAAGAATATGACAATGAAATTCTTCTCTATGTATCTTTTATTTAGAAAAAATTATGAAAGATAAGGTCAAAAGTCAACGCATTGATTAAAGATGTTTGACTATGATCGTGTACAAATATCTTGGAAGATTACTCAAGAAACATGAATTAAAGATGAGTATTAGAGAGTTTGATGACCTAGTTGGAACGTCTTTTAAATGTTCAAAGAAACCATCGATGATGGCCAAGTAAAAATATATTCTCGACAAATGTTTTATATCTTACTAGATTTATAAATATCCGCTTTATATTGCACGAATTGATATCTAGAACGATTGAAATTATATTTTACAGTTCATCGAATAGCATAACGACATTTGGCAAGATCGAAATTAATATCGGTAAGAAGGAATGACATAACGCAAGATCGGATTTACTTTCACACGATATTTCTTTCGTACGTTTGGTATGTAGATATGTGTATATAAGAATATATGTATAAATATATGTATGTATTCATACGTCTATCGAACAAAATACTCAGGAGAGTTTTCATGCGATATAAATAGATATTTATTTAGAAATGCTTCTTCTTCATTTAAATTAGATCACGTACATTTTTTATTTTCGATAATGTAAAGAAATGAGCAAATACGAATAAATCTTTCGAAATTATTTGAAGATACTTCTTAAATCAAGAGAATTGTATTGACTCTTAATCAGATAACAACCAGCTGTGATTTTTTGAATTTTTACATATTAATATCTTACGAATGTAATTAGATCATAATTGTATTCATAAAAAATAGATTTAAATATATTTACGATATAAATTTCGTATTATTATTAAAATGGTGATCATAAAAGAAAATTAATTTCTTTTATTATTTATGATGATCACGGATAAGATATATGATCATGGCAGAAAGCTTATTAATTAAAAAATTTATTTATTACTTCCTGTCATGCAAAATAGAATCTTTACAAAAAATCGATATTATTTATTATCGTTTTTGTTTGGCTAATTTGCAATATCGTAATTGTGTAATTTATTACCGAAGCGGAGAGGCCTGCAAGAAGGAGGAGAAAGAGAATTCCTATTGTAAGAGTGATTACAAGAAATTATTATATAAAACTTCGAGATATGTTGTCGACTGCTAAAACTCCTATAATAGATAAAAATACTACTATTAATGATGCATTCTTCAGTTGAATTTCAACATCGATTGTTTCCTGATAAATAATACGATAATCATCGAAATAATTGAACGATTGTATTAAGCATTAAGCATGACGCTTATTACTTATTTTATCATTAAGACTGCTCATCGCCCTCTCTCTCTCTTTGTCTCTCTCTCTCTCTCTCTCTCTCTCTCTCTCTCTCTCTCTCTCTCTCTCCCTCCCTTTCTCTCCCTCTCGAATCATGTATCACTTCAACAATATATTAAGAAGAAAAGAAAAAGAAAAGAAAAGATTTAAAAACGAGTTAAGGAAATATCCTTTTCCTCGATGTTTATATTTCTCTACATAGGTTCTCTGTGTCAATAATAGATATCAACGTATGATTTGCTTCTTGACAAAAAAAACTCTATTTAGACTTATTATATATACTAGTAAACATCATTAAAAATAATAATAAATAAATAAAAAAGGATAATAATAATAATAATAATATTAATAATAGTATTAATAATAATATTTAAATAATATTTTTTCTAGATGACAAATTATTTTTAATCAAAAAAATTTGAATAAAAACTTCAAAATATAAAAATTGTTTTTTTTCTTTCGTACTCGATTAACTTCATATGCATTACTCTTTCTATATCCTTCTATAAAATAACTTTAAATTGTCTTTTAAATAAAAACAAATTAACCCTTTGGGCTGGCAATTGTTTCATGGATTCGCGTGCCGAAACTGTATACAAAACCATAATTTGACGCGAGCCATGAAGATACAATAGTGTCATTTCAAGACTCGCTTCAAGAATTTTTTCTATACAGATTTTAGATATACAATAATTCTGTTTATAGACAGATATTATATAGATCTGTTAGTTTTTATAATATTAATTTTTATAGTATCCAATTTTCAATACAGGTTTGGCAAAGAATACCAATTATCTAAGAATAAGATGTGTTCTTAATCCACTATTTTTTGATCTAATATATAATTATGATCTAATAATCTATACTTTCTGATGCATTAGTACCCGAATTTTTTACTACTACTAGGTTTTGACTTATCTTATATCTTAAATTTGACATAATATTCTAATTTACATTCGCACAGATTATTATATTTTACACCAAAGCGTACTATTTTAATGGATTGAATTATTTCTATGATAAGCGACCTTCATACTTTATTATAGATTCATCTAATGTTATTATACTTTATTATAAATTCATCTATATATTCTTAGAAGTATAAATATACTCAAACATATCATTTAGATAATCAATTACGAGTCTTAATTTACATAATTTAAATTAATTAATGTAAACAAGATTTTCACTCATTTCTAATTCTAAAACAATAAATAACTATTCACTAGCGTGGGATATTATTTTAGTACTAGAGATTAAATAAAAAAATATGAATAAATACAAAACAAATAAAAAATGAATAAATAGATAAACAGAACAGAAATTGAACAGAATTGAAAGATAACAAAAATTTGAAGTAGATCGAATAATGAAGCTTCTCAACATTTTAGCTAAAGTAAGATTGTGATTAAAAAAAAAAAAGAAAAAAGAAAATAAATTCCCAAATAATAAGATTTTTTTTCCTTATAGAACATACATTAGATTTTTCATAGAAAAATTATTTACATAAAACAGTAACGCTTTTTGAGAATATAGTTTTAAAGAGATTGGAAAGTTGATAAATTGCTTGTCTATAATCTGTTTTCTATTTATACGATAATATACATTGTAATAATATATACGCCTGTAGAAAAGTCAAAAACATAAAATAAGTTTTTTCTATATAGATATAGGTTTATAATTAGCGTAGGAGAAATACTTAGAGATTAACGTACGATTTTTGTACAAATACATATACATACACACGTACGCACACGTATATGTATATACATACATATATATATATATATATATGCATGCATGTTTGACTATCAATTAAAGTCGATAATTGTATTGAAGAGATTAAAATGGGTTTAAAAAATACAAAAAAAAGAAAAACAAATGAAACAAAGAAACACTTTTTCAATACTAGAGAAACGTTATCGTTAGCTATCAAAGGAAAACAAAGTAACGGGAAAAGCTACTACTAAGAGGATAAACGAACGAGAGACTAAAAGATCACTTTGCAGAGTAACTTGTAATGTGTTGTAAGCGCATTCCCTGCACTTCATACTGGTTCTACCACTCTCTTGAATGAATAAACGAATGTAAACGTGTATCGACCTGTGAGGTAATAAAGAAAGAAAAAATAATATACGAAAAATATATATATATTATCGTATAATAATATACAAAAAATATAATATATATTTTTATTATACCTATAGAAAATCTATTGTCGAATAATAATCTTTCGTATTATATTGTATAAATTAAACGAAGATACCATATAAACGCTAAGAAATTAAAAATTAATAAAATAAATACGGATATTATAAATGAATGTCAAATATGTTGGTTACGTAATAAGAGAATTATATTTTATTAAGATTTCATTAATTCAAATTTATCTCTCATGACGTAGCGTATAACCTTGTCGACGACAATAAAAAATTAATTTGAATAACAAGAATCGTCTTCCACGAATACGAGCTTTATCTTTTATATTTGCTTTTCTTTTTTACTTTCTTTTTTTTTATTATTTTTCTTCTTTCAACGAAATTTCACAATTAGCCCAAGTTTTATTTTCATTCTTAACCATGTTGCAATGTCATTTGTACATTATAAACTTTTCTCCTGTCACTAATCAATAATGTCATATTGCATAATCTCGAAACCATCTACGTTTCGACAGCATTTTTTCTTTTTTTCAACATGCACCTGTCTGTCTCTCCATACTTTCGCATTCATTTCACTCGAGTTTTTTATCCACTTAGTCATTTTTGACGTCACGAATTTCCGCCTAATTTCACTTTCACAATCTCATAATAACCGGTATTTAAAATATACCAAAAATATTTACCCTTTATTATTTCGAAGATGATTTATATTAAAAATGTTTATATTATTTAATATGATTTGATTTGATTTGATTCAATCGACTTAATTTGATTTATACGATTTGATTTAAAAATTATTGTAGCAATATGAAAAGAAAGATTAAAGAAATAGACTTTGTAAGATAGAAAATGAAAAGCAACAGAAACGTAATAAAAGAATATAATAAAATAAAATGAAAAAGATTTTACGAGAAAAAAATATGTTTCATTTCTATTTCATAAAATTTTAAAGAAAAAGAGGGAGAGAGAGAGAGTGAGATAAGCTCATAAAACTTGTTACAAGGAAAATTTAATTCGAAATAACTTTTGTTCGATAGATTTATGTTCGTTGATCAATGGATAACTAAATGCTAAATACAATTTAAGGTATTCCTTAGGGGCACATTAATAACTCACCTCGATGATGACTTTCAATCTGAATTGCGAATCGATTCCTTTCTTTCCTCTAATTATCAAGAAAATATTACCAATATCAGGACAGCTCATTAATAATTTGTAAATCAAAACTTTTCCGAGGAATCCAGTAGCCCCCGTAATAAGGACGTTTCTCTTTCGAAACCATTCCGGTATCGATGGTGTCGTAACCATTATTTTTATTTTTCTTGTTCCCTCTTGAAAACTGTAACAATGCAATATGAAATATGTGAACGTCAATGTGAATTAAGAATATTCACACATACATACATGTGCGCGCGCATGAGTACATATGTATACATATATATATATATATATATATGTATATGTATATGTACACATTTACTACTTATTATTATGTGGATATTTAATATGAAAATATATATATAATAATATATATATTATAATATATTATTTCTTCTATATATAACATATAACAATAAAAATACACACACATATATATATAATTAATATATATATATCAAATGATATATACATATATATATATATATATATATATATATATATATAACAATCCACAATTTGACCTTGAATTTCAATGTGCATAGAATGAATTCTCTTGCACGATGTTACACGTTCGACGAAGGGAGGTATAAGTTGCTTTCAAAATGCCAAGGTCATTGCGGTTCATTATTATTCCATTGTTAATTCAACAGTTTTTATGAAAAAACGTTACACTGAAGGAATAATTTTCTTAAAGTATGTTTCAAAATGATTATTTGATTGATCACTCAAATATCTCCAGTTAATTCTTTTAATTTTCTTTCTTTTTTCTTTCTACATATTTAATAATGAATATTTAAATAAATTATTTGCATATACGATTATTTTTATTTCTTGATGTTCATTATTCGACCGTTCGTTTAATGTTACATTCGATAACATATATTTATTATATATTATATAAAATAAAACATATTATATATAATTTAATTTAATAAATATTATTATATTAAATATATGTAATATGCCTATACTATATATCATTATATTGTAATAATCCAAAGTAAAAATCAACCATTTTTGTAATACATACATATGTAATACATACATACATATGTAATACAACAATGTGCACTAAAACTAAAATTTATATATACACAAAATATTATATGAAATATATGTATTTTCTATATTATATAAATATATTTTTCAAAACTTAAAATTTTTTCGTTCACAGTCATTTATTAATTATAAATCAATATCTTTGTGATAAATTTTTAAACGTCTGCATATTTATATTTCTAAGAATTACATATAGTTATTTATATTTCTAAAAGTAACAAAAAGTTTTATTCACAAAGAATGATAAATAATAATAAAACTAAAATAAAAACAAATAAAATAAAAGTTAAGAAATGAACATAAAGAAACACCAAGTCATTTACTTACCTGTTTCACAGAACTGAGATCCCAGGAATGCTCGTTGTCAAGCGATTATAAGAATCCCAAAGGAATTAGCAAGTGTCTTGATTAAAATTGCGATTATCTCTTTTCCACGATTATTTGTAGATATCGAAGACAAGAAACAAATAGTTTAGAAGATAGAACGAAATAGAAATTTCTGCGATTGGTTTTTTCGAAAAAAAAAGAGAAGTCTCAGCGAGTTAATCAATTTGAGTTCCGTAAGTATAACCGTCTCGATAAAGACTGATCTTTCTCAAAAATAAATGCTATGTAGCAAAGCAGAGAGAAAGAGGTAGAATGATTTCGAATTTTAATAATTCATACCCAGCGATCGCAGAAACGAACTGAGAGAAAATACTCGTTCTCCGCGACGTTTTATCCCCATCTATCGTATATTCACCTACCACGATGAACCATGTTGTTAACCTTGATACTTGGAGGTAGAAGGTAGCAAACACTTCAAAATACGTTTCCCTTCGCTCTCTTTTATTCTTATACGTCTTCTTCTGTCGTCGATCCATGATTTCATCTATAGGTTTTACGGTAGATTCATCATACTTCCCTATATATTTGGATTTTTCCCAGAAAGATTCAGATTTATATATTTTTTTGTTTTTAATAATGAAATTTCCCTTCACTTTTTTTATTCCCTTCAATCTTTTTTATAAAATATCAAATTTGCTGTTTTTATATTTATTTTAGTAGATTTACATTTATTTTCTATATCAGTCCTATAATTACAAAATCGTAAGACATTTATAAATGAAAACTTTAGAAATATTAATTTTCCACATAAAATTAATAGTTTAACAGCAATAATAATAATATCATTCCTCGCAAGTAGCGAAATATATTGCATATACTTGAAAGTACATAATCTCTTTTTATATAAAAAATATATAAGACTATCAAAAAGTGCAAGGAAAATTCTTATTTTCTCGTCTTGCTTATTTTCTCTTCGGCTTACTAATTGATTATTGTTGCATCATTTATTTATATTCGATAGATTTACTTTATTGTGATAAATGAAACGAACTCTTCACAGTTAACTGCCGATAAGATAGAACACGATAAAAGATGTTTTATTGACTTTATGCATCTGAAGAATATTATTATATTATTAAATATACATATATGAAATAGATTTTCAACGTTTACAACATAAGGACAATTTTAAATATTTTTAACTATATTCATTATGTGCAATATTACAAAAAAGTAGAAAATATCCATTGTACAATTATCATGTAGTAGTAGGTATAGTAGAAATATTCATTGAGAAGTGTACTCGTATCTTGAGTTCAATTTTAAGATCAATTATCTTATCTTTGAAACGTATCTTACGTTTCAATTATGAAATCAATTTTTTATTTCAAATATCTGCTTCTTTCGTATACATGATTCCTACATTTATTATTAGACACAATTACAAAATTATTTGGTATTAATTTTCAAAAATATATATTGACAAATATCAAATAGAAAACGTATATATATAAATTATTTATATTTTAGATTTGTGGGTTTATGTAAGAATATCAACAAATCACTATATTAGATCATCTTAAAAAATTACAATGGATTTAAAAATATAATTAGATGAGCCATCATCAATCTGCATAAAATATATTTAACGTTTAAAAATAATAAAAAATTGGAAAATAGAAAATACATTTCATTATTCTTACATCGTATTTTTCAAGTATTTTTTAGGCTCCTTATTTTGATAAGTTATTTTGATGTTATTATATTGATAAGTTATTACACCTAATACTAGATCTAGAAAGTAATCCTCTCAAACAAATAATTTAATATCCATGTAGAATTTATCTTTCTTGGATAAAGATTTATTTATTTTCATAAAAAACGGGTTATCAAACATTCATTTCATGACAATAAACCTTTTTAGACAGAGTAATAATTTATTAATATTGTTGTACAAATCTATTAGATTAAAATATGAATTATATATAATAAGTTTATAAATTTAAGATGCGAATACTAAAGAGTATGTACGTTGAATTTAAGTATTATATAAAATTAAGAAACAATATATGTATATGTCATATATATCATATATGTACTTAATTATTGTAAAAAGAAATAAACACAATCAAATTACACATTTTATATATATTATTATTTATATATATATATATATAATTTCAAAACAGACATTATAATGAATACATTAAATAATACAAGAATCTATTAATGAAACAGAATAAATGGAAAATATAGTAAGATAGAAAAAATCATCATTATAGAACATAATAAAATTTGATTGAATTTAAATGCAACTATTTTTCATATATCGAAAGCAATATCGATTTACAGATCTCACCACTTGTATGTTGCTGCATACGAAGACGCAAAAATTAAAACTCTACTACTAATGACAAATACTTTAGAACAACAATAATTATTATAATTTGGAAACAAAATTAATTGTGAAATGAAAAAAAAATTTTTTTCTAATCAATCGAGATTAGACGAAAATTTATGAATCCTTTTGATGCCGATAAACGCGATCTATCTGATAAAACCAATAGAATAGAACATTTTGATCATGTTTTATGAACTTTCATTCCCAAATATTAACGCTGATATGAACACGTTCCAAATATTAACGTTGATAATCATCATGAAAACTGAATGAAACATGAAACTGAATCATGATCATCATGAAACTGAAAATAGAACGCAGTGATTACTATACACATAGTCTATATACATCATATAAAGATTACATATCTAAATCAATATCTATCTAAATCATATATAAATCAATATCTTATTAAACATTATTTCATTATGAGAATACATAATATCACAAAAATTATTGCCTAAAACACAACAGAAATACTTTAATCTTTTGTAAAATGAAAGATAGACCAATTTGTTTTTCTTTGTTGCATTACATATATTATCTTATTATCTAACATTTAACTCTATGTATAATTTCTTCAGATGATGCAAACGGCTCTTTGAAATTTGTGCTCCTAAACTACCTAAACCTTTTTATAATTAAACAAGTAGCAATTAAAATAATATGTGAATTTTATATAATAAATTAACAGTCAAGTGTGAATATAAAACATGTAAATCATTTTATAATTAAATAAGAAACGAATAAAATAATATGCAGATTTTATGTAAGAAATCAGAAATTTAAAACACTATATATTTGAATAAAACATTCAAAATTAATAGGCAAATATTATATAATAAATCAGCTATCTGTGACCATAAGAAATTTAAAGTGCTTTATATTTGAATAAAACAGTTAAAATTAATATCTAAATGTCATGTAACGAACCAGTTACCTGCAAATATAAAAAATTTATAATATTTTTATTTAATAACCACTTAATAACTACTCACACTTAATAGTAACAAACAACAAAGAGTGAAATCGATTTTTGCCGATTTAGATGATATTTCCTGGAACGAAAATCAATTCTATATAAATCAATTAAAAATTTGTTCAACATTTTAAATAAATAAAAGAAATCATTCTAGTCCTCAGTATTTAAATATATTATTATGTGTTTTTATTATTGTTTTACTTTAATTTGTTATGCACTAAAATATATAAAAAATCTAAAACACAAATCAATTTCATATAATAAATTTATAATCATCATTAATTTATTTTTATGTCAAATATGATACTACTACAATTCTAGAAACATTATTTTTGGCAATATTGTTAATACCATTGATAAAGGGATACTTTGCAATATTTAACATTGAAACTTTAAAATAAAACTTTCTGTAAGAAAAAACTACATAAAAGGTATGTGTACCCTTATTTATATATAAATCATTTAAATATAAATCAATAATTATATGTGGAACAAAATGAAATGTTCTCTATTTATTGTTATTTCTTGAAAAGAATATTGTGAAAGATTAAAATATTTAAATATTGGTTCATTAAGTATCTGTATTAATGCACTTATTCATTTATTTATTTTTGATCATTCTAAATGAGAAATGTATATCCTTGCTATATTTATTTGCATCCCTAAATGCAGGCATATCATTTCTCAATGTAGAAATCAAGTCTTGTAGATTTATATGAGTGATCTGATAAGTTTCCAGCCTAACAAAGATACAAGATATTTTTTCTTCAAATTTATTTTTATTTTTCTACATGGTCTCCTTGTAAGTCTATATACTTCTTCCAGCAATGATCCTACCTTTTTAACCTGTTCAAATAGTACTCGGCGTTTTTCTCTGCAAAATAATTGTTTACGAAGGTAATGTCCTCCTCATTTGACGAAAATCTTTTTCCTCCGAGCGTAACTTTTAGCTTAGGGAACAAAAAGTTTTGCTTGGGGCTAGATCTGGCGAGTAAGGAGGGTGTGATCAAGTAGTTCAAATCGTAATTCGTGGATTTTCGCTATGGCAAACGCTGAGGTGTGAGATAGCTTTTTTGATGAAACAATTTTTTTTTCTGCAAATGTGGCCATTTTTCCACAATTTCTGTCTTCAGTTTGTCAGTAATGATACGTAGTATGCTCCTATAATGATTTTATCTTTTTGAAGATAATCGATTAATATAACTCCATGACTATCCCCAAAAATAGTCGCCATTAATTTCCCAGCTGAAAAACAGTTTTTGCTTTTTTTAGAGCCGATTCCTCCTTCGCAATCCACTGTTTTGACTGTATTTTTGTTTCTGGGGTATAATGATATATCCAAGTTTTCTCCACAGTAATTAATCGGCGCCAAAACTCTGATTTATAGTCTAAACTTCGCCAACAGAGCGTTAGAAATGTTTATCCGAACATGTTTTTGGTCTAACATAAGTAAACGCGGTACTCAATGCGCGGATAGCTTTCTCATGCCTAAATCTTGATTCAATATGTGACAAACATGTTCTTTGGACATATTTATAGGCTCTGTTATCTCTTTCACTTTAATTCAACGGTTATCTAGTACCTTTGATGAACTTGAGCGATGTTATCATCAGTGGTTGCAGTTTTTGGACGTCCCGAATGTTCATCATCTCCCAAGCTAGTACGGACACGTTTAAATCCAGCTGAAAAAATTACAAAAATTTCACGATGATAAATGATGGTGCAGAGTTTCCATACACAGCATTCAACTCGTTTTTTATTTACATAGGCATATTGCCTTTCAAAAACAAATATTTAATGATAGTTCGATACTTGATTTTTTTCGTTTTCATAAAAACACTCACATCGATTCACTCAAACGATTGTCAAACAACAACTGCGCATCCAAAATGGCTGAAATTTTTGTTAATTTTAAAAAATGCGCTAACACATTCTCTAGTTTTTGTTGACGAGTGTTATCATCATGTTGAGATCGGAAACTTTTCATATCACCTTCGTGTAATCAGAATAATCAGAATAATGAGAATCAGATTACAAAAGGATAATGATAATGATCATAATGATTACAACATATTACACATTTTACAATTCTTGGTAAGGATGCGTTGACATTATTTTTATCGCATAAGGTCTTTGAGCGAACCGCTGTAGTACTATATTAACATGTAAGTATAAAATATGTATATATTTCATATATATATGTACATATCAAATATGCAGTTATGAAAATGAAAGGGAAAAAATATATGATTATTCTGAATTAAAAATCAATATGCTTAAATATTCAGATGCACTTCTGAGTGCAATGTTGCTGTAGGTAACGAACGTCCACAAAATATTTAACGAGCGTGATTCTATTTTTGTAACTAAAAATCTACTTCAAGAAAAAACTTTGCTTAATTTTAAAACTTCAAAATGTAAGGGCTTGATTTTAATTTGAAAATAAAAAATTCAAGAGCTCGACTTTAATTTAAAAAAGAAAATGTAATGATACTCTACGGCGGGAGATGAACAAACACATGTGCTATTCAACGCCGTTAAATCATGGAGCCTTTCTACCATAACAAATCACGTACATAGGTCCGATACCTGAGAACACATTAATGCATATCAACTCTTCCACACAGTGACCAAAATAGGGATAATGTTCTATATAAGCAGCGATATATCTTCTTCAGACTGTTACAGTAAAGATTTTGAAACAATTACGACAAGCTAATTACAATGAAGCAACAAACCTATTCTTAATTTCAAATCGGTCATCAAATTATATTTTCGAATTTTTTATCCTTAGTTCTTAATTTATTCGAAATAATCTTAAATCTATTACTTACGATATATACTAATTTTTATATGTGTCAATTATATTTATTATTTTCTATGCATTTATCATAAAATTAGTACTTAGCGTACTAACATCGTATCTAGTACGGATCATTGCGAAACGCACATTACCATCAAAGAAAGATATACATATGAGAGAAAAGTTTGCATTTCAATTTACTAATACTACTTACTCTACTCACACGAAAACAATTGTTACGTACGCGTAAGAGAAGAATAACCAAATAAGCTTATACATCAATATAATAGAGGCATGGTGAGGACAGCGTAGCATCTCAAGAAACCCTATCATCCCGCTTCTATCTCTCTTAACGAAAGAGACTTTCCACATTTTTTATATTGGGATGCACCAACTCTCACGTGGATTTCCGGAGAGCCCGGAAATAATTCAACTGGATTAAGGTAAAAAGGTTAACATCTCAATTTGTTCTACCTGTTTGGCATTCTAACGGTATCAATCCCGTGTCATAACTGCACATAGCAGATAAGGCCGAAATTGGTACAAATTCCGTAAGGTAGAAGCTGCTTGCGAAATATTATTATATTCTTGAGGTCCGTACCATACGGGACGTAACACTAATCTAAATCGACTTAATCCCGACTTGATCTCATTTTACGCAATGAGCCTCAAACCACTCGTTAACGCACGCATTGAACGCTACACAATAGTTGCAAACTAAGGGAGGGTTGGGAAGTAAAAAACATATTCACTGTTTTTTTTTTTTTTTTTTTTTTTTTTTTTTTTTTTTTTTTTAACCTAATGAATGGTAAGTGCTTGCAACGTAAAGTATCGATTTCTTCTGAAGTGGTTATATTCGCGAATGAATCACCCCAAATGGCACTGACGAATCCCAACATATATTTTCAACTGCGTTTTCTACTCTACCTGGGTGCGTCTCAATTTTCTAATGATCTTTATTTATTTGCTTATTTATTTATTTATTTAAAAAAAATAACAAAGATTAAAGATTCATACATAAATATTTGAATTACCCCTACCCTAGCCTGTGGACAATCAATGGACTCAAAGAATCTACTAATCGTGAACAATTACACAGGCACATTTAATCGAATGCTCCAACAAAAATAATATTTATTCTAATCAATGAACCTATTATAAACTAACTAGTGATTCCTAAAAAGTGTGAAAAAACAAGTTCTTATCCTGCAGGATACTGCATGAGGATGCTACCTGAATATTAATCACGCCACGATTAAAAAGAAAGGCATTGGATTGTTTCCATTCTAAATCGGACTATGCGAGACTATCGATTGCAGAATTGTTGGTACAAATTAAAGCAATGTTTCACCTTTTGACAATGAAAATGGCCGCAAGAAAACGATTCGAAGAACGTTTACGACGAAAAAGGGAAAGCTTCAGCGGATATTCATTCCGTATCAATTCCATTTTGCCATTTTATTTTATTTTTTTTTAAGCAATACAACAGTCGATTTATTGATGATCTGAAACAGAAATAAAAGCAAAATTATTAATTTTATTGTTACAATAAAAAATTGTTAAAATTGTTAAGAAAACGGTTAAAAAAAGCTTACTTACTCAAATGCTTTGTTGATCCTTGCACAAGGAATATCCTAAGTAGCTGCATACAGAGAACCAATTGTCAATAATAATCTAATAAATTATCTAAAATAAAATAACAACTGCAGCAGTAAACTCGATGATGAATAATCTAAAAAGTATAAAAATTTCTATATCGTCCTATGTAATAATAAATTCCTTTATAAATTAATCGTAATAAAGTTAGAGTAAAAATGTTCAATAATAAAATATCTAATTAATCCGAAATTAATAAATTTGCTAGAATCCGTTAAAATACTGTATAAGAAAAAAATTTTCTTTCCTTAAGAAATTCGAACGTTCGACTGTCCTTGTTTTATTCTTGATCCGAAAATTTTAATATCTTTATTATTCTTATTTATTTAAAGTGCTAATTCTACTTCGTGATTATATTTCATTTTTAAAGATATCTATTAAATTGAAAATCAATCATACTATTTCGCAAACATAAGCATTGACTCTATAATCGCATTGCACATGACCATCAACTGAATATCTATTAAATAAAAATGATAAAAACATTGTGTTTACTTCCGCAATTTATATATTATTCTCCAAAAAATAAAGAAAACATTTAATAATTCTTAAAACTTGTAAGCTATATTAAGAGAACTTGTAAGTTATATTAAAAGAAATGATAAAAAACAAACAAACTGAAGAAAATATTTAAAATTTTGTACATTTTCGTAAAACACTATATTTTGTTTCCATATTCATCATATACAATTTAACGATAACGAAAAATAGAAGCAAAATCAAAAATTTTTATTTATAATTATGAAAAAATATACCTGTCTTATTTTATGATTTATTATTACATATATATAATATAAACGGAAAGAAAAATATTAATATTTAAGGGATGTATGGTATTTTTCAAAACATTTTCCAAGATGTAATTTTTTGAAGATTGCGTAATCATGGCAACAGAAGGCAGATTACCAAGCAAAAGAAACCTGCATTATCGCAGAGCCGGCGTTAAAGCGACAGACTTCGAATCCCGCGTTTTCGCGGGGCCGGCGTACAATGTGTTAATATAGAACAAAAGTGTTTATTTATTTATATAAATATGTGCATGTATATACGAGTCTATGAAATCCATACAACTTCATTAAAATGTTACAAACAAGTTACAATATTTTGCAAGCTTCCAGTTTGCAGCACAACAATTCAGAAATATGATCAAATAAACATTTTACGAAGTCGACTATCTCGACGATGCACCTGTTTCTTTTCACACTTCGATTCAGTACTATTTCGACATAGTAAATGGCACAATTTATATATAATAATTAATAATGTACATCAGTTCTTGCGTAAAAATTAATTTTACCTCCTTTAAATAACTGTTTTTAACAACGTTATTGACAAAAGTTTCTCAAATTTTTATAATTTCTTTTTTATTATGCTACTTTTTACAATCATATCAGGAACGATGAAATTAATGTAGTAAGTATATCACTGAATGTAGTATAATCCAAACAGATAAATTTACAAAATGAAAACAGTAACTATAAAGCTACAATTATTTTTCTTATTTCATTTTGCAAGTTTTACTTTAAGATACATAACGCATCATAATCATAAAGCTGATGATATGATTATTGTATTTAAATTGTGAACAATAAATGATACTGGAATACTTCAAATAATATCATAAGTTGTAACATCAATAAAACGAAGATATCTTACTTATATTTTACGAGAAGTTTTTTCCATAATCGTCGAGTGTTTGTAGAATCGTTGTCATATTCTTACAGTTAGTACATAATTTTCAAAACAATCATCCTGATTGACCTTGACAGAATTTTGTTTTATCTCGATGGACAAATCGAACTCTACAAAGTTAACTATAGATAAGAAAGAAAATACATTTTCCTTGATAAAGAATGTTTTGTAAACTTTTTGCATCTGAAAAATATAATTTTATTAGTTATATGCGAAATCTTCAATGTTTACAACATAAGAATGATCTTAAATATTGTTTAATTATATTCAAAGCAATATTTCAAAAAAGTAAAAAATACATATATTTATATTCATCTTACTACATATGTGCCATAAATTTTTCATTAAAACATTTAGTACTCCTAAATATTGTATTATAAACTATAAATAGTTATAGATGTTTTTCTTCCTGCAAATATAACATTTTTTTAACACATTGTCGCACACTTTTAATTTGACGATCGTGCTCAGAAACACTTTTTTTTTCAATTGTTTATGACTGCCATATGAAAGTGAGCGTCAGTCATCATATACAAGATGGCTGCAATTGTCACTTGCCTACATATCGCCAAAAATCGGACGGCTATAGCCGTCATTTGCGACAACGTGTTAAATATCAAAAAATAGAACCTCGTGTCTCCATCTCTCATCTTTTAGATAAACTCTTGATTATTAAAATAAATCTAGAATTATGTTCAAGAGCATTTATGGTGCTCTTATAGCATACATAGTATAAGCATAGATATTTGTTTAAACTATAAAATCATAAATGTAAAATCCATGCTGTGTAAATGCTTAATCGACTAACATAAATGCGAAAAGATATTACTACACTATTTTGAACTAAAATAATTAAAAATTCTTTTGATTAAAATTCTTGTTTAACTTTGATAATCAAAGACTCATCCAAAAGATCAAAGACGAAAATTGATAAAAAAGATTTTTTTTTATTACAAATTACACTTGAATATTTTTATTACTTTTTTTTTATTATTGTTTATATTTGTTTTATTTTGACACGATTTTTACAAAAGAAAATATTTTTTTCAAAAATTAAAAAAGTAATTGCGTGTCTTAATTTTTAATCCTACGAATGAGCCCTTATTATGATGTAATCTCTTGTATATATTCGACGACGAAAGCTTTAACATAAATTATTGGATGTATCCTAATGTGCAACTTTATTTTAGTTAAAATGAATTTTAAAAAATAAGAAATGAATAACATTCATCATGTAATAAAAGATCATATTATTCCAGATAATGTATTATATAAACAAATAATAAATAACCTTTATATAATATTTAAAGTTGATCGAAGAGAAGATACATGATCGGAACGGTCATGCCTGTTTTTGTCCAAGTTGAGTTGAACGAAACTTTGACCAGCCACCAACAAAATCCTAATAATAAAGCTTGCAAGCTTAGATGGGCCACCATCAATCTGTACAAAACATATTTAACGTTAAAAAATACAAAAATATCGGAGAATATACAAAGCATTTAGTTTTTCTTACATCATATTTTTCGAACGTGCTTTTTCAAGTGTTTTTTTAGGGTCTTTAGATAGATAAATTCTCACACCCAATACTAGATTCAAAAAGTAATCCTCCCAAACCAATGATTCAATGTTCATATAGAATTTATCTTTATCTTCCTCAGACAAAGATTTTTTTAAATCCATAAAAACTGGATTATTAAACTTCCATTCCGTAAAAATGAACTTTTCAAGACGGTCTAGAGATTTATTAATGTTACTGTGCAAACGTACTAATCTAGAATATAAATTATTTATAATTTATATGTTCGTATTTATTGAAGTATACTTTTCAAAACTTACATTGGTCGTCCTCCAAATAATCTTGTAATTGTATCCAAAATAAATGCAGGAATCATGTGTACAAAAAAGGCAGAAATTTTAAATAAAAATATCGAGCTTATAATTTTAAGATGCGGATACCAAACAGCACTCTTCAATGGATATTTGTGTAGATATGGAGTAATTTTTGACTCTACGCATTCCCATTTAAAGGGATTACATGTACTTGATGTACAATGATATACTTTCACATTATTTGTACTGAAATAAATAAAATACATATTAAAATTTGCTTATAATTAATATCTTTTTTAAAACTAATAGAAGATACAATAATTTTATAAAGAATTTATTAAAAAGCTAAAATTTAAGTTACCTATCACGATTAATAGCATAAGCAGCAGTAATGAGAGTATTCACAACAATATCTACTGGAATATAATCATATATCAAAGATTTAGCAATAGGTAATCTCCGCACAACTCCTTTACTGGCACCCATAAGGAAGCCTGTTGGCCCATTTTTAGATATGGTCCATCCAGGTACTGGTTCCTTCCATGATCCTACAACTATAATCATAAAAAGATATATGAAAACACATGATTTGCATTCTAAATATTTATTACTTTAATATACATTATTCAAAGCTCACTCATAGAAGGTCGTACTATCGCAGACGGTAAGTGAACATTAGCTACTTCGTGCTCAGCTAAATGTTTGGTAAATGTATATGAATTTGGATGTTCCCCTAATAGTTTTGGAGTTTCTTCTTCTAATGCATCATCGTCCAGTTCTTTTACTAATTTTAGTACTTTATTTACATCCTCTGGAGCTGGATAAATTTTTTCTTGAACATCACGCAATACTGAATTAACATAAGCACTGGAAACATGCACCAAAGCCTATAATACAAAAGTAATTGTGATAATAAGATAAGCAAGATTTAAATATATTTATAGATAAAATATCTTCAAATCTATCTTCAATAATCTGGTTTACCTTGAGATTCCTAATTTCCTGACAAAGCTGAACAACTTTTCTAGTACCTAGCAAGTTAATATGAACAGCATTTTTTAAACTAGCTTCAAAATCCAGAGTAGCAGCAGAATGTACAACAATTTGTACGTTTTCTATTAGTTGTAACCGATCTTCATTAGACAAACCTAAATTGTCTTCGCCAACATCACCAGGAACAGCAATTAATTTTTTAAACAATTCTGTCTTATTTTCTTCTTTCAATCTATCAAAGACCTAAGTGAGTTATTGCACAAAATATAAGTGTATTTAATAAAACATAAAAATGAAACATATTAAAAAGAAAATTTTATAACGCAATCTTACCGAATTTTGTATCACCTCTTCTAATCTCTCGTTAATTTGCTTTCCCTTTTTCGGTCTAATAAGCAAATAAATATTTTTTAGATCTGAACAAGATCTAAGAAGCTTTTCGATCAAACAAATACCAAGAAAACCAGTTCCACCAGTTAAGAAGATATTCTTGCCATTATAGAAATCATTCACTTGCGATGTCATCTTGTTGAGATTTTCAAAAACGAGTTATTTTTACTTTTGTTTATACCGCTTATTAAAAATTTCGTATCACCCGTTATATAACCACTGAACAAAAAGAAACAAACGATTATTGTAATTTAAAGAACGTCAGAATAAATGCCACTATAAATGATTAAATGAGAATAAACGTTGAAAAAATGGCGATTCCACTCAGCTTCTTACAGCACGTAGGAACTCGGCTCGTCTTGGATTTCTATCTCGTCGAGAAAACTAATGAAGGTGACGGTAAAAAGAAAAAAACAAACGAACATAGATATCGACTTTTACGTTACGCAATTCACCAAAGGCAAATAACTTAAAAAAAAACAAATGCAGATATCGACTTTTACGTTACTCAAATCGCCAAAGGCAACTAACCTATAGTAAAACAGGGATTCTCAATCATACATACATATTATATCAGTTCTCATTTGTTCGACCTACTCGAATGATATAATAGTAAATAATGCAGGAATACAATGAGCAGGAACAAATTGGTACAAATTGAATTATATTTACTAATATTATTTCTTATATTTATAAAATTAACAAATTAATTATCGTAAATCGAATATATCAGCGAAAGTAAACAATTTTCAATAATGCAAATAATTAAGATAATAGTGTTAAGTAAAAAGTACACAATACAACAATAATTAATTGTTACTAATCATTTTCGTTTCTGCCATAAATATAACAAAAGAAATCTATATTTGTCTTCATAATTTTTATTTAAATTATTATATTTTGAACATTGGCGAAATTATTATTAAGTTATTATATTTGAACACTGTATAACTACGTTGATTGTCACGTCATCCAATTATGGATAAGTGTTTTATTTGCATAATTCGTATTGAGTTAAGAGGTAACTTGTAAGAATATTAAATAAGTATTTATATATATATATATATATATATTCAGTAATAATGACATTTTAAATTATGTACAAGGACTTATAACTAATTTATATATAAAGATATTATATAATGTTATAGTGATCTATTTTAACATAGTAAGTTCCAATTTTTACTGACATTTGTAACAGCTTTGAGATTGGTTTTATTTTCTTTTTTTCTTTTTTTTTATACAAAATACGCATATACCTCTGTTATTCCTTTAAAATTGTTTATTCTCATTAAATTGTATATTTTCCTTTCATAAATTTAACTTATCATAGAATTTTGACGAAATTAGAAAAGAATATACCCATTATGAAAACAAAAAAGTCTTAATGTGAATAGAAATTGATTTTTAAACGATTAATAATTTATTAAAGGCTATCAAATGCAATAATGTGTTTATTCATGTTAGACATTAAAGTAAGTAGAAAGATACTAGTGATATAAAAAAGCATAAGATTTTATTTAACAATAAGACGTAATAATTTATTATCATTATAAGTTTATAATCATGAATATTCTACTGCATCTCATACAATAAGACAAAAACATCCAATAGTAGTTAACTATCTGTCGATGATATTACATAGATATATTTACATATGTATAGAAAAAAAAAGATAATTATACTTACTCTCGACTTAAACTAAACGTTAAATTAAATTAATAATAATAAATAATAAATTAAAAATTTATTTAAAGAAATTAAAAATTTTTACATTTATTGATAAAAATTTGAAATATATTATTTTAATGGATAATAAAAATAGAATGTTGCCTACTGAACGTTTCATCTATAGATATTCCATAATGGATTAGAAGAAGAGAAAAATAGGAAGTAGCACAGACGAACAGTGTTTCTCAACTTCTTCCAATTATATTTCATCACTTCTTTTCCATTTTACTTATTTTTTTCTTTAGGATAAAACTTCGTATTCTATATATATATTATCCTGCTATATTTCATGAAATATCCTTAACTGGTTGAAGTTAGAAGTCTAATAAGAAAAATTTAATAATACCTATGAGTCATCTGAGACAAAGTACATATATAAATATCTTTTTTTAACTTGCGATATTCTCGATTCATGTAATTTAATATATTCTTTCTTTTTTAAACGGATACTTATAATTTTTTTTGCATATTTATGTAGTTGTGGTCATTTGGCATTAAAATTATATATTATACTATGCATATTTATGATAAAATCATAATATTAAAGTAGATCGTAAATATTATAGTTGATTTTTCCTGTCATAATCAAAAAACCAATTATAACATATTTTAAAATTGGTTACGTTGAACAGAATCACTAGCCTTTAGCTTTTCAAAAAACAACATTTATGGATAATGTATTTGTATAAAATAAAGTATGAATTACAACGCAGTATGAATTTAGTAGTCGTTAAAAAAAAATATATATATATATATATTTGTTATGTGTGTGTATGTACATATATATATATGTATTTTTTAATTTTATTTCATTTTATCATTATAAAATTATTTGTTATTTACTAAGTTTTTAATGATTTTCTTATGTCTTAGTTATATTTAATATAATAATAATACTATATTTTAATATATATATACTAGATAAAAATAATATATATATATATGATAAAAATAATTCATTTTTAAGGAGGAAATATTATGCCATTTACTTTTTTTGTCAGATTTCAATATCAATATGTTAGGTTTTGATATAAAATCTATGATTTTTAAAAAATATTCTACATAAAAAAAAAACTAAATTATAATATTTTTTTATTTCAAGTCTGAAAAATGCAAATATAATGGCATTGGAAATACATTTTACTTTTTTTTGATCACGGTTCTAACATATTTTATCATAATTTAGCAATTATGATAAATATATCTATTACATCACTGTTTTCTGACGAAAAGAAAAGAAAAAACAGATATTGATCTTTGAACATTGAACTCAATGAAGAGATGGATGTTGTTATATGGCAAATGGAATACTTTTATTAGTGTGATTAATGTGACAAATGATCGATTATCATTATTAAAATTAACTATCCATTCGAAGAATTAAACTCGAAAGCTCGAAAATACAAGTTAAAATATAAAATCAAGTAATAACAAATACTTCGATTCACATGTAATAATATATGGCAGTTTTTGTGAAAAAAATATATTTTA